>NC_092871.1:53431738-53540179 GCF_032062135.1 Pyxicephalus adspersus | reverse complement strand
ACATGAATGGCTGTAGTCTTCTTCATGGGTAAATAAGGCATCCCCCTGAAAATAAGCCCTAGAGCATATTTTGGCCTTCAAAAAAAAATAAGACAGTGTCTTATCATCGGGGAAACAGGGTATGTATTTCGCTTGTAGGATTATCTCATGGGACATCGGCGGTTACTAGGACGCCTCCGGGATCCCGCCCTTAATGAAGGTCAGTATCCAATCATAGCAGCAGTCAACAATTTGAATGAACCCAGTCAGTTTCTGTGACAGGCAGCCAATCACAACCTCGGAGTGTAAGACATGTACTTGACGGGCAGCTTGACCAGCAATTGCTGTTTTTCTTTTTATCCCGCCCACAATCGGCCGACCAACCATAGAAAGAGTTATAGAAGCAAGATGCCGATAACCTGCCTATAAAAGAAACATCCTAAATTGTTCCACACAGTTGTTCTCGCAGCTTCTAGGGAAATAACAGTACGACATTATGAGGGAGATCGTGCACTTGCAGGCTGGCCAATGCGGCAACCAGATCGGAGCAAAGGTGAGGTGCCAATTTTTCTATTCCCTTACCTGATGCCTATTAAGGCCTTATTTTGCCTCATTACGGGCTCATAAAGGTTCTTACTTTCAGTCTTCTTTTTATTCGGTCGTATTTTTACTCTGGTCCGCCCATGTAGGGGTTAAAAACCGGTCTCCTGTTGCAGTGGGCGTGGTCTAACACTTACATGGGTGTGTCTCCTCAACCTGTCACGTGTGCTGCAAGCTTCAAATGTGTAGCAGGCAGTCTGTCCTCATGGCCTGTGAAACCCTGGCTGCTTCTTAAGAACTAAACTCAAAAACCGCTAAAATAAAATACACTTACCTTCAATCCTGCAGCGCAGTTGATCAGTTCAGAGGTTTCTTTAATTGGGTCCCATGTCGTCCTAGTATCCATCTTTGGGATGACGCTTCAGGCGCCGCCATCTTTTCCTTTCTTCAGGGTTCTTCTTACTACTTCACCCGACCCAGTGTGCGAGATCGGTTGATGTGGTTGTGGAAAAAAACTTGCCGATCTTAGTGTTTATGCATGAAATCGCCTTTTTTCCCCCCCTTTTGATGAAAGGGCTTCTTCTGCGCATTCCAAGGTGCTCGGGCATGCACAGAAGGAGCACCCAGGAGCCTCTTGGTATGCGTGATGTAGGTATCCGGGTAGGCTTTGCGCTCCCATTCCTTCTTGATCGCCAAGGCAAAGCAAGCTGCTCATCCTTGCGAAGTGGGGCAGTGCTTCACTGTTTTTAAAAGAAAAAAAAATGAATTTTTACATAACATAAAAGGGTTGTCTACCCTTTTATTTAAAGTGAAAATTCTGAGTTTAGGTACGCTTTAAGTATTATGAAAAATTTGGATTATCATTGAGCAAGAGTTGTAATATCCCAGGAAAGTGATTAGTAATGTGGTACCTGGAAGATGGGAAGGGAACTCTACTACTGTTTCTGAACTAAATATGTTGTCTTGGGTGCAGAATGGGCCCTATAACCTCGTATTGGTTGTCTTGTGATCTGTTTTGAACATATAGGTGAGAAGGGTTGTGCAGGGAGAATTCAGTGCCTAACTAGAGAATTCCTCTATATCCTGTACAGTCAATACAGAAGATTGTGGTTGGGAATAATTGTGACACATCAATGAGCTCATCAGGTGATGTGACATTAGAAATCCACTTAAAGCCTAATGTTTGGGTTGGGGGATGATGGATCAATGGTAAATCAGACCTTGAATCTACCTATCCATCCCATTTGCTACCTGCAAGGAATAAAAGCCTTGTGGCTTGCTACTCTCTAGTGCTACAGATGGCAGCTGTCAAACTCTGTATAATTAAAAAAATAACCAGCGTACATTGTCATTTTGTTCTGTCTTCTATATGTGTATAATTCCTGTAAGTCTTTAGTTCATTTCTGTATTCTGGCTATCGGGGATAAAGGAATGTCTTATGTTTAATGGGTTTACTATCTGGGCAATCTGCAGTTAAGTAAATCATGTTTTCATAGCTGGGTTTGCTGGAGAGCTGTAACAAGAAATGAAGCAGTAAAAAGCTCATAACCACCCGTCTCTACCAGTTGCGTTGTATGAAATGGCAAGAATAACTTTAAAAGAAGCCTGTGCACATAATTTCCTCAGTGTGGCCTGTTGGTGTGGTATCAAATGAACAGTTGTAGAAAGGAGTAGCAACCCAGGTTAAGGTTCTGTGCTTCTTTCTACATCAGATATATATCGCCAATGGCAAGGGTTACTTTGACAATGTTCTGCACAAATAGTGTGTGTGTTTGTGTATATATATTATAATGTGTCAGAGCTAAATACATCACCTGGGTAGCAAAGGTCTGAACACAACTTGTCTAGCAGACTTGAGTATGTACAACCTATGTAGGAAAGTGATGACTAGTCATAAAATTTTAATATTCCTTCCTTTTCATAGTTCTGGGAAGTAATCAGTGATGAACATGGCATTGACCCAACTGGCACATACCATGGCGACAGCGATCTCCAGCTGGAAAGAATAAATGTCTATTACAATGAAGCAACCGGTGAGGTTTTCTGCATCTCTTGTGCTTCTCCTGCAGCTGGTAGTTTACAAGATACTTAGTCTAATGTCTTTTTGCAGGTGGCAAATATGTTCCCCGTGCCATTCTGGTGGATCTTGAGCCAGGCACAATGGACTCTGTGCGATCTGGACCCTTCGGGCAGATCTTCAGACCAGACAACTTTGTTTTTGGTAAGTTGGATAGCCATGCAATCTTATCATATTCTAGACCAGAAAATCGTGGCATTTAACCTCATAGTACTGCTATGGAAAATTAACAATAGATATGTTGTGGAGTGGTAATGCCCATTCTCACTTGACAGTACTGGTTTTCACTGGCTACCCTGTTTGGTTTTGTGGTTTTGGTTATTTTTCTGCATTCATGCATATGATCAGCTCCCTTGACATATTGACTGCAGAGAAACCCTTGAAGTTGTCATCTCTAAAGGAACCCCTGCTAAAAACATATCCTAATAACACTGCTGGGATCAGCAACATGAAGGTCTCAACAATGTTGACATCTGCAAGCTCCCTCACGGTGCCAACCTCTCCAGGCTTGGCGTCTTTTTTTCATCTTAGTTGACTAACCTTGATAGGCTATTTTGTTTCTGCCATTAAAGAAGTTAAGCTCTTGGTGTATTGTCTATAAATCTCAGGGGTTTTTTTTCTCCCCTCAGGTCAGAGCGGTGCTGGAAACAACTGGGCAAAGGGTCACTACACAGAGGGAGCAGAACTGGTTGACTCTGTATTGGATGTTGTAAGGAAGGAAGCGGAAAGCTGTGACTGTCTCCAGGGCTTCCAGCTCACACACTCCCTGGGTGGTGGTACTGGTTCTGGTATGGGTACACTCCTTATTAGCAAGATCAGAGAAGAATATCCAGACAGAATCATGAACACTTTCAGCGTTGTGCCCTCCCCTAAAGTGTCCGATACTGTGGTAGAGCCCTATAATGCCACCCTGTCCGTACACCAGCTTGTAGAGAACACAGATGAGACCTATTGCATAGACAACGAAGCCCTGTATGATATCTGCTTCAGAACCCTCAAACTCACAACCCCCACCTATGGTGACCTGAACCATCTGGTATCAGCCACCATGAGTGGAGTCACCACATGTCTGCGTTTCCCTGGTCAGCTTAACGCTGACCTGCGTAAACTGGCTGTCAACATGGTACCCTTTCCTCGTCTGCACTTCTTCATGCCTGGGTTCGCTCCACTCACCAGCCGTGGTAGCCAGCAGTACCGTGCTTTAACAGTGCCTGAGTTGACACAGCAGATGTTTGATGCCAAGAACATGATGGCTGCCTGTGACCCACGTCATGGTCGCTATCTCACTGTAGCTGCTGTGTTCAGAGGCCGTATGTCTATGAAAGAGGTGGATGAGCAGATGTTGAATGTCCAGAACAAGAACAGCAGCTACTTTGTTGAATGGATTCCTAACAACGTGAAGACCGCTGTCTGTGACATCCCACCCCGAGGCCTGAAGATGGCTGCTACCTTCATTGGTAACAGCACAGCCATTCAGGAGCTGTTCAAGCGCATCTCTGAGCAGTTCACTGCTATGTTCCGCAGAAAGGCCTTCTTGCACTGGTACACTGGCGAGGGCATGGATGAGATGGAGTTTACTGAGGCAGAGAGCAATATGAATGACCTGGTGTCTGAATACCAACAGTACCAAGATGCCACAGCAGAAGAGGAGGGTGAATTTGAGGAGGAGGAAGAGGCTGCATAAGAACAACTTTTCTAATTCTTGAAAATTATTTTTCACCTGTTTTTGTTCCCTTTTTTGTTTTCTTTGTATCTGTATAGACTATGTAAACAAATACATTTTTTCATGTTTATGACTCTGTGTTATGACCTGGTGTCTTGCAGAATTGCATCCAAAATACCCTAGAACTTTCTAAGCCAGCAATAGCAATTTCTCCATAATGACCGCTGTATAGCATTTTTTATGCCCTAAGTTTTCTTCAATTATATTCACATATACTGTGGTTAATTTGAACACCTGTGTGAAAAGATTCCTTTCTTTTTTAGACAGAGCCAGAAAAGCTTATGACAATCTTGTTTTGGGTAAATTGCTATCAAATGATGCAGTTCTGTAAGCCAGTGTATATGGCTTAACAAAAAGTGTAGAAACACACTCATCCTCTCTTTCCTCAAACAGGAAAACATGGGAAAATCTTCAGCCTTACTATAGAAAGAGAGGCCTAAATGTCCTGTTGGGTTAACACAGAATACATATTAAGACCAAAATAAAACATGTTTATTAGTGTTGCATTTAATGCAAAAATAATACATTTGCTCCAATGGTGCTTGTAGTTTAATTACATGTTTAAAAATACCTTATTGCTTCAAGTTTCCCTGCCGCAAACTGCAGGGTCAGTTTACATAGGGGTAATATGTGTTCTGCCCTTCATCACATGATGAAAAAGTCACATACACAGAAGGTCTGGGTACTTTTGGAGCTGGAGAAGAGGGACATTAGTCCTGCAGACACTATAGGTTTAAAGCACTAAGATGCTTCAGTAAGTTTACGTGTGTTTATTAAATTATCATTTTCAAGCAAATATTTTGCAAGGTGTAAATTATTTTTTAATGCCTGTTTAGAACAAAGACCACATTCCCAGCCAAGTTTCAGTTCAGTTAAAAAAAAACAAAAAACACCCTCCACTTTTCAAGCATGAATGGTCATAAAATTAAAATGCCCTGTGACATGTGAGTGCTCATATGGCAAACAACCTTTTCTTTCTCCAAGCTCTCCATGAGTGGGGGTAGGTTAGATTATGAGCCTATTAAAAGGCCATTACATCTTTTTCTCGAAACCCTCTACTTTCCACTTTCCAGAAAGCGTTCAGATTATCACTTTCAATAATGAAAGATTGTGATCCCCAGATTTAGGGTGATCATGGTAAACACCATAGGCTACAAAGATCAAATGTGATTGCTTCAAACATTGCTGCTTTTCAAAAGGTTGTCATGACCACGGCCTCAGATTTCATCTTTAAAAGCATCTATCGTGGCTACAAAAAATGTGAATCAATACTTCATGGTATATGCAAATTCTGTTATCGATCACCAATTTACTTACAACTACACACAATTACCCACTTTTATCAAAATTCATCTGATCACCACTTCTTGATAAATGAACCCCTTAGCCTTGCATAGCTTCATAGCTAGAAGCAATAGTACTTTTCCTTTAGATTGTCCACTTTGCAAGGATGAGCAGCTTGCTTTGCCTAGGTGATCGAGAATGAATGGGAGTGCAAAGCCTCCCAGGATACCTACGTCACACATCGCAGGAAGCTCTTGGTGCTCCTTCTGCGCATGCCCGAGCACCTCCGGCATGCACAAAAAGTGCTCTTTCGTCAAAAGGGGTACAAAAAAAGCCGATCTCACGGATGCACAGCCGATCTCCCGCCAACTACGTCAACCGATCTCGCGCCTGGGTCGGATGACGTAGTAAGAAGAACCCAGAAGAAGAGGAGAAGATGGTGGCGCCTGTAGTGCCGGTTCAAGGATGGAGACTGATCGACTGCACTGCAGGATTGAAGGTAAGTGTATTTTATTTTTGTTTTTGGCCTTTAGTTTAGTTCTTTTCTTAATGCTGGGTCTACACGGATGGTTTAAAAAACACATGTAAACGTTCCTACCACTTTTACATGGGTTTTTATGCACTTTTACAAGCAATTTAAAGCTTGTCTTTAAGACGCTAAAAAACTCTTATAAATGCCTATGATATGTTTTACCACGATGTGCCACAAATTTACATAGGGGTTTATAAAAGTTTTACTTTAAACCCTTCCAGAGAATGAGTACAGGGGTACAAAACACCACTTTATTGTTAAATTAAGTTAATAAATGTGTGTTTTATGTAACTTTTTTTTTGTCCCACACTGAAAGGATGATTCCCACGGCTGCATTCATGACATGAGCACAGCCATGGGACTCCTGACAGTATGGGATCCCCAGGCACGAGGAGGACAAGTATCCCCATTCACCTCTAGTGCTCCGTGATTGGCTGAGAAAAGGGAAACCCTAATGAAAGCTCAAGCTGTTAAATTCAGGATTTTCCTTTCCTCAGCCAATCACAGAGCGGAGCTCTGCTCTGCTGACAGCTCCGCTTTCTTGATTGCTCCCGCAGCCGGAGGTGTGACATGTGTTCTCCACTCAAGAACACATGGTACAGCTCGGTTAGGGCTGCGGGAGCAATCAAGAAAGCAAAGCTGTCAGCATAGCAGAGCTCCACTGATTGCTCTGCTCCGTGATTGCCATTCAGCACTAGAGGTTATAGGGACAAGTCTCCCCATTCAAGTCTAGTGCTGAATGGCTGGAAAAAGGGAAACCTTGATAACAGCTCAAGAATTACGGAGCACTAGAGGTGAATGGGGAGACTTGTCCTCATTTGCCCTCTAGTGCCTGGGGATCCCTTACTGTCAGGAGTCCCACGTAAGTTCTCATGTCATGAATGCAGCCATGGGGTTCATCCTTTCATTGAGGGACAAACTGATTGATTGAAAAAGTTTAAAAGTTACACAAAACACACGCATCTAATAAATTACTTTAACATTAAAGCCTTCTTATTTTTTACATATCTTTTTAAACCCTTTCATGCCATGATTAAGGGGTTTATGTACCCCTGTACTCATTGTCCAGGGTGGGGTAGTGGAGATCTGGCAGTCTCCTTATTAAAGGAGGGTTCTAGATTCCAAAGTCCTACTAAAAACGCTTATAAAAGCCTCCATTGTTTTCAATGGAAGCTTTCATTAAAAGCTTAAAAACATTTTTAAAAGCCTCCACTGAATTTAAGGGGAGTGTTTTCAAGCATTTTCCCACGTTTACCCTGTTTTAATTTTTAAAACGTTGTAAGGAACGTTATCTACAACGCTCAAAAACGTGCCTCAAGGAAACATCCTGGTGTAGGTTAGCCTATTGGAATGCATGGGAATTTCAAACATAGGCTTTTAAAGCCTCAGGTTAAACACTGGGAAAAACGTCCGTGTAGACTAAGCCTAGCGCCAAGTAACACTAAAAGTACATAGTGACCTACATAGTTACATAGTGGGTTAGGTTGAAAAAAGTGAAGTCCAAATTCAACCACTAAGGAAATAAACATATCCCAGATATAAGACCCTATAGGACACAGTTGATACAGAGGAAGGCAAAAAAACCCCTGGTACAATTTGCTTCAACAGGGGAAAAAAATTCCCTTCCTGATTCCATGAGGCAATTGGATGTTCCCTGGATCAACAGTCACTGTTATTTTTACTTTAAATCCTTAATACCCAGTTTTATTCTGTGCTTCTAGAAAAACATCCAGCTTTTTCCTAAAGCAATCCAAAGTGGTTGCTGAAACTCCTTCTTGAGAGAGACGATTCCACATTTTCACAGAATCCCTTCCTTATCTGGAGCTTAAACTTCTTTTCCTCCAGATGCAAAGAGTGCCCTCCTGTTCTTTGTAATGATCTCAAAGTGAATAATGGGGAAGAGAGTTCTCTATATGGACCGTTTATATATTTATACAGGGTGATCATATCCCCCCTTATACGTCTTCTCTCAAGGGAGAATAGATTCAGTTCAGGTAATCTCTCCTCAAGTATAGGAAAAGAGATAGGGAGAGAGATACACCTTAAGAATATGGTTTTGCCACACCTTACTCACATAAAATGTGAGTTAGACATATAGAAAAAGTAGAATATCTAGTAAAGAAACCACAGTTGAGGTGTTTTTTGTCAAAGTGTTATTTATGAACAATGATATACACAAAAATGTTTTGAGAACATTGATCAGTTTTATGATAAATACAAAAGATAATAATGATAATATGCCACTTGTCACACTTACCTGTTCCTCACTAAAGTACAGGCATCACCCTACTGCACATGTTTGCAGTTCTGATGCTGGGCGTGCCCATCCAGTCCGCTGGTCAATAGCCTCTTGATCAGCCCTGACTATTTAGCTAGCTCACAAACTGTATTTTTTGTTCATGCAACAAATCTATACTAAGTGTCTGGAGCTCCCAGGTTCTGTGGTCTAGTTCCTGTACACCTGCTGCTTAATCCAGTGTTTCCTGTGTCCAGCTCCTGTGCTAACCCTTTGTTGTCTAGTCTGTTGGTTCCCAGCCAACTTCCCTGTGCTGTTCCTGTGTTCCTGTCTGCCTGTGGATATCCCTGAGTCTCCTGTACCTCCTGCTGTTTCCAGTGTCTCCTATGCTCCCTGTGCCCACAGTGTCATTGCTGTCTGTCTCCTGGATCCCTGGCTATTGACCCCTGGTGTGTGACCTGACCTCTCTTGCTTGATGCCTGTCTTGACCTTGGCTTTCCTTGACTATCTCTCTGTTTAGTGCTTTGGTACTGTGCTTTGCCCACCTTGGTGTGCCCAAGGACCCCAACCTGGCAGTAACCAGCGGCGCAACATACTCACCATCAGAGGCTCTGGAGAAAACCTGGTTCCTGCTTAGACTCTACCCCTCGGCGCTTCTCAGGGCCCACACCACCTTTGTGCAAGCCAAAGTGCCCCCTAGTGGTCCTGTTTTTTCAAGCGTGACACCCCTGATTACTTCATCGGGGTATAGAGAATTTAACCATGCTAGACAGAGTGTGCTAACACAAAATTTTATTGCAGCATAGGTAGTAGTGTTATTACCAACGTAAATGATTGTTGGTTGCAGTCTTGTATATTACTGTATAGTGTACTAACCCAATGCGTTTCGCCACCTTGGCTTCTTCACAGGTGTATTGTGCAGTTGAAGAATTGGTGTAGGAATACATTCAAAAGCCGTGTAATAGAGGTTGGTGTCACAAATGAATCGACAATATGTACTGGTTAAGAACTAAAGAGTTTAGAGAAACGGTGGTCCAAATTCAAATAATTATATTTCCCTGCAGGACCAGGAAGGTAGCAATGTATTCAATTAGGAGTCTAGTAGATGTCTTCCATTCAAGAGAAGGTATCTGAATACTCGGTCCTTATTGGGGAAATGGTTATATGAAGATACCTAGATTCTGCTTTGGAAGTACTTCGATAGAGTCCTTCTTCCTGCGTGGACAGCCAGAGGCTACTTTTCCTGATCTCTCCTCATAGCTGAGCTCCTCCATTCTTTTTATTAGTTTAGTTGCCCTTCTGTACACTCTCTCCAATTCCACAATGTCCTTTTTGTGAACTAGTGCCCAAAACTGGACTGCATATTCCAGATGTGGTCTGACCAATGCTTTGTACAGGGGCAGGATTATGTCTCCATCTCTGCAGTCTATTACTCTTTTAATACAAGAAATTACTAGCTTTAAATATTGAAGCTTGGATGCTGTTATTAGGTCTATATTCTACCAGAACCACCAGATGCTTTTCTTTTTCTGACCCCCCCAAATGTTTTCCCCCTAGACAGTAAGAAGCATGCATGTTGTTAGCTCCCAAGTGCATAACTTTACATTTATCTATATTAAATGTCATTTGCCACTTGGCTGCCCAATCAGTACATCCAGTACATCCAGGTCTGCTTGTAGATTATAGACATCCTGTATGGACTTAATTTCATTACATAGTTTGGTGTCATCTGCAAACACAGAAATGGTACTTTTAATCCCAAACTCTATATCATTTATAAAGATGTTAAACAGTAAAGGTCCCAACACTGAACCCTCGGGTACACCACTAATAACCCTAGACCATTCAGAGTATGAACCATTATTTACAACTCTCTGGATGCGGTCTTCAAGCCAGTTCTCTTTCCATTTACAGATTTACTTTCCTGAACCTATTGACCCTAACTTGCATATTAACCGTCTGTGGGGTACAGTGCCAAATGCTTTAGCAAAGTCCAAGTACACTATATCAACTGCTATTCCACTGTCTACCTGTTTACTTACTTCCTCATAAAAAGAGAGTAAATTTGTTTTACAACTTCGGTCTTTCTTGAATCCATACTGACTATTACTTATAATATTATTTTCTAGCAGAAACTCCTCTATGTGGTTCTTTATCAAACTCTCTAGGACCTTTCCAACTATGGACGTTAAATTAACTTTTTGAAAATAGAAACCACATTGGCCTTACGCCAATCCATTTGTACCAAGCCAGTGATTAAAGAATCTCTAAAAATTAGAAACAATGGCTTTGAAATACCTGTGCTCAGCTCTTTGAGGACACATGAATGTAATCCATCAGGTCCTGGTGCTTTTTCAACTTTAATTGTTTCTCAATTATATCAATTGCGAGCCATAGTCAACCGTTTAGGGCAGTGACATTGCTATTAAAAAATTTGGATTTAAGCTCTGCCATTTTCCTTTGTGTACACAGAATTAAAAACAGTGTTTAGTAAATCCGCCTTTTTTTTATTCCTAGTTACCAAACCAAAGACATCCTTTAAGGGGATTACATGCTCAGATTTTATCTTTTTGCTGTTAAAATATATAAAAAAATGTTTTGGAGGAGTGCTCATGCGCCGCCGTCAATGAAGCACGCTCTCTAGACAGCTCGGCACCCCCAGGATCCCGTGACGGCTCCTACGGTAGCGGCACTCAGCAGCCACGCTACCTATAACCAGCCAAGGCTCCGGACCTCTCTCCGCTGCCTTTGATGATGGTTGGAAAATCAAGGGTGAAGATCAAAGACCGCAATCCCCGCTCACAGTCCCAGCGGCCGGCTTCCAAGATGGTGGCTCCCCAGGACGTGCACGTGGCTGCAGGCTCTGCATTACTGGAGAAGGAGCAGATATCACCTACAGGTACAGCTGGGAGACCGGTGGACAAGGGGTGGGAAGGGAGTTCTCCCCACTCCTCACCAACCAGCACCCAAGACACACAGGATTCCCCCTGCATCTTTATATTACAGCCCTCCCCCCCCCACCATCACTGCCCTTGCCTGTGGTGCAGGGCTCTCAGCCTATACAAGGAGAGGACTTGTCCTCTCAAAGCTCACATATTTTAACCCATGCGAATGGTTCCAGATTTAGGGGACTGACACAGGATCCCATAGCCTTATCAACCCCCTCTGACCTCCCTTTGGCGGAAAACAGGCTGTACCTTAACCTGGCCGAATTGTTACAAACAGAGTTGGCCAAAGTCACAGAGACTATCACATCTGAATTGCGCCAAGATTTAAATAATCTGGGCACTAGAATTGATATTTTTGAGAAAAAAGTGGATGAAACGGTGACACAGGTTAACCAGAATTCCAAGGGAATTTCAGTCCTACATGGTCGGATTGAGGACTTGCAGTTTAAGCTTGATAATTTGGAAAACAGGTCTCGTAGAAATAATTTTAGGATCAGGGGCCTCCCTGAATCAGTGAAAGATGTTACAGAGGCCGTGCGGCGATTCCTACAAGATCTCTTACCTGACTTACCAGAATCACACTTTGTAATTGACAGGGCGCACAGGGCTTTAGTGGCGCCTAGGCAGGATGGCCCACCCAAAGATGTAATCGTCAAGCCTCACTACTTTTCTACGAAAGAAGCTCTGTTGAAAGTAACAAGGGGCATGGATCACATTGAGAAGGAGGGCCACACGATGCAAATCTCTGATATAACACCATTTACTATTCAACGCAGGAGGGTGCTTAAACCTCTATTACAAATACCCTTTAAACTGATTTTTCAGCTTCAAGGGAAGAGTTTCTACTTCTCCTCTTTTGAAGAGGGAGAACAACTGCTTAAAGAATTGCAACTAATCCAGAAGGCGGATGCTCTCCATACGCCAAATAAGGAAGCTGCCACATCTTTGTACCCGCTATGGAACAAAACTAAGACATCTGGGAAACACTTTCAGAAGACGCCTTAAAATTGTCAGCGGAACGCTATCCTGTAACAGTTTCTTTCCTTTTTTTTGATGACTACCTCTTCTCTGCACTTGCGGGGTTTTTGCTAAGCTTTTTTTACTGCTTTTGTGTTGATGGCAAAGGTTTGGGTGCATTGTCTTGGTAGTCAATATGCTGTAGCTCTAATATTGATAATTTGTTGTCCTCTTTTTTGTATTTTCTACAGAGCTTAAGGTTATTGACGCCCATAATCTGTCTTCATGTCATTCTCTATTACTATGATTCAATGGTGGGCGTTATTATTATTACTACTGATTAACATTGTCCTAGGTAGAAATTTTTTTTTTTTTGGGCTTTATCTTCAGTGGCTGCCGAGCCTTTATCAAGCATGTGATTTATTTGGGTTACTGTATTGATTGTTTTGCCAAATTGGGTTTGACGGGAACACATGTCTCAGTACCTATATTTTGGTGGGCTATGGGTTCTGGGGGGGTTACACATGCCCTCAACCACCAGGGATTCTAGTTCGGGTCTTATTTATTTGTCCCGATCCTGCCAGATTCTCCCTGACGAGATGGAGTTTTTTCGAGCTCCTAGGTGCACGGGGGGTAAGGCATCTTCCCGAGATCCGGGATCTGGTGGCTCCCGGGGGCCGGGGAGGAACCGGATCATACTTGGTTTACAACAAAAATTGCTGTTACACACAGTCGTGATGACTGAGCCCCCTATGGTGCCTCCAATTCCTACAAAGCTAACATTGCTTTCCCATAATGTTCAAGGCCTTAATTCCCCGATCAAGAGGTCTAAAGCATTTCACTACTATAACTCCTTGAAGGTGGACATCTTAGCTTTACAGGAAACACATTTCTCCAACAACTCTGTTCGGAGGTACTTTCATAAAAATTATCCCATCTTTTATAATGCGAACTCAGATAGGAAAAAATGTGGGGTTCTTTTGTGTTTTCAAAAAAGTTTGAACTTCGCACCTCAAGAGGTGTTTAGGGACCCAGGGGGCAGGTTCCTGATGGTGGTTGGTTATGTGGGATCACAGCTCTTTACAGTAGTGTCGTACTATGCGCCCAATGAGGGTCAACTGACTTTTTTCCATGCTTTTCTGAATAAGATTTGGTCCAAAGTAAAGGGCTCTCTTGTCTTGTTAGGTGACTCTAATTTGGCTCTGGATCATATCTTAGATAAATCTAAATTAAGCAGATATAGGGACCCTCCAAAAAAAGTCATGGCTTTTCTCTCTTATTGAGAAAATATGACCTCATAGATTGTTGGTGGGAGATGAATCCATCGGTCAGGGACTATACCTTTTTTTCAGCAGCCCAAAACCAGTACTCCCGTATTGATCATGGGTTTGTTCAGTCTCAAATGCTCCCTAATGTACTTGGGGCCCGAATCTTGTCAACCCCTTGGTCCGATCATGACCCCTTAGCTCTGTATCTGACGGGTTTTAGCCGGCCTCAGGTCGGATTCCGCTGGAGGTTTAATGAAAGTTTTGTGTCGGATACATTGGTAAGAGGGGAAATAGAATCACTACTAACTGGCTATTTTCAGATTAATGTGGCAAGCGAGACCTCCCCAGCTGTTAATTGGGAAGCCCATAAAGCTTATATCGGGGGGGAGTTGATCAAGATAGGGACGTCACGCAAAAGGGCACATAATAAATTGATTGACACCGGTCTCCAAGAATACCACAGATTGCAGCGACAGCACAAGGCCACCCCCCTTTCGGAACTGAAATCCCAGCTGGAGGCCAAACGCACTGAACTTAATTTGCTCCTAACGACTAGGGCAGAGAAATCAATACACTGGGCATCTCATAAATTTTTCTTATGAAGCGACAAACCAGGCAGCCTAAGGGTTAGTAAGCTTAACCCTAGGCCTAGGTCCCATGCCCTTCCTAAAATTAAGGTCAGGGATGGTAAGTTATCTCAAAACCCTGAAAAATACTAGCTGCTTTTGAAGACTTTTATGGTTGACTGTACAGCTCCGAGGAATCAATTTCCAGAGCAGGAATTGAAGGATTTCTTGACAGGATTGACCTCCTCAAGCTTCATTCTAAACATAAAGCTAATATGGAATGTCCATTCACAATTGAGGAACTGAATGGGGCTCTAAAAGTTATTAAATTGGGTAGCTCTCCCGGGCCGGATGGTTTTTCCAACTTGTACTATAAAACATTCAGCCCAGTACTGGCGCCGCATCTGGTCTGTTACTTTATTTTATCTACGGAAGGGGAACTTTTTAATGGGCGATGCCAATAGAGCATTTATTAGTGTGATTCCCAAACTGGGAAAAGATGCTTCAGAGATAGCCAGTTACAGGCCCACTTCCTTGATAAATTGTGACCTCAAAATTATGAAAAAGATTATGTCAACCCGACTGGGCTCATTCTTAGGCGCATATATCCACCCAGACCAAGTGGGTTTTATGCAACATAGACAGGCTCCAGATCAAACAAGAAGGGCTATTGACCTAATATCAGTGGTTAACTCTAGCTGGGACAGAGGCCTCCCGCGTCAAGCTATGTTGCTTTCCTTGGATCTCCAAAAGGCTTTTGACAGTTTATCCTGGAGATACCTATTTCAGGTTCTTTCCAGGATAAACTTTGGGGCCCACTTTAGAAACTTGTTGCTAGCGCTTTATGACACCCCAGAAGCGAAAATATCATTGGGAGGTTTTTTTTCTAAAACACTCCCTATTAGAAGGTGGACCAGGCAGGGATGTCCTCTCTCGCCTCTTTTATTTGCCCTGGCGATTGAACCCCTGGCAATAGCCATGCGAATGGACCCTAACATCAAGGGAATTACTTGTGGTCAGGTTAAACATAAATGTGCCCTATTTGCTGACAATATTTTGATGATTATCACCTCTCCAATTACTACTTTACCCAATCTTCTGAAACTCCTACATGATTTTTCGCTAGGCCTACAGGTAAATAATGCTAAGTCTCAGGCCCTCAACATAAATATCCCCACGGGAACGTTGGCAGTGATTCAGGACAAATTTGACTTCAGCTGGCAAAAGGACTCTATTCAGTATTTAGGCATTCAGTTGACCCCTACATATAGTTAACTTTACAAACTTAACTATGCACCCCTATTTAAAAAACTCTACGTGGATCTCAGGCGCTGGGCCCTCTCCCCTCCTTCGTGGATGGGGCGCATAGCTGCTGTTAAAATGAATCTGCTCCCTAGACTGCTTTATTTATTTTGCACCCTCCCTGTTCGGGTTCCTATGAAGGAGATAGCAATCCTTCAGTCTAGAGTAATGAGATTTATCTGGGCAGGAAAAAAGGCCAGAATTCGAAAAGACACCCTATTTGCTCCTAAACGCATGGGAGAACTGGGAGTATCACACTTGAAATAAAATATTATGTGGCAGCTCAGGTGGCACAATTCTCGCTGAGTACTTTGCATGGAGCCCGACCTCAATGGGTTGAGATAGAGAACCAGGATGACTTTCTTGGTGCTCTAGAATCCCTTATGTGGCGCAGGAAGGGCCCGAGAGGATTAATAAAATGCCCGGCTCTGTCTCACTCCATTCAGCTTTGGGACAAATTCAGCGACCACCTGACACTGTCCTCTAGACATAAACCTCTAACCCCACTTTGGAATAATCCGGATTTTCTGCTGGGCCAACACCCGGTTGACTTTATTTGGTGGATTTCCAAAGGCTTTCGACGGGTGAAAGATTTGATAGATGTACGTGCAATTTTTACATGGGACCACTTGACCAGTAAATTTGAAATTCTTTCAACAGAACATTTTCGCTATAGACAATTGACCTCATATATTAATTCGATAATTGGACAGGCCCCAAGACCTATGAGGTCTTCCCTGTTCGAAAGCACATGCTCTTCAATAGACTCTACAAGAGGACAAATCTCTGTTATATATTGGGCCCTAGTTGTCCCTACCACCAAATTGCAATATATGCTAGACTGGGAATTTGAGCTGGGCACCTCATGGGAATTAGAAGAGTGGTGGGATATGATATACTCTCTTTCCAGGATATCTTTGAACTCCGCTGTGGTGGAAGCTAACTACAAGGTGGCACTTAGGTGGTACCTTACCCCGGCTAGACTAGCAAAGATGTTTCCATCAGCCGCCCCCCAATGTTTCCGAGGCTGTGATTCCAGAGGTTCTATGCTACATATTTGGTGGTCATGTCCGACAGCCAGGGTGTTTTGGGACGAGGTGTTTAGGTTGATATTTAGAATTTTAAAGCAGGGGATTTGTAGTACAGTGGAGGCGGCCCTGTTTAACAAGATTGCTGTGGCCCTCCCTAAACGCACAATGAAACTAATCAGGTTAATCTTACTGGCGAGCAGGATATCACTGGCTAAGGCATGGAGATCGTCCTCGATACCTCTGGATCCCATCATCACCAAATAAAATGGGTTATGGTGAATGATAGGCTTACTCATACCCTAAAGAACTTGTTGGACAAATTTGATGATATTTGGGAACTTGGATTTCTTTCAACAGCATATAGCTGGCACTTTATACAACATTGATTTTGGGCATAGAGAACCGATTAGACTCCCCGTTTGCACTTCCTCTTCTCCCCCCTTTTTCTCCTATCCTTTGTGGTTTGTTTTTCCGTTGTTTCCCTTTTTTTTTTTTTTTTTTTTTTTTTTTTTTTTTTTTTTTTTTTTTTGTTTTTTTTTTTTTTTTTTTTTTTTTTTTTTTTTTTTTTTTTTTTTTTTTTTTTTTTTTTTGTTATTTGCTATTTGTTTTGTGTCGTTTTATGTGTCTTGTTTATCTTGACCTATGTTTAGGACACGAGTTTGGTTTCTGCACTGTTCTACCAAAGATTGTTAATGTTATCTTTTCCGAACTCGGTATATATGTACTGTTTCTTCATACGCAATATACTTAATGTATAAATGTATGGAATGAATACTTATGGTTGGGCAATGCTGAAAGTGTTCAATGTCCTAATGAACGTGCAATCGATTGGCACTTTTTTGTCATTTTGGCAAAAGGGCTCCTTCTGTGCATGCCCGAGATACTCAGGCATGCGCAGAAAGAGCACCCAAGAGCCTCCCGGGATGCGTGATGTAGGTATCCCGGGAGGCTCTGTGCTCCCATTCAGAGAGGCTGTGCTACACCCCCCCTTTTTTTTTTTAAAGAAAAAGGGTGTTGCACTTAAAAAACAAACAGCAGAATTTTTTATCTGCATGAAAGAGGTTGTCTACCCTTTTTTGTAAAGCGAAATTGCTGAGTTTAGGTACGCTTTCAGTGTTCTCCCCAGAAATTTTTTTCAGCCGGGTGGTAGGAAGCTGTAGCCGGGTGGTAAAAAAGGGTGTGTGGCAAAACACGGCAAATTTAGGAAAAATGGCTTTTCGGCAACAAAACAAATAACGCTTCAATATTTATTAATATATTAAAAACAAATGAGCTTGATTTTATACGTAAATATCCCACATTGCATTATTTGGCTAAACATGATTCTACTACAAGTTTATTAACCAATATAAATCATCAATGATCACAAGAAGTTTAAAGATCATATGACTCATATGACTGTACATATATACTAATGCCTGACGCGTTTCTGTTTCGCACCATAGCTTCCTCAGGGGATTCTGGGACTCAAATTGGTAGTGAGTGATTTTGCAGTTACATTTCCCTTTGCTTACAGAGAGATTGGGTTTCATAGAGAGTAAGGGGATAGCTATGTGTGACATAGTAGTATGATATGATGGGTATAATATTTCACTGAGGGGCGACAAAAGGCATTTTCTGCTGGCTTCCACATATCCTGTTCCCAATATCCCTCTGTTCCAGAGAAATTGAGGGTCACAGAAGGTAAGTGGTCAGGTATGTCACAAGTAGTTCGTCACACCACAGTGTGCAGATTTGACTCCAGGAAACAGTGAGCAGTATTGAGCATCTCCCCTGAGCCGGGGTTCCATGGCATGAGGAAGGAATAATTTCACTGCAACCTCGCCACCAGTCTGAATGCAGTCTTGAAGTTTTGTGAATGAGCAAGTATACATTTGGGGCACCACAGCACAGAGAAAATTGGAAGTACCCTAATGATCATTGCCATTGAAGTGCCCCCTGGGGGTCCCTAACTTGCAAACTCAAATTGGGGAACAAGGTCTTTAAATATCCCCCTTAATGTGAAAATATTCCCGCATCTTATTAGGATTTTATGCTCGTAACCCTATATCTGGCCACCTATGTTTAGGAGGCTGAATGTGATTTATTAACAGCTCTCAGGGTCCCCTGTGTACCCTGAAAATATCACATTTCTATGACACTAAATGTAGGCGATATGAAGGTGTATACATTGGGGAAAATACAGCTGCATGAACATAGACACAGCTCTCATGCTGCTGCTGCTGCTGGGATTTTCTCACAGTACAAGGTGGGCGGGGAGCAGCCACGGCTGATTGCCAGGTCTTTAGGACAAGCGCACTCTCAGGGAGATAACACTGAGCATGCTCAGGCGTGCCCCATCCCCCGCAAGACAAAGATCCGCGTGCCCCATCCCCCGCAAGACAACGAGCAGAGAGGGAATGAGGAGAGGGCCAGATCTGGCAGCTCCATGGGCCAGATGTTGGTTGGGCACCCTTGCTCTAAAGCAGTGGTCACCAACCTTTTCAGACCCACTTACAACTAAATCTACTAGCTCCAGGCCACGCATGCGTGGGGAGCGGGGTGTCACTCAAGGGGGAAGAAACTTCCACCATAGTGATGTCATGAAGCAAGAACCTGCCGACTCTCCCATCACAGATCTGAGCGTGCGATGGGAGAGTGGGCAGTTTGTGTCCAGAGACATGGTCTGCGGGAGACATGGTCCACGGCCGTGCAGAAAAAAACCTAATGTTAATCCCGCGTTGTCCTGGGATTCCTCTTTGTCCTAGCGCAGAGAAAGCGTCGGGGGCCCCTACCTTCTGTTTTCTCTTCCGGTCTTCTTGCTACGTCATCGTCACTCCGCAGGTGTGAGATCGGGTGACGTAGCCGATGTTAAGGGGATGTGTGAAATCGGCATCTCTTTCCCCTTGGTGGAAAAAATGCCCCTTTTGTGCATGCCCATTGCAATCAAGATTTAGAGAGGAACTAAACTGAAAACAGCAAATAAAAAAAATACACTTACCTTTAATCCCACAGGGCAGTCTGATCTATCAGGGGGTGTACTGCATTGGGTCCCGTCATCCCAGCATCCGTCCCGGAGCCGGCACTCTTGGAGCCGCCATCTTTGACTCTTCTTCAGAGTTCTTCATCCTATGTTACCTGACCTACGTGCAAATTTTGTTTCTTTGCGTGAAAAGGCTTCTTTTGCGCATCCCTGAGATGCTCAAGCATGCACAGAAGGAGCACCCAAGAGCCTCCCGGGATGCGTGACGTAGGTATTCTGGGAGGCTTTGCCCTCCTATTCATTCTTGGTCGCCCAGGCAGTGCTGCACCCTTTTCTTTAAAAGGTGTTGCACCTAAGAAACCCAAACATTTTTTCTTTATTTAGAAGGGTTGTCCACCCTACGGTAGAAATGTTGAGTTGAAGTCTGCTTTAAAGAAAGGTATGAGGGTGTTGTAGGGAACAGGGGGAGGAATTAATGAGGTGATTCCAGGCCCAGATTATTGTAAACTAAGCAGATTCTCCTATATTGGCACAGTATCACAGAATTAATTTGCCACAATTGCTCTCAGTTGTCCTTTATTTGCAGATTTTTCTTACTATAGCTCACCACAAGGCACAGTTGTGTCTTATTGGAAACCATGGTCACAGGTTGTGTTTAGAAATGTGTATTCACATGAATGATGTTTGTACCCAGGGTAAACATGAAGCCCGGAGCACATGGGAAACCACCCTGAACAGTCGGTAGCAAGAGTCAACCATGGAATCCTGGTAACCGGCAGTGTCGTAGCTTACTCTGGCTGATTAGGAACTACGCACCGTCACCAGCGTAAAGACCTCCGTGAATAGCGCAAGGTAACGCCATGTTCTCTTTAAGCGCATTGCAGTGGTTACGAAGATGCTCTTTGGGCACCGCCCCTGCACAGAAAGACCAGCCAATCGTAAAGCACAGTGAATTATTTGAATGGAACCAGTCCGTGCGTTTCCAAGACAGGTGACAAGCGACTGACAGGAAACCAATCACAAGCTACGAAAGCTTGACTGACAGGTTTTGGGAACAATCGCTTCTTTTTCAGTCGGTCGTCCCACCGACTGGCTGACCAATGGTAGAGAGAGGACTCGCCTATAAAAGAAGCTGCGCTTAGTAGTTAGTACGTTGATCTCGGGACTTCTAGGAAACGTGTGTGTAGCAGTCATGAGGGAGATTGTGCACCTGCAGGCTGGTCAATGCGGCAACCAGATTGGAGCTAAGGTGAGATATTGGGTTGACAGGGGTAGCCGACGCCGTCTGTGTGCAGTTATACTATTTATATGCTTCGGTGGCGGTGAAGGTCCTTCGTACCCTTTCCATGAATGTATTAAATTATTCAGTGGGAATCCATAGGGACGGAATTGTTTGATCATGGAAACAATTTAAATCTTTATCTTGCTTTTGAAATGTAAAAAATCCGGCTTAAACGGCCTTTCCCGCTTTTTTAACTCGGTCGCTGTGACGTGTTCTGTCGTGGTGGGCGTGGTTTTGGCAAAGACCGTGGTATATCAACCTGTCATGTCACGTGTCCAGCAGATTTCTAAATTCCAGTGAAAGTTGGCGGGATCAAGGGTTACTATGGTGATCATTCATCCCTTGTGACGTGCGGGACACGTGCGATCTGCTGTACCGCATGTGCGATTGATCAATAGCCATTCGATCGGGTTGTACAATGTAATATTATTTCAAAGTAACTTTCCCCACCTTGTCATTCGGTGGTTGCAGATATCAGATCTGCACGTAAAAGCTGTCAGATTTTACTGGAATAGATCATTGCTATGAAGTGATGACATGGCTTCTGCTGCATTTTACAAACGAATTGTTTAGAGTGCAGAATCTGCTCAGAAAAAGATCATCATTATAAAGGAAACCAGCAGGCCCATTAAAAGCCTTCACATGGATTTTATGGAAATTAAAACATAGGTTAGGGTATGGCATCCAGCTTAGTCCATGGAGAGATCCCAAGGAAAGTCAAATACAGAATGACAATAAAATGCTGCAAATCAAAATTGGGCTGACTGCAAGGGAATGATGTGCTCCTGCCATGTGAAATGAGGGGATGTGCTGGGTGAACCATCTGTTATGATATTACACAGTATTTATATAGCGCCATCATATTACGCACTGCTATATAAACTCCATGGTCCTCACTAGCTGTCACACCTAAAAGAGGATCACAATCCAATGTCCCTACCATAGCCATGTCTTAGGGTAATTGTCTTCCCCCCTCCCAAAAACTAACCTTAACGGCTTGTTTTTGGGATGTGGGAGGAAATGTGCAAACACCATGCAGATAATGTCCTGGCTGAGAAAATGGCTGAGATAATGTCCTGGCTGAGTGCTGCAAAAGCCAGAGTGCTAACCCCTAAACCACCATGCTGCCCATCTGTAATTAGGGGCTGTAATGTCTGCAGGGACTTTCTACAGGAAAGTCTGGGTCTGCTTGGTATCATCTGCCTACTATAGGGGGGCATTGCAGCAATATACAGCTATCTACTAAACTCAAAGTTTAAAATCCTCAGTAAAAGCTTTGAAGGTCACTTTTGCTTTTCAATAGTTGAAGCTGCTTAGAGGAGTCTGATGTTCAGAACCCTACGGCAAGCTTGAGCTCACTAACTTTCCCAATACAAATGCAGCCTTCAACCTAGAAATTTTTTTTTAAAGCTGAGTGGAAAGAAGCTGTAGGTGGGTGGCGGGCGCTGTTTTGTGACCTAACTCATCAGTAACCACCCAAAAACATCCTGGTGGTGGTTAAGTGCCAGGTGGTGAGTCTGCCTAAAAAGGACTGGTGAGAACACTCAAAATAAAATGTATATTGGCCATAGTACACATCATAAAATCTATCTTCCCTACATAAAGACTGAGCAGAATTGTATAAAAAATGCTACGTATGGGATGTGAAAATAACACCTACAGATTCTATTACTGTACATCAGTGGTCCCCAACCTTTGACAGCAGGGCTCGGTAACAGACTAACATTTTGCCATGGCCCTGTATATGTACAGCTTACACTACTCTGCTATTCTCAGCAGCTCCCCCTGCTGTCAGCTCACTAGCTAGGAATAGCAGAGTAAGAGAGCAGTCTGAGTAGAGACGCCTGCTGGTTGCACTTCTGCTGTCACCTTATCGCTAGTTTTAGAGCCATCTAAGGAGGGCTGTCAGTGCTCTGCCTTTGTGGCCCCCAACTCACCAGCCACTGCCCAGGGTTGGGGCAAACTTATGCATATGACTTGTGCCTGATAATGGTGTGGTTTGCTCTTTTATGAATGGCTGTTGTCGCTGCCAACCTTCATAAAAGATAACTGGAATTACAGCCTATTAAGTGTCCCTCCTCTGCTCATCTTCCAATGAAAGCAGCAGGGCAGATGTGAATAAGTACAGGGCCTTGTTTTCATGCAATGAATTACAGCAGATATGTATAAATCATAAATCCCGTTTCACATTAACGTAAAAGCTGCAGGTGATGTGTAAGGGTAATGGGATCAGGCTGCTAAAAGAAAACATTTGAGAACACAGCTTATCTAGCAGATTGAATTACTGTATGGCATACACAGGAAAGTGATGGCTTGTTGCTCTTCTCATAAAATTTAATATTTTTATTTTCTAGTTCTGGGAAGTAATCAGTGATGAACATGGCATTGACCCAACTGGCTCTTACCATGGTGACAGTGATCTCCAGCTGGAAAGAATAAATGTCTATTACAATGAAGCGGCAGGTGAGGTTTTCTGCATCTCTTGTGCTTCTCCTGCAGCTGGTAGTTTACAAGATACTTAGTCTAATGTCTTTTTGCAGGTGGCAAATATGTTCCCCGTGCCATTCTGGTGGATCTTGAGCCAGGCACAATGGACTCTGTGCGATCTGGACCCTTCGGGCAGATCTTCAGACCAGACAACTTTGTTTTTGGTAAGTTGGATAGCCATGCAATCTTATCATATTCTAGACCAGAAAATCGTGGCATTTAACCTCATAGTACTGCTATGGAAAATTAACAATAGATATGTTGTGGAGTGGTAATGCCCATTCTCACTTGACAGTACTGGTTTTCACTGGCTACCCTGTTTGGTTTTGTGGTTTTGGTTATTTTTCTGCATTCATGCATATGATCAGCTCCCTTGACATATTGACTGCAGAGAAACCCTTGAAGTTGTCATCTCTAAAGGAACCCCTGCTAAAAACATATCCTAATAACACTGCTGGGATCAGCAACATGAAGGTCTCAACAATGTTGACATCTGCAAGCTCCCTCACGGTGCCAACCTCTCCAGGCTTGGCGTCTTTTTTTCATCTTAGTTGACTAACCTTGATAGGCTATTTTGTTTCTGCCATTAAAGAAGTTAAGCTCTTGGTGTATTGTCTATAAATCTCAGGGGTTTTTTTTCTCCCCTCAGGTCAGAGCGGTGCTGGAAACAACTGGGCAAAGGGTCACTACACAGAGGGAGCAGAACTGGTTGACTCTGTATTGGATGTTGTAAGGAAGGAAGCGGAAAGCTGTGACTGTCTCCAGGGCTTCCAGCTCACACACTCCCTGGGTGGTGGTACTGGTTCTGGTATGGGTACACTCCTTATTAGCAAGATCAGAGAAGAATATCCAGACAGAATCATGAACACTTTCAGCGTTGTGCCCTCCCCTAAAGTGTCCGATACTGTGGTAGAGCCCTATAATGCCACCCTGTCCGTACACCAGCTTGTAGAGAACACAGATGAGACCTATTGCATAGACAACGAAGCCCTGTATGATATCTGCTTCAGAACCCTCAAACTCACAACCCCCACCTATGGTGACCTGAACCATCTGGTATCAGCCACCATGAGTGGAGTCACCACATGTCTGCGTTTCCCTGGTCAGCTTAACGCTGACCTGCGTAAACTGGCTGTCAACATGGTACCCTTTCCTCGTCTGCACTTCTTCATGCCTGGGTTCGCTCCACTCACCAGCCGTGGTAGCCAGCAGTACCGTGCTTTAACAGTGCCTGAGTTGACACAGCAGATGTTTGATGCCAAGAACATGATGGCTGCCTGTGACCCACGTCATGGTCGCTATCTCACTGTAGCTGCTGTGTTCAGAGGCCGTATGTCTATGAAAGAGGTGGATGAGCAGATGTTGAATGTCCAGAACAAGAACAGCAGCTACTTTGTTGAATGGATTCCTAACAACGTGAAGACCGCTGTCTGTGACATCCCACCCCGAGGCCTGAAGATGGCTGCTACCTTCATTGGTAACAGCACAGCCATTCAGGAGCTGTTCAAGCGCATCTCTGAGCAGTTCACTGCTATGTTCCGCAGAAAGGCCTTCTTGCACTGGTACACTGGCGAGGGCATGGATGAGATGGAGTTTACTGAGGCAGAGAGCAATATGAATGACCTGGTGTCTGAATACCAACAGTACCAAGATGCCACAGCAGAAGAGGAGGGTGAATTTGAGGAGGAGGAAGAGGCTGCATAAACAAACCTATTCCAACTGTTGTAAATGTTCAAACCTTGTTTTTTACCTTCTCTCATACATGTTAGTTTACTTTTTCCATGTTTGTGTTCTTTTCATGTCCTTCAGAAGTCTTCAACTACTTACTTACTACTACCTACTACAGGTTTCAATATTGACTTTCTGAAATGGAACAATTGTGAAGTCAATTACTGATTTATGTTTTTAAGATCAATGATTGAGTATTAAAACCAGGTAATTAGCACTTGTAAAAGAAAGTTGACTGCCTGAACACCTTGGCAGATGCTTCCTTTCAATTGTAACATACCACCACATAGCACAGCCATTCAAGAGCTGGTTGAGCAGTTCACTGCTATGTTGGTACATCAGAAAGGGCATTGATAAAAGGAGGGAAGATAACTTTGGCATTTAGAATACATGATTCTACGGCCGGTAGAAGCTGTAAAACATGAACTAGTTCTTACTGCTGTATAACATATATATACTACTGTTCTTGACCAACATTCTTGTTAATATTTGTTACAATCTGTACAGAAGACTATTAAATGCATTTTTTTTCAAGTGACCTTGTCAGTGTCTTTTTATAATGAGTATTTGCAATACAACTGCCTGCTGGTGTTTCCAAAGGTGGATCCAAAACTGTCTCTGAAACCTGGTGGACAACAAAGCAAAATAGGTAATGATGTAACTGTCTGCTGCATATTTGGTAAAATACCAGGTTTTGTATTTAAAAAAACAAAACAAAAAAAAAAAAAAACGCCTTAAGCTTAACACCAATAGCTAAACAATTGTATTTTTATCCCAGCCTATAAATAAATGTATGGATGGAAGCTAAAATAAAAGCACTTTTCTATCTGAGAATAACAAGCTTTTATGAAGGGTTTCTGTTAATCTTCTCCCTCCTCCCTTGCTCCTCTTAAAGGATGGGACAGGGAAGCTTTCTGCTCCAGCTATGTCACTGGACACTAGCACATTTGTGAGGCCAAATGTTTGCTTTTTAACCCATCAAGTCCCCTCCATTATGGGTATAAAGCAAGCAAGCAAGTCTGCATTTAAACATTAAAAGATAAAGCAAATCAACCTTAAAGAGAAATTAAATTCAACAAAAACACCTTCAATCCCTCAGGGCAGTCGATCACTCTGGGGGTATCCAGCATCTGTCCGGGTGCTGCTGTTTTCTCTTCTGGGTTCTTCATCCTAGAACACCCAAACCCTGGTGGAAGATCAGGTGATGTAGGATGAAAAAAGATTTTTACCGTTCTCACATGAGATTGGCAAAAAGGCTCCTATGCATGCCCAAGATGCTCGGGCATGTGCATAAAGAGCGCCCAAGAGCCTCCTGGGATGCTTGACCTAGATATCCAGGGCGGCTTTGCGCTCCCATTCGTTCTCGACTGCATAGGGGTGGTTTTATTTTTTTTTTTTTTGTGTTGCAGCTAAAGAATCAAAACAGAATTTTTACCCTACATAAAAAGGTTCTCTACACTTTTATTTAAAGTTAGTTTTAGGTAGGCTTTGGTATTTATTCTGTGCTATTGCCAGTCACCTACACACCTGCAATCATTGAAGATTTGTGAATTATTTCACAAATGGTTATCCTTTAAACTGTTAAAGTATGTTCTTGACTTGTACTGCCAGATGACTGCAGAAACATCCAAATGTATCTGTATGGGTCTAGAACAATTAGTTAATCAGATCGGTATCAAAGAAAAGCCATATGTATTTTGACAATGTAGGCCTCAGCTATTGCATATGCTTATCCAGGTGGGCAAGAGGATTTTTATCTCAAAAGTTGGTGTGAGCATAGAAGGGCTTGGTTTCCTTATGCTTAATAGTCTTGACGTTAGCTTTGATAGAAACCAAAATATACAAAAAAGTTCTCTTGGGTTTTGATACACTTACCAGGAATGAAGCCTGTATACCTGGGTAGGAGACCAGCAGAACTATAAATTATAACACTGGGCCAATATGACTGCTTTACTTGCTTTTCAGATGTCATTGTAGGATATCTAATACGAGCCTAAGGCGGAAGAGATTGAAAATGTGGTTTGTTTAGTAGTGGTAATTAAAAGCTTCAAAGACACTGCCTGCTTTCTTCAAATATTAAAAGTTTTAGTGTTTTGTGTAGGAAATATGTTTAAAGCTAAACCTTAGAACTTTTGGACAGGCTCTTCTTCTGTACTGATTTTTGCCTATTGCTTTAACCATAGAAGCTCCTCATCAGTTGTGGGCATTACCACAGTTTTTAGAAAGCAAGTTACACAACCTGTTGCACCCTTCTACCAGCTATGATGTCTGCAGCAAGAAAGATCCATCCTATAATATAATGCCACTACTTAGTCTAAAAATTGGTTATGTAATAAAAACTGGTTTTTACTTAAAATTATTAGCATGCTGTTTGGGGGGATATTAGCAAATTAAACTTCAGTTTTAAAGCATATCTATGCTTGGCTTGTGGGGAGCTGGAGCGTTCTGTGACACCAAGGAAAAAAAAAATCTTCCATTATACCAAAAGACTGAGATTTTCCTTCTCTTGGTGTTTCAGCATTCTCTAAAAACATACATTCTTCCAAGGAAAATAAATAAAATAGTGGGGGGTGTAGAAATTTTTAGCAACTCCTTAGAAAATGATGTATGGAAAAACATCTTCAATAACTAAGAAAGCTTCCCATTTTATTCAGATCTAAATAAAAAATAATCTAATCCCACCTTCAACTTTCTATTTAATAATTTCCAGCCATGTGTAATGCCACATTTCACTACATATAAATCTGTCCTGTGTGTGTGTTCATAGTTCTTTACCTTCATAAGTAACAGCAGGCAAAAGGCCTAGTAACAATGAGAAGCTATTAATGTTTATTGCTGCAGGGATGTGTAGATACTGTGTCATTTCTACACAATAATATTTGTTGCTTTTATGGAAAGCAGAGGAGGGCTGGGTCCACCGATGCCCATAGTGATTAAGCTGTGGACCCACATAGGAAATGATTCATAAGGAAGAAGGGAATGTATTTTCTCATGTTACCAGTTCACAGTACTTCCCATGTCTTTTTTCATTATAATATAATAGATACTAATATAGTTTTTATCTATCACATATCAATGGCAGTTGTAAGAATAATTACTAGCACCTATGAAAGTGTCCGTAGACAAGTACCACACGTTGGGGCCAGAGTTCTTTGGTGCATCTTTGGTTACTTCATCTACTGACATGGAAAGAACTTCATGGCTCATTGCTTGGCCCCTGTCTAGTTGTAGATCACTCTCCAGGCCTTGGGGTTGGGGGGTTAACAACTTCCAACTAAAGCTACGTACACACTTCCAATTATTATCGTTTGTAGACGAACGATCGTATAGCACCGATCCTGTACATACAGATAACGACACGATCGTTCCACACACACACACATACACTCACATACACAATACAGCCTGTATCGATCAAATGTTCGTTCATTGCGCATGCTCAGAACATGCACGATCACTGAACGACCCTACACACGATAGATGGTCGATTGCCGATGGCCAATCGGTCGTTCGTCGTTCGTTCGTCATTCATTTCCAACGATAAAAATTGGACATGTGTACGCAGCTTAAGAAGGTCACCAGATATGGTAAACTTTCTTTTGCAATCCTCTGGATCCTGCTTTTGTTTCTTTCCAGACCTTGCCCAGCCCTGCATTCTCAGTTTTCTTTCGGCCATTGTCAACCCCTTCCTTATGTACCTTTCCTTGGTACCACAGAAAGTGCAAATAGGTCCAAATACTTATGTTTCTCAAAATAAACTGGCCTTGAATAAATCAATGAGAGCACTCTCCAACAAATGCAAGCCAGTGGAACCACTGCTTATAGCTCCCATTGTCTGTAGTTGTTAGGAAGTGCCCCCAGTCAAGAAAAAATGCAATCATTATTCATGCAATATATCCATTAAATAGTCATCTTGAATGCCTTAATTTTCAAAAGATTACCAATAGATTCAATACTAATTCTGATTCAAATGTCTAATCTATTACAATATAGTTTACAATGGTCCCTAACTCTAAACTACAATGTCACATTTACAAAAGTATTCAGACCTTCAACACTACATGAATATTAGTTTGGGTGCCTCCTATTTTTCTTTCTCACTGCTAAGATGTTTTTGCACCTTGATTAGAGTCTACCTGTGGTGAATTAAACTACTTGGACATGATTTTGAAAGGCACACAACTCTCTAGAAGGCCTCACAGCTGACAATGCATCCAAGCAAAAACCAAGCCACGAGGTCAAGGAACTGCCTGCAAAGCTCAGAGACAGGATTGTTGCAATGCACAGATCTAGGGAACGGTACAAAAAATGACTGCTGCACCATCATTATCGGGATTCTTGAAAAAATCAATTTAAAAAGTGAAGGGGTTCTGAATACCAAATGCATATATATTTGTAGATAGGACTATTATTCTTGATAGCACAAAACAATATAACATTACTAATGCTAAGTTGCTTGACAAAAAGCTCAGAAGTGAATTTATGACCATCCTAAATGAACCATTACCTTCACAGGTGCAAAAAGGGTAAAAAAAAATGCTAAAACAATGGGAACTATGGATCATGTGGCAAATGTCATAGTACACTAGGAGTGTGGGTCCCATAATCACATGCCTCCCAGTGATTTTAGAGTGGGGCAGGCTCAGAAAACAAATGTTTCCAGTTTAGGAGAATACAGTGCCCGTAGATATTCTCATTGAATGCGGCCGCATTTATTGAGAAAGATGTGTGATCCCCGAATGAATATGAATTATTTTTACTAGGATACTGCCCAAACCTAGCAGTAACATGTGCCGGTGAATGAATACTTGAATAGTAATCATTTTAGGGTCTAAAGGACAGTCCAACCCAAAACTGAAATTTTACATGATGTCTAAATATTGCACACATATTTATGAATACAAGTGGATCCAACTCCTAAGGCTCTTTTCCTACCACGTCTGAAGCTGTTGTAATACAATCTTGTTTTTAGGATTAGATGGTCAGTCTATATCTCTATGCAGTGTCTATTTTGTTCTTTGTGAAATGCACCACAAGGCACCCAAAATGCCATCTCCACCATCTCGTCATCAGCAGGAGACTGAGATTGGCTCCTGTTGCATAAATGTTCCAGGATCTTATAGTATCCCACACCTCCTGGGTAAATCGCAATATGTGGATAGACTGGGCATGCTGTCATTGCTGGACTAACTCCCAAAAGTTCCTGTAAAATTGTTACAGCATAACTATCTTCCACATCAATTACAGTTTGCAAGATGTGTTGGCACAGCTAAATTCCACAATCACTGCATTGAGGGTAATCCTTGGCTGTGGCTATGCACATTGCGAATTTCCCTCCCCACGCTAAACATAGGCAGATTAAAAGACACATGCAAGGCCTGTGGTTTTGGGTGTAGTCCTTCCAAATACATAAGAGGGGATAGATACAGCTATCCCATACACTGTATACATAGGAGGATTTAGAAAGAGCCCTACCATATTCATACTGACCAAAAGGGTTTGGATACATCCCTCCCACATACATACCAATAGGAATTGGATACAGCTATACCATATACATACCAAGATGGATTTGACACAGCCCTATTTCATACATACCTGTAGGGTTTAAAAAAAATGATACCATATACTTTGTGAACCGAGGCATTGGATACAGCCCTACAACACATATACCAAGAGGATTTGGATACCAACCATGTGGACTAAAATATAGGTCTCCTACATATGTACCAAAAGGGTTTGGAAAAGAGTTTGGATACAGCCCTTCAACATACATACTGAGGATAAGATTCAGTCAGACCATATCCATGCCTCTCCAACTGAAAGGGTTTGGATATGTCCCCTACCAAATACATGCTGAGAGGGTTGGAATTCAGCCAGTTGTGTATTATTTGCTAATGAGTTAACTGGCAGCATTCATATTTTCACCATGAAGCTGCAATCTTAAATAGACATCAAACTTCCAGGACATCAAACCATGACATCAAACTTACAGGAACTAACCTTAGAAACTATTATTTTACAAAATAAGTACAGGATGCTTGGAACAGACTTTCAGCACAAACATTAGAAAAGGAGGCTTTTAAAATGTTTTTAAAAGCCAGATTTTTAGTTTGACTTTTGCACCACTTTAACAGAAATCTGTACCTAAAAATACATATGTGGTCATTACTGAACTCCTCTGCTGAAAATGGCTGTTACTTTGTTTTGAATGCAATACTGGGACCAAGTGTTTAGGTCAGAACTGTGGTGTGACTTTAGCAGCCGCAAACTTGTTACAGGTCAGTAGACAAAACATATTAATCCCAGAGACAGCCAAGCAACTGATATTTTCAAGTGGACAGTAATGTCTGGCTCTAGTTTCTTTTAGGCTCAGGTCTCTTTTAGAATATGAATTTCACTGAAGAGCAAGAGTACAAAAATTATAAAGATGTGTTGGAAATGTTCCTAAAATGTACTTTTGTCATTAATGTGGTTATCTGGGAACTCCTTTTTCTGACCTGTGTGGTATCCATCAGAGGAATTCCCCCCCCCCCAAAAAAATGATTTCACTTATTGTGTTTGTGATAACTTTAAATCTTGCCTCAAATTTTGTCCTTACCTGGCTGAGATCAAATTCGTCCATACAAGCCTTGACCCCTGGTATGTAACTGATACCCATAGTAAATCTGGAACGGGGGATAAAACCAGTGTAACCTTGTTGTGGAAGAAAAAAGTAATATTTAGTGATAGAATTTTCAAGTGACAAAAGTGTCACTGCCATTTACACTGAAACATAATATTTATGTGTGTTATCTTAAATTAAAATGATAGAATAAAAGTATACTTTTAAGTATCACTCAATATTAGATGTAGGTACAACACATTTATGACCTGGCTGTGTTTTGGCTTCATGATGGCATTTATTACCCAGAGTAAAGTGAATCTGTCCTGGCCCGAAATGAGTTAAAGGAAAGTAATCAGAATCGAGTGCAGTCACCAAGTACTTATTAGTAATTGTCTATTTAAGGTCAGACATTAGACATTAGCATAGTAGGGAGGTCGTGCTATAGGAGGGCAGATGTTAATCTATAGGTGGAACCATATTTAACTCTGTTGTCCCTTCTGCAATAAAAAAAAAATCTTCCATTTTACCTAAATTCAATGGGGACCACAGGGATCAACCTGAAGACCAAGGCTAATGTCATATTAGTCACCCTGTTGCTGGTGAGAAATCACAACTGGAAGAATAATATTATTATTATTACACAGTATTTATATAGCGCCGACATAATACGCAGCGGTTAACAAAGTCCAAAGTCGTGTCACTAACTGTCCCACAAAGCAGCTCACAATCTAATGTCCCTACTATAGTCATATGTCATTAGTACAGTCTAAGGTCAATTTTAGGGGGACTCCAATTAACCTAACTGCATGTTTTTGGAATGTGGGAGGGAACCGGGTACCTCGAGGAAGCCCACGCAAATTTGGGGAGAACATGCAAACTCCATGCAGATAATGTCCTGGACGAGATTGTAAATGTGCAGAATAGCTAAAATGTGCAGGGAGAACACTCATTTACTTGTATGTGTTGCTCCATGGCTGGCCAAAACATTGTCCACCCACCAGGTAAGGAAGCAACACATGCAAGCTGGTGAATGTTTCACCCCCTGCAGGGATCCTGCCACTTGTGATATTTTATTAGTGACAGGATCTTGGTAGGTGTGACATTGGCTTAAAATAGATACCTGCAGACAACACAAGGTACTGCAGCACAGTAGTTTCTTTAGATAGACTGGCTTAAATAAATTCTACTAATGGCTACCTGTGTAACAGACAATGTACTGAACACCAATCCTAATAAATGCTGAAATAAATAATTAGAATGCTATGTACCTTACCTATACCTTGGCATTGGTCAAGTGGATTCCATTGCTATAAAGAATTTTTTTGAGAACTTACATCAGAATGCTGTTTAAGTAGAGCTTCACTTAGGCCAGCTCTAAGTGAATGAAAAAATAAAAAATGATCATGATGATGTAAAAATGACTGCCTTGTCATAGGGCTATGATTTAAAAAGATTAACAAAATTATGAGTGTGGAAAATCTGACTGCCACTATATACAGTACAGTATGGTACAGAAAATGAATTCTTGCTTACCTGGCAGGTTTGGAAGCAAAGTTGAAATGCTAAAGAATTTTTTTAGTCATTGTCTATAAGTAGGAAGTAATCTGGGTTTATAATATGTGGTACAAGCATGGATCGCTTGAATTGTAGTTTTTTATTCAAGATTCAAAAAATTAGTTTCTCCAGTCTTTCCTAGTGTGTTTTTCTTTTGTTGCCATCGTATTTGTCAAGAATGTTTTCTTTTATGAGAGTGTAGTGTTTTGGGGATTGTTTCCTTGATATTCTCTATGTGGGTTTGTTATTTGGAATATTTTTTTCTTTAGGATAAATATATAAAGAATATTTTTTAAAAAAATTGAAAGATTTATTCTTTTGTGTGTCACAATATAAGATATATTACAATAATAATAGGACACCCCAAGTGAATGGAAATGTCTGCATTAGGGTTACAGAAAAAAAAAAAAACGCCACAAAAATAGGAGATGTTACAACAACCTTCAGTAAGTTATCTAAAACAAAAGAAAAAATAGTTTTTGTGTCTGATGTAGGAGAATATCCCATTATATGACCTCCCAGTGTAAAAACAAAAATGTAATGTATTGCAGCAAAACAGACCTTATTTGTGATGGCTGTATTAGTTTTCTTTTTCTATTTGAATTTTTTCTTTTATATGAGAATGTAGTATCATGTGGATTGTTTCCCTGATTTTCACTATGTGGGTTTGTTTTTTGGGATTATTTATTTCTTTAGAACAAATAAATAAAGAATAATTAAAAACATTTGAAAGATTTATTCTCTTGTATATTAAAATATAAGATAATATACAATATTAATGGGACACCCCAAGTGAATAGAAATGACTGCATTAAGGATACAGGAAAAAACAAAAACTGCCACAAAAAATAAGAGATGTTACAATAACCTTCCAAATTATCTCAAACAATAGAAAAAACAGATTTTGGTGACTGATGTAGGAGAATATCTCATTATATGACCTCACGGTCTAAAAACGTACAAGATATATTTGCTAATTATGGCTCTGTGGGTAGCACTGTCCTTGCAGCAATACTATCTCAGGTTTGAATTTTATCCAGGGTACTGCCTACATGGAGTATTATGTTCTATCTGTATTATTGTTGTCCAACCCCCAAATTTAGCCTTAGACTATTTTAGGGATTGTGAACCTCTTTGTGAGTGACATGACTATGGATAATGCTGCATACAAGTAGTCTCGTCTGTAACATCCTCCTCTCTGCTATTCTGCTAACCCGACTCTTTCTTCTACAATCTATTATGAATGCTGCAGCCAGACTTATCCATCCTTCCCACCACTCTTCTTCTGCTGCCTCACTGCCTTTTCACTGGCGTCCAATTCACCTGACAATCAAATTCAAGCTCCTGTGCTTTGCTTGGTAAAAAAAATACTCCCCTAGCCACTCTCTCCTCTCCTCCAATGAACTACTACTGACTTCCTCACTCAAAACCTCATCACAGGAACAGCTCCCAAACATTTCTAGAGCTGCCCAAACTCTCAGGAATGGTCTTACTCGTCCTATTCGGCTTGCTCCTACTTTCTGCTCATTAAAAGAGCACTCAAACCCCATCTTTTCAAACTTGCCTACCCATCTTCCTTTGTCTCCTAAAACCATCACTACCTCTCACCACTACCTATCCCCTTCTATTGTGTGTTACTTCCCCCACCTCCCAAAAGATGATTCAAAGCTAGTCATTTTAAAGGACTTTCATAAAGCAGAACCATACATCTAAACCAGGGGTCAGCCAACTCCGGCCTTCAGGCCACATACGGCCAAGTTGGTAGTTTGTTCCTGCCTAACGCCCCCTGGCCGATCCGACCTAATGCCAGCCAGCAACCCGGCGAAGCTCCGGTGCCGCCTCCTTGCTGTGGCTGCCCTATTTATTGCAGCCAGCGTTGATACTTTTGCCGCTGCAGTAAATAGGGAACGCTCCCTGAAGGGAAATCCCCATCACTTCAGGGGGGGTTCTCTGGTGGTGGGTGGAGCCATTAGGGCGGGAGTCCGGCCTAGAGTGCTCCCGCCCACCTCTGAAATGGCCTAGAGGCCATAAAAGTTTGCCGACCCCTGATCTAAAACAACCAGAGTATTTGTTGCCTTACCTGTTATGGCCTTACGTTGTAATGATATAGGTAATTCTATTTTTGGATGTTTCGTTGCCAAGTCTGGGGATGGAATAGCCTAAAAACATACAAGTATAAATATTATTTTTTTGCTAAAAATATTCTCACTAGTGAAGCATCTTTTTGACATCCTTTAACCGTGACTAACAAGGACCACCTATTGCAAGAGGAGTCTGTGTTCAGGCCGTCCGTAGTAGTCCAGCGGTGTAAGCCCTAATGTGTATATAAATCCAAGAACAAAAATGTAATGTATTCAGCTAAACAGACCTTATGTGTGATGCCTATATTAGTTTCCTTTTTTATCTTTGTTCACATTTAGATATACCTTAAACTGAACATGTGAAAAACCCAAAATGTTCACCCAAAGATTACTTGTGGTGAAATTTGTTTGTTAAAATGATCAGCAGATACAGAAATACATGCAACTAACTAAACAACTATTGTGTTGTGGTATTGTACTGAAAATCTGATTTTGAATAGGTGTACAATAGTCATTGTACTAACATTCTCTGTTTTCAAAGTTTTATCTCTCCTGTTGTAGTTTTTCAATATTTCTAAATATGTCCAAGCAGTCCAATAGGGACAAACTGTTTTATATTTAGTTCCAGAACTCAAGTAAGTTTTTTTCTGCCTAAATCCTGCTGGGGAGATTTTACCTGCACTTTCTGCCCTAGAGACACAAAAAGAAACATGAAGAAATCTCTGAATAGTAAATGGAACATTTTGAGAATTGTCCTCTGAACATGTGTCCCCGCTAAAGGATTTTTACTAACATCTTGCTTTGGTGACTGCTTTACCATTTTAGATTCCGCCTTATTTTCTTCCATAGTGACAGATAGTCATCCTGACAAATAGTGTATCTCCCCAGTGCAAACACAGACAGCAATAAAACATGACAGCGGTTCAACACCTTTTTCACTCTATCCAAAAAAAAATGTCCCTACAACTATTTAGGTATTGACGTTTTTATGGTAATGTTTTTTAGATAGATATGAAAACTTAAGTATGACATACAGTACCTCAATCGTTGCGTCATGGTGGTTGGTTTGATAACAGCAATACCTCTCCATGTTCCTGATGAAAATGCCATGTTGTTCTTGTAATACAGGTAGTTGACCTGTAGGGGAGAACAAACGTAAAAGTCTCTATATATATATTATTATTATTATTATTATTATTATTATCAAACAGGATTTATATAGCGCCAACATATTACGCAGCGCTGTACATTAAATAGGGATTGCAAATGACAGACTAATACAGACAGTGATACAGGAGGAGAGGACCCTGCCCATATATTGTCTATGCAACATCATTTTAAAAACTATCAATATAACACTAAACCTCAAACCAAACAGCAGGTCATAATGCTGAAATATTATTGAAGATAAACAATATTACAATGTTGATTTATTTTATTTCATGAATTTCCAGTAAACATACAATATAATGTCCATACAAGAAGGAGACAAGTGTGCTAAAGAGTTCCCAAATAGGGGCTAATAATTGACAATTTTCCTTTCTAAGGCATATAAGCAAAAGTTAGCATGCCTTTTATTTGTTGGGGTAATTGATGAAAAGCATTTGCTTGGCATTACTTAGTAGATATATATTCATATATCAAGAGGTCTCTTACCTCCAAATCCAGATGGTATCTTGCCATTAGTCTGTTGTAATTCAGGGAGTTCAATTCTTCCTTGTTTGTGCGGATGTTTATTGGGAAACTGCATTGACTGGGAGTGACTTGCCTTGGGGAGGTTTACCAAAAGTTGGTTACCATTCTGATAACAGGGCTGGGTGTAAAATCTGCCATACCAATTAAACCACAGAGTACATATACATCAATATACTTACACAAGCCTTAAATTACATTGACAATAAAGAATTTACTTTGCCCACATCACTCATTCTGACGTGCACTAGGAAATATTAGCTGAATTCAGGCTAGTATGAGCTAAATAGACATTTTTAATCTCTCCCTGCAATGACTCCCAGTGTTACCCACGTGAAATATTTTACCTGCTACAATGCATTAATCCTTAATATAATAGACCTAATAAAACATCTGTAAGCTGGAGTTTTGCTGAATGTTTTTTGTGGATATTAAATAGGTTTCCCAAATAATCATTTTTGGCGTCTGAAAATGAGGGTGGCTGTTTTTAGTCTGCATTTTGACACCAATATCTTTTATTGCTTACACCTGAAAAAAAGGTGACCATGTCCAAAACAAGCAATAGCTACTTACAGACCCTTTGGGCTTGTGGTGAGAAGCAATGGGAACAGCAGTTCCTGGGGGACTCCCGATGCTGGACACCTTGCCAGCCCCTTGGCTGCCTCTACCACTGAGCTGGTTTTTAATAAACCAGCATTTGAACATTTTATAATGAGTGGTACTTAGCCACTTAGTACTTCCCTCATTAATTCTCTAAGAATGACCACAGGTGAGGCGCTTCATGTAGTATTTCACCCCTGGGTGTGGCTCATGGGTCACTAACCCCCAAAAAAGGTAACCATAAAAAAAGACCTGATTTTCCCATGCATAGAGGCACAGTTTAGCCATTACCAGTCACTTTCGCGCTGAACAGGTTAGAAATTTAGGCCCTGTGCATTGGAAGTTCTCCTCCACATAATATAGTTAATAAGGTTTGTATGAACCAAAAAAAAAAATTGAGCTGGCTGACATAATGCAATAACAGTCCTTATTTAGCATTAGTGATTTTGACACCTACTCCAGCAATAATAGAAAAAATCTACATCTACATCCGAATTTTTCTCAAACAGGTACAATACTCACACTGGTTTGGGCTGGTAATGTTTTGGGGTCAGGAGAAAATTTTTTGATTTCTGAGACATTGTTGCACACTGTAGCCCCGTTGGTTCTCAATTTCAGAGAGGAAAAGTCACTTGACGGTTGGAGTCACTAACCGCTGTTCAAGACAACACAGTTGTGGTGTCCTCTGCACTGCCAGAGGACATAAAAAAATATTTTATTTTTTGGTGTGCTTATATTTTATAAACTGATAGATGCAGACAGCACCTGAATACGTTTTGTTACAGTGTAGAAAGAACGTATCTACATGTTAGGACTGAGAATAATGGTAACTGATGGCATCAGAAGTTCTGGTCTAGGCATCAATAGGGGTCGAGAAAAGAGAGAGATTAAAAAGAGAGAGAGAAACAGAACACACATACACACTAAAATATAAAGTTGTCCCAAAACCATTTAGTTTCTCTTTAAGATAAAATTATATATTTCTTACATAAACAAAACTGATATGTAATTAGGGTCATCAAAAAAATAAATAAACAAAAAATTACCAACTGGAAGCAAGCTTATTAAAAACTAGACAGGAGTTTGTTCCTGAACTTGAATAAATAGGAAAAATTGATAACGAGGAAAATCCAGAAATTTGCAAAGAATCTATCTTATCTTCAGCATGCAGATGTGTTCAATGGTCAAAAGGTCAAGGTGACACCATCTTTCTTTTCCACATGAAATGCATAAGTAGTAAAGTCAGCAATGTTATGAGAACTGTGAAGAAGATCTGTAATGCTTTTCCATCTGTATTCTCCTTTTCCCTGAAATGTTCAGCAAAACCCATCTGCAGTGGGAAAAATATGAATATAATATTGATCATTTTTAAATATATCTAGCAAGTTGCATCCTTGTAATCTAGACTTAAGTGAATGCATAGTGTCAGCGGGAGAAATAATTCTCACTTAGGCTCCCTTGGGCAAGAGACATGTTCTGAACCATGAGACAATGGGATTTTGTTACTAATTCAATAAAACATTTGTTATATTCCCAAGATAGACCCATAGGATGGCTATGACATTATTCACCTTAAGTGTTTCAGCAATAGCTGCAGTCATTTCAGGTCAGATTCTGGGTGCTGACAAAGGTGGACCATGCTTGTGTAATATGTGTTGGAATGGTCACTGTTAGTTTCCTTTGAAAGCCTGTTTGATAGGGTGACAACAAAGGTCCTCATATAGAAGACAGGGACTGAGCAATGTCACCATGCAATAGGAAGTGCTGGTGCTGGAAGTGTGGTCTGACAAAAGACCTTTATGGCAAGATTAGCAAAGTACTATAATTTACGGGATGAGTAAAACTTTTTACTAATTACTTTTCCTTTGTACTGGCTTTTCAAGATAGAAAATGCTAGTATGTAGACTTTAAATGAAAGTTTAAAATAATACTGAACAGCTAAATAATACATTATTTTTTACTAAATGTCCATACATCAGACCGAAAAAGGGGAACACTGAGGAAGAAAGATTGGCAGAAGGATTTGGCTCACAAACAAGGACAATCCCTCAATGGAGACAGTTGGGAACCATGGATAATATTGAACAAATTTTTTGGATGGTGCAGAACATTTCACAAATGTTGCCATGGTTCCAAAGACCTCCACCAAAAATTATATATATAGACTCTCCTGCGTATGGAAGGTTTTGTGCCATTAGTTTTTTTCTGGCCTGGGCTCACTAAGAATTAACTGTAACAAACAAATAAAGTGCTAAAATCTACAAATAAATAAACTAATATTGTTTGTGTTTGTGCCTACAGGTGCTAAACTGCTGCCATGTAAAGGTGCCCCACAGGAAAAGGAATGTGCATCTTTTTATTAGTCTGGTGATAGAACAGTGCTCCATGGTATTTCAGGTGAATATCCTGTATGTCTCTTTTGTCTATCCCAGAATTCCCTCATGTTGTCATCTATTGTCTGAATAAGAAGGTCACAGGCTGTTTCTTCTGTAACATCTTTAAATACTCGTGGCCAACGCTTGAAGAAGATGGGAAACTTTTCCAGAAGCTCATCACCTGCAAAACACAATGCACAGGTGGCTGGAGAAGGTGCTGGCCTTGTGGCGTTTCCTGTTACATAGTGAATATAATCATAGGAAAGTTCAAAGGCCGCTCTTACTACAGGATCGGTGTGCTTAGCTTCAGCCATATGTGTCCCTGAGAGATATGTCATATTTATAGTTCTACAAGACTTGGACATAGGCATCAGCTTCTAAAAATAAACAATATGAGAGTCTGGCCATCTATGTATAAAGCAAGCATGTCAAACTGGTGTGTTTTGCGCTGCATGAAGGCCCCTTTCTGTTTTGCAGCCCTAGGTGGCTTACAGGCTTTTTTGTTTTGTAAAATTGTGCATAGATGTGCTACTGCAACACATGGGCCTTTAAGATTTTAAATCTAATTTGGCACCAGGTCACATCACCAGCAGATGTGGCATATACAGGGATCCACTTAAGCAGAGCAGCTGAATTATGCTCTGTGGTTTACCCATTGAGGTGCCTCTCCCACAGACAGATAAACACTGTTATAAAGCAAAGTCTGGAACGAGCATGGTCAGAAAAAGAGGTTCTCAGAAATTGGCATGGATATAATAAAATCATTGCCTAGCTTGATCAATGCTGCTTTTGGGGGAAAATTGACATGGGGACTGCCGATCCTGAGCTGTATGGCAGCCAGTTCATGCCAGTCCACTCTTCCAGATTTCATCTCTGCTGGTCTTCTTCACGATTGAAAATGGACCTCCGGACATTCAGTAATAAGTGTTCAAATGAATGTCCCCGCTGGAGGTATAGAGGAGAAGACCGGGAATGGAGAGTCACATGACTATATCTAAAAAAGTTTTTGGTAGCTTTTTTTTCAGTATTTGCAGTGGTGGTGGGGTTACAATGGGATTAGATTAAATGCAGCACTGTAATCATGAATTCATCATTAAATGTATTATTTTAATGCAAGCTGTATGTACCTGAATATGACTTGCTATCAGCCCCTTTCAAACCCTATACAGAAAAAGTAAAGAGAGATTAGATCATTATGCTTCTTCTCGATTTACTGTTCACTGATAGGCTATGCTAGCACTGTATTGAATTTATTTTTATATTAATGTGTAGGCTGTTCATTTTTATCTTGTGGGAAGTAATCTTTGTCATTCCCTTGAAATATTACAGGTGCTGCTAGTATCTAATATAAAAACTATGTTAGTGTTGTGTGATTTTTTTTTTTTAATTTTTATTGAAGTCAACCATTGAGATTACAAAACAATACAAGTTATCAACATTAGAATATATGTGGATGTACAAGAAGACATAACATAAAACGGAGCCTTTAGTCAACCCTGATGGCAAAGTGGAAAGTCTCAGCCAAAGAATCCGGCAATGGGTGATTTACAGGAATATCCTTAATGGCATTGGGCAGGCCCAGGTAAAATTGACTGCAGATTGCCGAGTCATTCGACTGCGGACTGATGGCCCAGCTGCAAAACTTTGCAGCATATTCCTCTACTGTCCTGTGACCCTGTCGAACGCCATGAAATTTTGCCTGGGCAGTTGATGCTTGTTCTGGATCTACATTTGGTACTGGGAGCAGAGAGGCTATAAAGTCCCAGCAGACAATGGCAGTGCAATATAGAGTCAGGAACAAATCTGCCTTTAAAATCCCCTTCAGCTGTGCAAAGCCTCACAGTGGGTTCTGGGGATGCCGATAAAATACATCAGACTGCACAGCTAAAGGGAAGCAGGGCTTCTGCTATTTATTAGTTCTCCTTGCTGCTGCACATGACATTGTTGGACAGAATACATTTCTCTTAACAAATGTAATTTGTTTTTTACAAATGGAGTTACAAACCTACTCAAAATTGGCAAATTTCTTGCAAAATACATACGAAAACTAATAATAATATTAGTTTTATACAAGTTTGTTGCATGAACTTGCCTTTTTTTGGTTTGAGTGAGCATCTGAAAAACAGAGGCTACTGTTTGGCTTTAGCCAGGGCTCAACTGATCATTTGCGTTGGGAGCCCCTAAAAGAGCACAGAGGGCAGCCTCTGGCCATTGTGTACTAAAATGATTTTAGGTAAAAAAGCCACTAGAATGCTTTAATATAGAAAAACAGGAAAAAGAGCCCGACACCCACCAATTATCTCCAAATCTGCTATTTCTGGTGCTGTGCTTTTGGCTAGTGAACGGAGTATATTACACATGCCACCTTAGCCTACAGTCCTTCTGGGGAAAAAAGCTCAGTTGCACGCTCCTAGTTCCTAGGCCACTGACTGCAGAGCAACTATTTAGTTATGTGTACTGCTTCTCCCTCCTCTAGATTGAGTTCTGCTGTATGTAGGTTGACAAGAGCCTGATACTAACTTTAATTCTAACTGTAACTCAAAATAACTCAATAGTTAATAAATATAGAGCAGTTTTATTAAATATATTTTATACAATCAATGAGTGCTTGAAGTTTCCAACATTTGTTTCTATCTAAATTAATTGTCAGTTTTATTAGTTACACATTAGCCAATGCAAACCCTATTTAATTTACAGCGCTGCATAATATGTTAGCGCTATATAAATCTTATTCAATAATATTAATTATTACCAATAATTGTCAAACTGATGTCATGGACAAAAGTCTTCAGCCCATAAACACAGACCCTGACCCTGTTGTAAGTTAAAGGGCAACTATCAGGACACTATCTGCATGGAGTTTGCAGGTTCTCCCCATGTCTGCGTGGGTTTCCTCCCACAATACAAAAACATAGTTAGGTTAATTGGCTTCCCCCCACAAATTGATCTTAGATTGTAATAAAGATTAATATACATAAACACATTAACATATTACTGAGGTAGGGTCATTAGATTGTGAGCCCCTTTGAGGGACAGTTTGTGATATTACTATGGACTTTGTACAGTGCTGCATAATATAATAATGTTATATAAAAACTGTAAAAAAAAATCTTCTTGTCTGCACCTTCAGCAGCCAAATATATCTTCGGTAGGCTACAAGGAAGGTGGTTATGACTGTTTACAAGGGGAGGCCAGAATAGGCATACCCACCGTTTGTCAATTATTGCTTGTAATCCACCAAATTGACTAGAGATAGGCATTAAGCATACTAGAGGCAGTGACTAACAAGTGGTATTTGGGTACTACAGTCCACCTCTACCATCCACCTGCATGCAACTTCAGACTCTTTGCACTCTGAAGTTGCATGTTTGACACCTATGATTTGATTATAAATATGAGTTAAATTGTGTATAACAAGGGTGAGATTTATATCTCATAAGTCTACAGAAAAAGTGGTGCCCTAATTCTGCCCCTCAAAAAATCCTAAAGACATGTCTTTATCTTTTTACTAATTTAGAAAACACAGGCATACACAAATGTATGTCTAAAATGTATGCCTTACAAAATCCAGAAACTAGAGAAAGAAAAACTGTTTAAAGTACAGAGACACTATCCCTGAGAAACAGTATTCAAAGTTGGTTTTCTGGATGATGAGATTGGCACCCATACATTTACAGCGAGCGTATTTGTGCTGCCAGAACCCAACACCATACGTCATGGGCAAATTTTCATCTGATATCCTTTCCCAACCTAGATGTAATTTGGTTACGATCTTGGTGTGGAGACTCAAAACAGGCATAAACTCCTTGGTTGGCAAAAGATCAAGCAGGTTTTTTGAACCAGAGACAAGCAGGTGACAACATAAGACATATCTTGCATTTGACACACCTAGCATATCAGTGTAAATCCCCAGCTATGCTACTCTCTCAGGACACCAGAAAGGCTTTTGACATAGTAACATGGTCGTACCTCCATCTCCCTCTGCAGCACTGGGGTTTTGGTCCATATTTCTGCTAATGGATATCTGTACTGTACGCTTACCCAAAGGCGTTTGTTTATTATGTGGGATTATGTGGGATACCGTTCATCATTCTTCTCCATTTCAAGAGGAACCAGGCAGGAATGCAATATCCTTACCAAATCTAGCAAACTTTTGGATGCATTTTAAAAGGTGCTGAGACCACTGTCAACCACAGGAAGTCCTGTGCACCTAATATTCCTGACGCAAATTCAGAACCTTCACCTACTACTGGGAGCAGCAATGTCTGCCTTACCTGTGTGTTTACTTAACCCCAACGTATGATTCCATGGTCGCTGTAAATTGTACTTCCCTGTTGATTTCTACAATTTCCAAGTTGGAAATTTGGAAAAAATACCAAATCTCTTGGTTTGGCAGAATTGTGGCTCTCAAGATGACAGCATTAAAAATATCTATTTCGAGGGCACCCAATAGCAATCCCTCTGTCCCTTATCAATGCCCTGCAGAAAGCCTTTCTGAAGTTTGTATGGGGTAACTCCAAGCCAAGAGTAGCGAAATAAATGGTGTACCTCCTGAAGCGCCAAGGCGGGTTATTGGTCCTAAACATACAACGTTACTACTAGGTGGCACAGGTACCCCCAATGCCAGCATACCACGTGGGTGAACCGGCACCTTTATGGGTAGACTTGGAGGCATCACAGATAGGACCAATAGCTATAGACACTTTGTCCTCGATTCCCCCAGTACTACAAGGAACGATTCAGAAACCCCTCCTGAAACACAGCATGCCCCCATGACAACCCTGGTCCACAACCCTGCCTTTAAACCTGGGTTTGACAACCCAGCTTGCTTTTGCATGGTGGCTTACCAGGGGATTACACACTATCTGTAGTCTGACAACACCAAATGGAGAGCGATCTTGGTCCTTAGGAAACAAGCATGAGATGCCGTCATCAGAAATCTTTCAGTACTTACAAATATGTCACTATATCTCTACTACATTAAAGTGTACCAAACCCCACTGGGAGCCACTGCCTTCGAGCTGTTTTGTAACAATGACCCACTGGAAAGTGGTACCCTTTCAGTGAAATAATGGTCCCACTATTGTGAAATTTAATGAGACCAATTAAAAACTCCTCCTTCAATGGTACATAGGGCCGACTAGAAAGGTCAAGTTCAAACCTAATGCTTATGCTGTTTCCACGGCTGCAGCACTGTTGGCACCTTTTTAGACACCTGGTGGCAATGCCCAAGGATAAAGTGCTTCTAGACAGGGGTCTACCAGATCATATACATGATCCTCAAAAGGGGATTACACAAGGACCCCTTTGAGGCGCTCTACTTCTACCTCTACTGTGTCCTTTAAAATTACAACAAGCATCAATTCAAACTCCTAACATATGTATGAGGGGGTGCTGAGTAGTTCCTGGCGTTGCCCAGAAAGAGGAGAGCCAGAGTTATGAATAACACATTTATTCAACATATTCCCCCTGAGACTCATGCACTTGGTACAGCGTAGTTGCAGCTTTTCTAGACTGTTCAAAAAAAAGTCCTTTGGTTGGGCCACAAACTAGCTCTCAGCAGCATCTTTGTCAGAAATGTCCTCAAAACATTGCCCTTCAGGTGTTTCTTCAAATTCAGGAACAGATAATAGTCCGAAGGGGCCAGGTCAGGTGAGTAGGGGGGATGGCGGAACAATTGGAAATCCAGGGTGTTCAATTTGGCAGCCACATTGTTGAATGTGTGTGCAGGTGTATTGTCTTGCAAAAAAGGATCCCATTTGGTCAACTTTCCGCAGCATTTTGTCCTAATTGCGTCCTTCTGCTGGTCCAGGAGGTTAGCATAATACTGTCCAGTGATACTAGAGCCCTGAGGTAGGTTATCCACCAACAGAATACTGTCTTTGTCCCAGAAAACGGACTCCATTACTTTTTTGGCTGATTTCTGGCTTTGGAACTTCTTTGGCCACCGGGACCCACTGTGGTGCCATTCCTTTGACTATTCCTTGGTTTCAGGATCATGGATGTGGAGCCAGTTTTCATCCTAAGTCACTAACCTAGCCAAAAAGTCCTGTGGAGCTTCAAAATGGGCCAAAACGGCTTTGGATGCTTAAACTCGAGCATGTCTAGGATAGTGGTGATAACAAACCCAACACGCTCCCGTGAGATGTCAAGTATCTGGGCTATCTTTCTTGTGGATATTTGCCGGTCCTCAATATTCAGCTCATGGACAGCATCGCAGGTTGCCAGGTCAATTGAGGTTGGGAGGAGCCCACTGTGGGGCTCATCTTCAATGGTGAAATGCCCAGTCTTGAAATTAGATATCCAGGTTTTGACAGTGCTGTAGGAAGGACACTTCTCCCCCTGTGTTTGTGACATCTCAGTGTGAATGTCCTTTGCTGACTTTCCCTGGAGAAACAAAAACTTAATGACAGCCCGTAACTCCAACGACGTGAAACTTGCTTGTGCTTTCACCATCACAGCTTCTCTCTAAAAGAAAAAACAGTTTTAAGAATCGCAAAGACCTGATATTTGCAGAGTTACATACTAAGATATTAGGCTGTCATATGCCTCTACACTCATTTTTCTATATCATCTTGAAGGGGGCAAAGCCAGGAACTTCTCAGCACCCCCTCGTATTTACTGCAGCTAAACAGACCCTAGCCTGGGCATGGTGGTCTGGTACACCCACGATATCACAAGTGAAAAAACAAAAATAATGTTGTATTCTGTACAAAAAAAACATGGTGGCTAGGTTTCAAGACAAAATGAAAAGCTTCCACAAAATATTGGACTCCTGGGCTCTGGTCTCTTACCCCCCTTCCTTTCTCCTCTCTTAAAATACCTTCCAGCTGATTTATGGATCCTAGTAAGATTGTCATTAAGGATCCTCAGAGTAATATTCAAAGATACTGTAACATGTATCTGGACTCTAGATGTTCTGAATCTGGACATGATATGTCCTGTGCAATGTTTCGTTTACCCCATTGTTGTAATGTGGATGTCTTGTGTATTTGATTTTTGTACTTATGTATTGGTTACTTGGTCATTGTAAAAAATGAAAAAACATATTTGAAAACAAAAGCTGGTTTTCCAAATTTTGTGACTTGCTTCATTACAACTGTGTCTGGTAAAATGTAACAAAACTTAGCCCACTTTTTGATTTTATATAACAAGGAATCATAAAGTATACTATATACAAGGCCTCATACCAACAAAATACTTTTTTTATCCACACCTTTTGTTTTTCTGGGATCAGACTTGTGACCAACTGACCATTGTTCACCATTTTTGAAATATCTGGAAAGCTGACTGCATTGTGAAGAGTGATTGTCCTGTAAATCTCATTAAATTTCTTTTGAGTAACAATAACCAAAGTATAAACAAGAAACAATAACAACAATGACAATGACTAACTATAAATAAGAAACAATGGCTAATAAACTGGGGCATGACAGGAAATATCCTGGATATCAGGGCCATGCATTGTTCAGGGCAATCAATGACTCTGGATTCCTGAAAGGTCACTGTTTACTGTTTACTTTTAATTACCTTTCTGTAATTCTTCACTTTGTATAAATACCACCAACTTTTCTGAATAAATCAGAACAATAACCACCTTTGATTGTTCTCACACATGTCTCTGTGAAAGTTTCATCTATTGTATGGGGTGTGTCCTCCCTCCCCTCACTATACACATATATTTATAGGTGAGCTACCTCTAGATTAGATTCAAAATGTAAATGAGTGGAGAAAAGAAAGAGGTTTAAGGTTCAAGAGTATTCATGCGAGAAGTAAAATATATTGATTGAATATTAGATACATAAACCATCTAATACCCATAAACAATAAACATTTTTTCTGTCCTGTTAACATTTCACATGACAGGATATAGTTACAAACTTTACAAAGTAAATTTCATCAAGGGCTTAATTACGTAACTGCATAAACGTTCATATGACCGTGACGCACAATAATCCAATGCATTTCGCCCCATTGGGCTTCCTCAGGGATAGACATCATTGCGTGCTATACGTATAGAAATGCAACAGAAATATATAACATAATATAACCTAATTAATAATATATAGATACTGAAAAATTAAATCAAAATTAATCATAATCATAAATAGTCAATATGTATACAAAAGTATTAAGAAGCAGAATGTCCAAAATTATAACATAATGAAAAATACATAGATGCACATACAAAATACACCAAGTCTAATCCACCAGTGTTTTTAACAGGACTACCTTCATGGAAAATCAAGCTTCAACATTGAGTGTCCCTTGATATATTCTATAGTTATTATGTCCTTGAAACCATATTCCTAGCTTCTACTAAAACAAATTGCCTTCTTTTATTGTTATCACAATAATCCTTGTGAATATAGTCATTTATTTACCTTTAATCCTAATTCTGAAATTGCTTACCACCACAGAGTGTATTCAGACCACTACCCCCCACCCCCCTTTTTTTGTACAATTCTGGCATTCGGGTACAAGCTCAATTACTGATCTTCTATCTTTTTAACTTACATCGCTACCTGGTCAATATACCAAGTAAGGTATGACTTCTGATATGATTATGTGACTTAATATTATTATATGAATTGTTAATTCTACATATAAATGTAATATTTATATGTGCCTCCACAAATTGTAGGGTCCCAACTGCCCTGAGGAAGCCCACGAGGGCAAAACACGTCAGGGGAGACCATTAACAGGAAAATCACCTATATCGACCCTTACTTCACTGGGGTTTGGTGTACATTAAACCAACCCAATGTAATGTATCTAGATTCATAATGTCAGAGTACTAAAACCTTATAGGTATGTATGTTAGGACATTTATTTTATTTTATTGAATATAAATAAAAGATTTTAATTAATTTTATAATAATACTGCTTTAAAGAGCCACTTTTCTCTTCATCCTCTCCTTATCTTTAGACGTTTAGGCTCGGCAACACTACCTAAGTAGTCATGAATCCTATCCCTTAGAAACTGATCACATACCAAACTTGCTCATTTTAAATCAGTAGTTATAATAGGTTAAAGTTAGGTGATCAGGGATTGGTGATAGAACTTTTTTTATTTTCCTTCCTAAGCAACATCTTTCAATATGCTATTTTGGATAGTCATTATAAGGAACAGTTTGTAAATATGTAATATGCAAGGGAAATAGTAAAAGTAATTATTGATATCTTATCTTGGAATGTTTGTGGTTTCTTTGAGATCAAATGCTTCAATATAGTCTGAATCGGATTTGTCTACAGGACATGTATACTACTGATGTTGCAAGATTTATGAAAAGGAAACTGAAATTAAACAAGTTTCCAAAAGTGAAAACCCCAAATGGGAAATATATTAACTCATTTGGGAACCATGTAAAGAAGTAGAATTTTATGACTTATGGAGAATGAGACATCCTCTACAAAACCAATACACATGCTATTCTAAATCTAAATCACTATCAAGAATAGTTTTAGTTCTGGAAAATAATGAGATATTACCTTGGAAACATTTGATAAAAATACATCCTAGAGGTATGTCAAATCGTATTATGAACAAGGTATACAATCAGCAGCAAAAAAAATATTAGGACGATGGAGATTTAATGCACAGGATTTTAATTATTTTCCATCTCATGGGAAAAATTAAGCTAGACAGGGTAGTAAAGGAAAATGCTGTCTTAGCATTTCAAAATATAATATGGGCGTTCACAGGAGGGTTACTACAGAAATAAATAAGTGGTTTAAAAGCAGCTAGCAGATTTTCAGAAGAAATGGTTAAGGGAGAAGTAGAGGAGGCTGAATGAGCATTTTCTTTTTGAAAATCAAAATAAATGTTATGAGTATTTGAATGGATTGAGACAAAACACTTAACAGAATGCATGTAGGAAACAGTTCTTACTTCTGGAGATGACAGATATGAGCAGAGGGGGAATGTGCTGGGAAATACCTAGCTCAGTTTGTTAAGTCTCAACATAGTTAATTGCAAAATATTAATATTACAAATTAACAGGGTATTGTGTATAATCATGTTGTAGAAAATATTAAAATATAGAAATGATAGATTTGCCATAATTAAGCCTGAAAGACAAGGATTTTTAGAGGCTTCACTAAGATTAAAGGAACTAGAGTTCACAGTATGAAATACCCACTAATGTGAACTAAGCCTGAACTACTACACTACATTGATTGCACTCTACTAAACAATGGACAGTAGGAAGAGGGGTCACAATGCATGGGCACTGGACAATTGGAACATATTACAAAGACAATAGAAAAACGGGACATACTTAGAGGGTGCTAAAAAGCTGCAATAATTCTTGGGGCTTTTGGACATCTATGACACACACCACTTGGGGCACTAGGTTTGTAGGGTGTTGCCCCACCCACTTTTTTCACATACTTGTAAATGAAGAAATATGACCTGCCCCACCCATGTTTGACCACCAGGCTACAGTTACCCCCGCCCAAAAAAAAGGAAATCTAGGGAGAACACTGTATTTAACTAGTGGCCTGTGAGAGAACTAATTGCAAGCAGCTGGAAAAAGTCAGGTAGGTGGGAAGAGATGGAGGTGGCTGGCTGTTTTGTTGTGTTGGTGTTGCAGCCAACTGTAGAAAGAAGCATGTTCCAGATATTCCCCTATTGTTTGTTAACATCACTGCCTTCTCTGATCTTCCTATCAATGGTGTTCATCAGATCTTCTACCCATCATATTTTGCTCTCTGAAAGGTATGAAAATTGGAGGGTTAAGGTTAAATACTAGGTAGGTTAGGTACTGGGCAGGAGGGGGTTAAATATAGGCACTGGGAATAGGGGATCCGATTAGGAATCAGGAAGAGAGGTTTTGGGTTAAAATTAGGCAGCTTTATGGAATTTAATGCATAGGTTTATCCATAAGTGTTGTAACCTAACCTAGCTAAATTCTCCACTTCTACCTAATTTCCTTGCTGGCTAGGCCCACCTTTGTACCTGGCTTCCTTGCTGTTTAGCTCAATCCCAACACATGAAGGTGCAAGAAGAGTGTCTGGTCTAGTCATTAAGAGAGCCAATTGCAAGTAGAGCTTTGCCCTCTATTTGAATCTGCCTCCCCTTGTAGCCAATCTAGACTTTCCCCTGGATCCCTTGCTTGCTCTCCCAAACCCAACAATTGCACCTGGCTTTTTTGCTATTTAGTCCAGGCCCTTTTACTTTAATTTGCAATGATAGAACTAGAACACAAATATTCTGACTCATTTACAGGTATAGTAGGTCTCAGATATCATCGTCCAGGGTCTACTATACTTGTCAATGTCTGGCAAACAAATAGGTTAAGCCCTACTGTACTTGTCAGTGACAGGTATTGTAACATTGGATTAGAACTCAGATTGCTCAAATTTAAGTTCTAAACCAAGATCAGAATAGCTCTCATCTGAGTCATAATCAAATCCAATTAAAACTTTATGTCCACTACTAGCCGGAACATTAAGACAATGGGGGTCCTAGAAATTTTACATAGTATAGGGCCCATTATTTTCTGATGGCGGCCCTGCTCAGGAAGATCTGAAAATTGTACTGGTAAGTGAGATATATCAGTAAAATTGTATGAACAGTTTTCCTTATGAATGTTAGTAGCTAGAAAGCATGGATTGCTTAGGACAGTGCCAGAAGTGGCACTTGGAATAGAGAGTGTCTTTACATTCTTAAAATGACTATGCTATTTATAGATGTTCCGCCATACAGTAGGACTGAAAAGGTCGCACATACCCCGACGCATTTTGCCAAAGTTTGGCTTCCTCAGGGGTTAAGGTGTAGATGAAGTTGTATGGTCTATAGGCAGTTTGGAGAAAAATAATAATATATGCAGTTATAACATTATCATATTACGCATCAATACATACCAGACATTGTCTATTGAATGCTAGTACTTTTCATACTGAGAAGATCTTATATATTGTTTAAATATATCACATGAAAAATATTAAGAATAAACATAAAAATGGTAAATATGAAAGAATACATATCTTCATATTTTCATATCCAACAAAATATCATATATATAGGTATGTTTTGATATATATTTGGATCAGGGGTGGGCAAACAGTCAGGGGCCACAATAAAAAATTTGAAATAGGGGCCGGGCCCATGGGAGAGTGGGTGGGGTTATGTCATTATGACGCCACTGAATGTGATGTCATGATAGCATAACCCGCCCACTCTCCCAACACAAGCTCAGAGCCTGTGATGGGAGAGTGGGCAAGTTGTGTGCAGGGACACAGCCTGCCTACCTCCACAAGCCAGGATACCAATGGGAGACGTGTTCTGCAGCTCTGGCTGGTGCGCCCCCCCAGCGGGGTACTTCTCCAGAGCCACAGAACACCCAAAAGGCCAGAGAAACAACCATATTGGGCCATACACAGCCCGTGGGCCGTAGTTTGCCCATGCCTGATTTAGATAGTAAAAACCCCAGGTGGGGAAAGAGAAGGGGGAGGGAGAGGGAAGGAGGAGAAGTGGGGGATAGTGGGGGACACCCGGTTTAGTAGAGTTTTAGTTAATGGAGAAAAAAAAAGGGCGGGGGGGAAGCCTTAATACATAAAGATAATATTCAATGGTACTTACAGTATGAAGTGGCAGGTAATAGTTTATAAAGTGAATATCAGCTCTGGCAAGAGGGTGTATAGATAAAATAGATGCTGCTGAGAAAAATAATATATGACATATATTAATTAAATATTCGTATGTTTTCTAGACTATTGAATAATATAAAGAAATATGTACCAAATAGGTGCAATATTATGGTTTGATCGGTTGAGGTAATTTATTTAATATTCCTGGTACTACATAACTGGACAAGTGTGTTGGTTCTATATTGGAAGTATAGCTTGAAGGGTGGAGTTATAAAGTTGTAGATTATATGGCAAAGTATTCCATCTAGATAAAAGGGAACAGAGATAACTAACACATGTTAGGTCGGCACATGCTCCCCCTCCCCCTCATGCATTATACACATTCTGAAAGCTGCCCTACAAAGAATATAAACAAAGACAAAATAAAGTTTCCCCAACCCCCACCAATGCAGGTTACTCATAGACCCTGAAGGGTGGCGGCTCCTGGCTGACAGGGGCTGGGGACTAGGGCCACTTCGCTGAATGGGCCTACCTATCTGACCGAGATCAGACAGGGTGGCCTATAGCAGGAAGGCCTATGACTTTCCACAGATACTGGGCAATCTCCCAAATAGAGATAATCTCACATAGAGAGAGCTTTCGCCAATTAAGAGGCAAGATTTCATCAGTATGTAAGGCACTAAACGTCCCAACATGACCAAGTCATTGAGACTACCAATTTGATTTTTATCAAATAAGTGTTATTCAGTCATTAGAATATCACTTCTGCTTCTTCCTAATGCATTTTCACAAAAAAATAAAATAAAAAAATAAACTGCGATTCTATTGCACATTACCCATTTTTTTTCATTCAGCAATTTGATTGGTTGAAAAAAAACAAACTTGCAGAATCAGGCAGATTGTATTTCCCAAAACAATTGTAAAAAGTCATGTTTACATATTTATAGAGATGGGGAGATGAAAAGCTCCATGTTTTCCAATACAATGACGGCACGTGTCCCCCCCCCCCCCCCTCATGTGTTATACACTTTCTGAAAGCTGCTCCTATTAACAACGAACAACAAAAACTTTAACGTTGGGGGGGGACTGCGGGGGCCTGGAGTTTTGTCAGGGGGAGGGCAAGGTCTGCAAGCAGGGGGGTCATCAGCAGGAAAAAAAAGAAGTGTGTTTTTTGGCTCTTTAATGAAGGAGGTTGCAAGTTTGGACGGGGGTGCAGTTTTCGGCATGAGTGCTCGGGATGTGGTGGCAACCATGGGCTCTGGCACTGCTTCTAGCAGAGAGGTGGACGAGGAGCCGAGGCCGGTGGAAAGAAGGATGACCCTGGGGAAGGTAGAAAGGAAGTACCCGGACACAGAGGCAGCGTGGGTGCTGGAGGAGGGGTTTGCAATGGATTTTAAGATCCCAAGTGAGATAGTGTGTCAGCACGGGTACCACAGAATTTGAAGTCACTGAGGCATTCAGAGGTGATGGTGGAGAAGTTGGCGAAGGAGGTAAGTCTGGGGAGGATGAGTAGCACGTTTCGCACTCTGCCACTGGAAGGCTTAGTGGTATCTCCGTTGGGGATTGTACTGAAGAAGGAGGTCGGTAAGATTCGGTTGATCCACCATTTATTATTCCCATTTGGGGGTTTAGTGAATGATGGCATTGACGGGGAAATTTAAGTGGTGGTGTACACATCCTTTGAAGTGGCAATTTAGTGGTTCCGGTGCTATGGGGCAGGGATATTGTTGGCGAAGGCAGACATTGAGGCCACCTTTTGGCTGCTGCCCATGCATCAGGAGAATTTGTGGCTGTTGGGCACATATGCATGGGAAGGAAAGTATATTGTTTATCGCTCCCTTCACATGGGGTGTTCTATTTCTTGCACCCTGTTCAAGAATTTTAGCACCATCTTGGAGTGGGTGGTGAGGATAGTGGTGGGGGTGGGGTCAGTCATCCATTAGGACTGTCGATAAGAACCGAAAGACCGTTGATGTCACTGTTTTTTCTCAGGATTAGGTTGGGCACTGTGGCAATGGAGAGCAGACTGCCACGGGACAAGTTGGTAGCGTTGTGGGAGGAAGTCTGGACAGCAAGTGGGTGGCGAAAACTGAACCTGGAGGAAGTGCAGTCGCTGTTAGGTATGCTTAACTGTGCCTGCAGGGTGATGAGGATGGGGAAAGTTTTTTTTGGAGGTTAGCGGTGGTGGCACTTTATTCAGCTGACAAATGAGCTGAGGGAGGATTTGGAGGTGTGGCAGCTGTTTTTGCACTAATTCAATAAATGGGCATTATGGTTAGAAGGGCCAGTAAGTTTAGTCGATCTGGAGTTGTTTACAGATGAGACTGGGTCAACCGGCTTTGGGTCGTCTTTTGGGGGAAATATTGTGTGGGAGCGTGGCCACATGGAGTGGGAGGATGTTGGTTTGGTGCAAAATCTGGTGGTTCTGGAGCTTTTCCTGATTGGGACAATCTGGAGTGGTCAATGCCATTAATCAGTTGTCGGTGGCGGTTTGGCTGTTACGGCATTTTGTGTTGGGGTGTTTGCAGCATAGTATCTTCATTTTTACTCAACATATTCCTGGGGTGCACAATGTTATCACTGACGCATTGTCTCATTTTCAGTGGGGCAGGTTTCACAAGCTGGCATTAGAGGCGGAGCAGCACGGTTTTCCCTGTCAAGGCCATTTATGAAGGATTACGATGGGATTGGTGGTTTGATACAGTCTATTTCTCAGCCAATCAGAGAGCAGTAGAGGTAATGAATGGACAAGGTATTTCCATTCATTGCCCTCCTATTGCCTGCAGTTACAGCTAATTGAAGGCACCTGCTTTCAATTAACTGTGACCGCACAGTTCCCAAGGTCCAGGAATCCCACAATGACATTATGATTCATAATGTCATTGTAGGATAACCTGTAAAAAATAAAAAAAACAAGTTTAAAATAAAAAACATTTACATCTGTTTGGAGGCTGTAGAAGCTCTACACAGTGCTGAAACAAACCCGAATTTTTCTCCCATTGACTTTAATGGGATTCAAATTCGACCATCCGAATTTTTTTGCTATATTCGGCCAAATAGCTGTCGAATCGAATAGTGAGCTATTCGACCAACACTAGCTACGAGCAGGGCACCAGCCTCGGCCATGCTGCCTGCTGCAGCGGCGTCTGCCTCTGCGGCTGTGATTCCAAGGGACGCTGCTGGCTCGCTGGAAAGGTAAGTCCCTTACAACGATATAAAAAATCTGTGGATCATTCCAATTTCATTGTGTCTTTCAAATATTTATTTACCTCTATATTTATAGTTAAACTTAAGTATTAAAGTGCCTAGTGTTCTTTTAACTCTTAAATGTATAGTGTATACTTAAATCATAACTTTTACTTCTTTCTTAAATGCTATAACTAATTGACTTTTAATTTATTAAGTATTAAAACTTCCATTTTAAAAGGCCAGTGAGGATAATGAAGACAAACTTTACACAATCATATAATACCATGCAAAAAAATCAACATACATTATAATATTTAGAATTTTATAAAGACTTTCTAACTTTCAGTGTACACTTGCTTGAATATAACTAATCCATTTACCCTTTAATGAAGGAGTTCCAGGGCTCCCAAATATTATCAAATAGAGTCATAACATTTTTAATCATATAAGTAAGTTTATTATTAACCATGACCCAATTCAATTTCAAATGAATAGGTTATATAGGTATTGTACTGGTTTTTCATGCTTTAGCTAGGGTAATTCTACTTGCCAAAAGTATCAATTTAGTTAATTTTATCGTTGGTTTGGGAAAAGCCATACTCAGCTTTCCAAATAGAGCAGCTTCAACATTGGCTTGAACCTCTTGACCAAGAACTCATCTGGATATCAATTCAAACACCTCAACCCAAAATTGCTTAGATATTGGACAGGTCCACCAAATATGTAACATGGAGCCATTGGACTTACATCCCCAAAAACTTTGTGAAGAGACTGACAAGGAGAATTTAGTCAATCTTTCAGGCACCACATACCACCTAAATAATACTTTATAATTAGCTTCCACTAAAGCGGAATTTAAAGAAATTTTTGATAAAGAGACCGCCAGTTTACTCCATTTCTCCAAATCCTAAATTAATCCTAAATCATGTTCCCATTCAGTCATATATCCTAGGTTCTCATTTGGAGTAGCCAAGACTGTATAAATGATGGAAATCTGAACTATTGTATTAAAAATGTTGTTGCAAGATTTTTCTAATGCTGTAATTCCCAAAGTTGAAAAGCTTTTGACCTTTTAATCGGGGAATTAAGCCCTTGCACATTATGAGAAGGCATTATAATTCTGGAGGAGACAGTGGAATTTTGCCAACCGGATCAGCGGTCACCAACCGGTGGTCCACAAGAAGATTTTGGGGATCTGCGGCTCTGGTCGGTGCACCCCGAGCGGGGTCAGAAGAAGGACCCTGCCCAAGGGGCGCACTGGCCAGAGCCGTTGACCACGTTCTCCGTGCAAATCCCTGGCTCAGATCTGCGATTGGCAGAGTGGGAGGTGCCATGGCGTTATGAAGTTACTATGAGGGAGGTTCCTCCTGTTTAATTGACAACCGTCTCCCCACGCCGGTAATTTTAGTGGTCCGCTGGACCAAAAGGTTGGCGACTGCTGTTTTAGATACCCGTATACCCTGCTGCCTAATACCCCTGAACCACCAACTATGCTCAATTTTCTTTCTGTCAAAAATTTCCCTTCCCATTTATGCCACAATGGATACAAATTTATGGGGGATCTGAGGTGGGCTTGGCACCCCCTTTTGGTATCAAATCCAAATTTCTAAGGAGATTTTCTCACTCAGTAAAAGATGAAAAAGTTTTTTTTTTCCCTTGCACTTGAAAAATTAATTTAAAGGGGAATGCCCATCTATATTTAATTCTATAACCAATGAGAACTTGTAATAACGGTTTAAATGTCCTTTCTGCGTTGTATTGTATAGGGTGTTAGATCTGAGAAGATTTGGATCTGATGTCCTTTCATTTCAATGCTCTTCAGTTCTGTTGTTACTTACATCAGAACTTCTTTAGTCGTATAATAATGGAGTTTAACGATCACATTTCTAGACTGTCTCCCTAAATCTCTGATCTCTAAAATCTCTCAAATGATCATATCTAGTGTGCACATTATTGGTGGATTATATTTGAACTATCGTATCGTTATAGGATGTACAGAATTGTGCACAATACGATCGTTCAAAATAATCGGGAATGATCATGATTGCTTGTTTTGAAACGATAATTATTCCACATGTTAAACAACTGCAGAGTTTGTCTTGGTCATTAAAGAGTTACAAGATGTTGCACAAGAGCTCAGTCTCCACTGTGTTTAGCAAAAGATTTCTTCTGCAAGTCATGGGAACTGTCCACTCCCCCCATCAAGCCTCTGTCCTGAACAGCTGAGTGCAATCTATAGTACTTGCTAAAACTACTTTCTGAGGGAACCTATTTCACATTTTCACAGACCTTACTGTGAAGAATCTCTTTTTTTATCCAGAGAATAAATTTATTTTCCTCCAGACACAAAGAGTGCCCCTTTAAATGTATTTCCCATATATTCAGTTCAGCTAATCTCTCCTCATAGCTGAGTTCCTTCATATAGCTGAGTTATTTTTTTTAAGTGCAACACCTTTTTTTCAAAACCTTATTTATAACCACAAAAAGACAGTTACGTACAAAATAAAGTGTAAAATGTAATATAGTGCAAATATAAACTCATATTGAAATATAAAAAAAAACAAAAATGTCAAATAAGCTCAATTACATTATCAAATAAGAAACAACCGTGAAAAAAATTAAATCATGTTTAATTCAATAATGAGTGTCTAATAAAAAGTGAATATCTTGTTTGCAATGTATTAAATAATAAAACCATTACTCTAATAAAATTACAATATCAATGTCATTTTGTATCTAACCGTTTCCTTCATTTTCTACATTTTGCTCTTATACCCACAAAGAACCAAAACCAAAAAGAAAAGAAAAATGGGAAAGGAAGGGGGGGAACATAAATTCTAATCTGGTCTGGTATTCTATTTTCACAAAACTCTCACTCATTTTCCTTATATTACAAACATATTACCCTCAGATTGATTTAGTCTAACCAAGGAATATAGACATTCTTTTAGACATTGCCTTCACTGTTTTGGAAAGTGTACATAATACCACATAGACTGGCGATGTAAAACCTGACCCAGATCCTCTGGATCCAAGGTATGTCCCATATGGGCATACCATTTTTTAAAAAATGTAGTTACTTTATCCCCTGAATCCTCAGACTCTAACAAACCCCTATAATATACCATCTACATTGAGGATTCAACCATTTTCAATCTAGGCGGATCTTTATGGATCCATTGCAACATATTTACTGTACATGTTGCCAACAGACACAATGATATACAAAATTTAGTTCCTTTCCTTATATTACTTTCTTGTGAGTTCCAGTTCCCAAACACACATGGTAATGGTTCCAGATCCAGTTTTATTTTTGTAATTCTTGCAATATAAGAAAGAACATTTTTTCATAGCTGTTGGATCTGATTACAATCCCATAGACTATGTTTAAGTGTAGCTTTTCCATGTTCACATTTTAAATATCTTTTGTTCCTGGATGGATCAATAGGTTGAGTAACATTCATTGGTCGTAATACCTTAATTTTTTAATATTCAGCCGTCAACCCATCTGGGCCAAGGGCTTTACCATTTATTAGATTGGCTATGGCACCTTTTAGTTCCTGTTCCGTGATATCAGCATTAAGAAATTCACTTTGTTCATCTGCTATGCTGGGCATCTGCACTGTGTCAAAGCACTTTGCCTCTTCATTTAATTCTAACACTTGCCAGTGACCCTGATGTATTATACAGAGCTGGAATATATGTTTAAATTCCTTGATGGCAAGTAGGTTTAGCCAGCCTTAGTATCATATTTATGGAATCATAAATCAGAATTTTTTTTTAAACATTTATTGTTTTTCTGTCCGTCTATCAATTTCTGCTTTAGCTGTTAGCCAAGATTGCTTATTTCCAGGAGTTGGATTCTCCGTAAAATAACTATGTGCTTGGCGTAAAATTTGCAGGGCTGTAATATAAGCCTTTTGATTCTGTTTTTTAGGGGACGCCACATAAGTTATGATACGTCCTTTCATAAACGCTTTCTCTGCCACCCAAAATAGGACCAGATTACCCTAATGCTCCAAATCTGTGATTGTAAAAATATGCCATGCTGATTTTAATTCTGCTTGAAATGCTATGTCATTTCCCAAGTATATTGGAAACCTCCATAACCATGACTCTCCTTTTGGCTGTTTTTCTCTCAAAGACAATGCTATGGGGGTATGGTCAGATGATGGTATGGTCAAGATTTCTGGCTTCTCAGCCAAAGATAGCAAAGCAAATAAATAATCAATCCTGGATTGAGAGGCATGTGCACATGAATAAAATGTATATTGTTTTTCAAGCGGAAAATGAGAGCACCAACAGTCATGTAGGTGAGTAGCTTGCACAAAATCACTTAATGAAGTACCCAAATAGGGTGAAATTATTCTTGTACCTTGAGAATGTCCTATGGTTCTATCTTCATTAACATACATGACTGTATTAACATCTCGTCCTACAAGTTTGTTAACATTTGGCTCCTGAAGGAGCATATTGGTAACATCCTGAAAGAACACAGTGGTAGGAGAATTTGGTGCGTAAACATTATAAAGCGATAGCTCTGTACCCGGAAATTTTAAATTAACTTTCACAATCCTTCCAGCTTCTGTATTAACTACTTCACAATTAGGATTCCTATGAAGAAGAACAAGTACTCCTGCTTTCTTTCCTACCGCTGGAGAACCAATCACCTTACCTACCCAAAGTTTTTTCATCCTGTCAAATTATTCATATGCAAGTGGGTTTCTCGTAAGAGTATAATGTCTACCCCTAGACGTTTTAAATGTCCCAAGACAGATATTCTCTTATTAGGGGACCTCAGTCCCTTAACATTCCATGATATTACCCGAACCATTGTTATAATAAACACTGTAACAATATATCAATATGGACATTATATCAATCAGTAGTATTTGTAAATGGATACATCTCACCCAGAAAGTCCATCTCTTCCAGAAAGATCACAAAGTCTCTTCATTATATATTCATCTCTAAATTCCAGCTAAATAGGGCTTTCAAGTGTCCATCTCTTATTTCTATAGAGGCAATGCATGGACGTAGAATACCAGGAGATACCTGGTGACCAATAGATTTTTCCAAAATGTCCATCTTTTCCAAAGAAATTGCAAAGATCCTTTCTTAGATATTCATCTCTGAATTCCAGTTAATAAGGCTATTAAAGTTAATAAAGTTAAAATGTCCATCTTTTACTCCTATGGAGACACTGCACAGGAGTGGAATAACAGGAAATAACTGGTGACCAATATATTTTTCTAGATCCAGATCAGAAAAAAATGAAAAAATATCAGGCAAGGTATATAAAAAAACCCCCAGCAAAACCCTAATCTTAATACACCTCCTTTTTTCCTCACGGGTGACTATTTAGATTTAGAACCATTTATTTGAAGATCCACACCACCAAATTGTCCATGAATAATTTTCATTTCACACCTATAAAATATAATGATCAATAAATGCCCCTGCTCATGGGTAGGACTCTTCTTTTTTTTCATCCTGTTCTTTTCTCGTTGTGTTTTTGATTGTATGTGTGGTTTCTTAATACTGCGTTCAGACTTGCGTGTTGATTCTGTAGAAATTGTTGAGTTAGGTGATTTATGTGGCTCAGCAAGCTCCCATACTTGGTCAGAGGATGGCAATTCCTTTATTTGCTCTGGAGTAGAGAGCCAACTCCCTAGAAAGGATTCAGCTTCCTTATGATTTGTAAATACATGGTTTGTACCCTGAAAGTTAAGAATATGTAATGTAGCCAGGTAGGCCAAACGAAACCGTATTTGTCACTCATGCAGTGCTGAACAAATTTTTTGAAACATTTTCTGTTTGCTAAAGACCTTGGCAGAATAATCAGAAAACACTAATAAATTGCCGCCTTTCAAGGATAACTCTATATGAGAGCGAAAAAATGGCAGTATGGCTGACCTGTCTGCATATTTACGATACCGTGCAATATTAGGCCTAGGATTATTGCTTTATGTTCTCAGTTGCCCTAGGCGATACACTCGCTCTACTTGACATGGCTTATTTATCCCCAATTGTGTGGGATAGTATTGGAGCAAAGCTCTAAAAGCTGATCTGGGGAAAAAATGTACAAAATTCCTACAATGCGCATGTTGTTTTTACGGTTGTTATTTTCAAGTTCATCAATCTTATCAGACAAATTATTTATATTTTTATTCATTTTTGCAATAGTACTCTTCGCCTTTGTAAGATCATCTTCCATTGTAGCAATTTTATCTTCAGCACAGTGTATACGCTGGGAATGCTCTTGTAACTCTTGCCTGATCGGTAATATTCCTTTACTTATTGCTGTATCTATAGCCTCCTATAACGTAGGTTTTAATAGCACGGCTACTGCATCTGCAATCAATGTATTGCCTGACACAGAGAAGCTTACTTGGTCAGGAGCTGCTGGGTCTGTAGAGGACAAGATTCAACCATCTTAACGGGCATTGTGCGGCTTTTTTTCTGTTGCTGCTTCAGTGACTGGGGGCGCTGTTCCAGGGCTTTCCCCAGGAAGGAATTTCTCCATCAGTGCGGCTGTTGAATTGGCGGGTTCTCTGCCCACGTGTTGGCGTGTGAAACAGGCCGATAACAGTCGAGAAAGAGTTGGGTGAGCGAGAACCTCTGTATCATGCTGCTACCCCATTAGGCGGCCGGACCTGAAGTTCCACCCATTTTAAAAAAAAAGTGCAGCATCGCCCATTTAATTCTTGATCCCTGCAGCAATCAAAGACTTAATGGGAGCGCAGAGCCTTCTAGGATACCTACTTCATGCATTCCGGGAGGATCTGGCTGCTCCTTCTGCACATGCCTGAGATCAAGGGGCATTTTTCCACCAACGGGAGATGATGCTCTCACACATGCACAGTGAGATCGGCTCTTTTTTTTTTTCCTTTCACAGTGGCTACGTCGCCCGATCTCGCACCTGCACAGTGTGAACACGGGTGATGTAGAAAAAAGACTGAAGAAGAAGACAGAAGAAAAGATGGCGGCGGGACCAGATCGTGAAAAGGACCAGCAACATCGAGGGATCAAGGTAAATGTGTAGGATTCAAGGTAAATGTAAATTTTTATTTTTAGTTTAGCTCCGCCTTAACATAAGTTGTGAGCCACATAGGTTTTAATTTTAGCCTCTTAAACATATTACCCATTGGAATATATTTTGTAATGTGTTTGTGTAGAACAGACTTGAAAAATTCTCATTTCTCTTTTGTGTTTTTTGAGAACAATATTCTCTCCCAGTCCAAGTCACAGAGAGCCGCCCTTAATAATGCAAAATTTGCTATCCTAAAATTGAATGTTTCTGTCTTTCCTGTTTTTGCTTCCTGTTTACAGCTTACATTAAATTAAATCATATTACGGTCACTGCTATCCAGATTCTCTTTTATATGCACATTTGATATCAGCTCTGCATTGTTAGAAAAAACTAGGTCCAGCAGAGTATCATTTCTAGTTGGTGCTTCTATAAACTCTACCATATAATTATCTTATAAAAATAAAAATAAAAAAAAACATCTTAAATTCATAAATTTCCGCCCTTTTATGTACCTGTAGTAACATTACCCCAGGCAATGTCAGGGCAGTAAAATCACCCATCACTACCACTGTCCCAGCCTTTTCTGCCCCTTCTATTTGTACAAGTAGTTCACTCTCTAATTCTTCTTTAGTACTGGAAGGCGTAAAGCAAACTCAAATAATTGAGTATAAATAGAGATGAGCGAATCGAAGCTGACGAAGTGGAATTCGAATTTCAGGAAAAATTTGATTTGCAACGAATGCGAATTTCCTCGCACTTCATGGTAACGAATCACAATTTTTCCTAAAATGGCGGCTAAAATGGCAGCTACACATGTGAGGACATGGGGCAAGGAACTCTGGGAAGGCGGGACGACCCATAATGCCATGCATGCAGCCAATCAGCAGCCAGCCAACCCTGTGATGTCACAGCCCTATAAATAGCCTCAACCATCTTGGATTCCGACATTTTCCAGCATTCTGAGTGCAGGGAGAGACGTCTGCAGGCATGAGGGAGAGTAATAGGAAAAACCTCATTGTGAAAAAAAAAAACCTGAAAAAACAATTTATAAGTGCAGGGAAAGGATAGGGAGGAATCATTTCACAGCATCTTAGTGCAGGGAGAGACGTCAGAAGGCACTGGGGACAGTGCTAGAAAAACAACTTGCAAGTGCAGGGAAAGATTATTTGGGGATCCAAATAGCCATTATACAGCTCTGTCATTCCAGCAATTTGTTCTTGTTATTGGGGTGCAAGTGTTATGTTGAAAAACCTTTAGTGGCTTATATCTGTGGAAAAAGAAAAATATATACGCATTTCACTTCTGCAGTTATATGTGGTGAAAGCGTTTACTGGTGTATTTCAGTACAAAAAGAAAAATTAATACGCATTTCACTTCGGCAGTTAAATGTGGTGAAAGCGTTTAGTGGCCTATTTCAGTACAAAAAGAAAAATATATTCTCAGTTCACTTCTGCAGTTATTTGTGGTGAAAGCGTTTAGTGGCCTATTTCAGTACAAAAAGAAAAATATATACGCACTTCACTGTTGCAGTTATTTGTGGTGAAAGCGTTAAGTGGACTATTTCAGTAAAAAGAAAAATATATACGCACTTTACTGTTGCAGTTATTTGTGGTGAAAGCGTTTAGTGGCCTATTGCAGTACAAAAAGAAAAATATATATCCACTTCACTGTTGCATTTATTTGTGGTGAAAGTGTTTAGTGGCCTATTTCAGTACAAAAAAAAATATATTCTCAGTTCACTTCTGCAGTTGTATGTGGTGAAAGCATTTAGTGACGTATTTGAGTACAAAAAGAAAAATATATACACAGTTCACTGTTGCAGTTATTTGTGGTAAAAGCGTTTAGTGGCCTATTTCTGTACAAAAATAAAAATATATTTGTCGCTTTTAGGTGTGTTTTAATTTGCTTTTAATTTATTTAGTTCAGCTAAAAGTATGTCAAACAGAGAAGTGCCAGGCCATGCACAGAGGAGTGGCAGAGGCCTAAATGTTTCTGGCGCAGGCAGAGGCCGCAGCAGGGTAAGGAGGTGTGTCAGCAGGAGTCGCAGCAAGAGGCCTGAGCTCCCGGTGTCATCTAGCGGTCATGTCTTGACCAGCAACCCAGTGATTCTTGATTGGTTAACTCGGTCATCCACTTCATCCCAAGTGACATCAGACACCCCCAGCCAATAGTCAGTGGGTTAGTCAGACACAACCTTTAGTTGGCATGGCCCGGGCGCAGGCCCTGTGCTTTCCAGTGTCCTCATCCTGCTTCTGTCTTTGCTGTCAGGTCTGTCAGTGCGGAGTGTTGGGGGGAAAATCACCTACTCGGCGGTGTGGCAGTGTTTTGTTAAGCCGCTGGAGGAGGTTAACATGGCCATATGTAGAATATGTGGGCAGAAGGTGAAGCTGGTCCAGATACTCCTGCTCCTCCTACTCCTCTTCAGTCATTCCGTCAGCCATCGATCACTGAAGCGATTGCCAAGAGATAACAATATGCGTGCACTCATCCAACGGCGCAGAAGCTGAATGTGCTCCTGTCCAAGTTGCTGGTGCTGCAGTCCCTCCCTTTCCAAGTGGTGGACTCTGCACCTTTCAGAGAACTGATGGCTTGTGACGAGCGGAGGGGGAGAGTCCCAAGCTGTCATTTCTTTGCGAAAAAGGCAGTACCAACCCTGCACAAATATGTAAAACAGAAAGTGGGCCAATACTTGAGCCTGTCGGTGCCAGCCAAAGTCAAAGGCAGCACCGACATGTGGAGCTGTAACTATGGACAATACATGTCCTTTCCGGCCCACTGGGTGAATGTGGTTCCTGCACAGCCACATCAGCAACTTGGCCAGGTGACACCGCTTCCGCCTCCACATTCTTACGCCGCTGGTCCTGCGACAACGTCCGCCTCTGCCTCCTCATCCTCCACCGTGTCCTCAGCCTCCACTGCAGAGACAATTCACAGTGCCCCTCTAGCATACCACATGTGCAGGGCACGGCGGTGTCACACTGTTCTGCACCTGGTTTGCCTGGGTGAACGGAGTCACACAGGGGAGGAACTGCTCCGTGTGATTCATCAAGAAATCAGAACCATGGTGACTGACAACAGGAAGAACATGGTGTCAGCGCTGCGTCAAGGAAGGCTTTGCCATTCACCCTGCATGGCACACGTCTTCAATCTGGTTGTCAAGCGGTTCCTGAAGTCTTCCACCCATCTGCAAGACATCCTAAAAATGGCCAGGAAACTTGCATGCACTTCAGCCACTCATACACCGCAAAGCACACCCTCCTTGAGCTGTGCTGGCAGAACGGCATCCCCCAACATAGGCTGATATGTGACGTTTCCACCCATTGGAATTCCACCCTCCATATGTTGGACCGATGATGATGATGATCCAAGCGGATAGGACTACTCCCATGTGTAACTTCGATGTCAGCCAGTGGCAGCTCATGTGTGACACCTGCCGTTTGCTCAGGCCCTTTGAATAGGCCACGTTATTTGTCAGTGGCCAGGACTACGGGATGAACAACGTCATTCCACTGCTTCATGTCCTGGAATAAATGCTGGTAAATGTGGCTGGTCAGGGGACTGGAGACGTGGCGCCTAGATCTCACGGCCACATGAGCCCTGTGGGGGCTGAACTGGAGAAGGAGGAGGAGCATAGGCAATGTATAGCGAAATAGGTGGTTTTTCTACTCAGGTGACAGGAGAGGAGGAGCAGGAGCAGCCAGAGGAGCAAGAGGAAGACGAGGCAGAGGACCTAGACACACTGTGGCAGTATGCAGTAGAGATCGAGGCAGGGAGTCCCTCCGAGTCACTTGCATGAATGGCCCGCTGCATGCTCACTTGCTTGCGTAGTGACAGCCGAATTGTCACCATTCAGCAGAGGGATGACTTCTGGCACTCCACCTTGTTGGACCCTCGCTACCGGTCCAAAATGGGGGCCTTTTTTACACCCGCTCAGAGGGAGGAAAAACTGAACTACTACAGAGACATCCTATGTAGTCAGTTGGCCGCTGCCTGTTGTTGGCTGAGTTCATACTTGAGTTATTTGGTCAGTTTTGGCCCCGTGACAGCCCAAATAAGTGAAGTGTGCAGTGATTCTAATAGCTACGCCTGTTATCTGCATGTCATACTGACTCACAGTATTATTTCACTACCACAGCAGACTCCCTATGCGTGTTACTGCAAGGCAGATGGAAGAAACTGTTTTCGAAAAACTTGTCGAACGAGCCAAATCGATTTTTTTAAGAAATTCGCCTATCTCTAATTACAAATAAAGAATAGAGAGGTGAGTAGGCTTTTTAGGGCAAATAAAAATACAAACATTTATTGATCAAGGAATATAGTGGTTCTTTAGCTAACATAGAATTACTATTCTAAGAGATGATCAAATCATAAAAAAAACTGAAACAAATAGCAGTGTTTATACTCTGTGAAAGGTGATCTAAACTCTAATCTTGTCTCAAGCTCCTGATGCATTTTGCCAGTAAGGCTTCTTCAGGGGATTGTTGAGATCAAAGAAATAGAGAAACAATAACAATAGCTGACAAATATTAGAAAATTAAATAGTATAAATATTTAGGGTGTCAAAAATTATTGAAACATTCCATACAATATTAAAAAAAGTATCAGTTTGAAAGAAATAGGTAATATATTTAACAAGGATACATAACTACTTACATAGTGCAATCACTGTGCTTTCAAACCAAAGAAAGGGGTACCAGGGGAATATCCACGCCAGAATACCCTCAAGGATCATGCTAAAGGTGATACCGTGACTATGGCTCATACCGTGACTATTTCCTTGGAGCCACCAATGAATGAGTCCAAAAAGGTTTATAAGGCAGCATATATTAAATAGATGTGTAATAATGATTACATACATTAATAGTTGCATAGATACATACATTGATATAATTGATATTATTAGATACTTACATACATTATATAGTGTTGCACCTCAAGATTGTTTATGAATATGTAAAACACACATACACTCATATACACAATGCAGTATGTATTGAGCGAACGTTCGTTCATCACGCATGCTCAGACCATGGATGATCAATGAACGATCATACACACGAACGATGGTCAACGATCGTCGTCCAATCCGATCCGCCGGTCCGGTCGTTCATTTCCAACGACTTTCCTGCTTGGTTACTTTTTTTACGAACGATTTTTGCCCAATCGATCATTCGTCGTTCGTTCATTTTGATCATATCGTTCGCATTTTGAACGATAAAAATTGGAAGTGTGTACGCAGCTTTACACTCTTCAAAGGGCAATAAATCCATCCACCCTGAGGAAACAGGAGATGGAGACGTAAGCGAACAGATGGACTGGGATGATGACCCAGCTGGACATTTATAGACCCCTACACATAGATTCCAGCTGGAGATTTTTATATCAAATTTAGTTGGGAGGTCCATCAAATTACATTAACCAATCCCAATCTAGTGGGGTGTGTGTCAACTGATGGTCATCGTACAGAACACACCCACTAACCAATCCAAGAGCCCCAAGGATACCTAATGGGAATTAGGTATCCTTGTATAAAAATGGGAACTGAGAGATTTGAGCTCTCTCTCTTGCTTGCTCTTTGTCTCCTGAGGGTCTCCCTAGGTAAGCTAGTATGGGGTCCTCTTCGGAAGGAAGTAGACTCCTGAGGTACCCATTAACCTCTTAGCAGGTAGCTATAAGATATTCCTGATTGTATTGTTATGGGTGTCTATAGTATTACTGCATTACTTTGCTTTTTTATAATTGCTGTATTGTGTACTAAGGAGTTACTAGATTATTACAGGGGTTACTACTAATAACTTTATGTCCATGTGATATATATATCATGTATCATTGATTGAAGTTCTTGTGTTTTAAATATCTGACAATATTGCTTTGTACTTTGTCTACCTTGTTTTCTTAATTAAACTGTTTGAGTGACTAGCTATTATTTGTGCATGAACCTTCCTTTATTGAATATCTATATGTATTGATAGAGGATATAACTTCCATATTTATGCAGATAAATAGTCCTAAATAACATATAGATACACATGTTAATGTTATGATCTGATATGTTCTAGTACCATATACACCCAGGACCATTTAACACTGCTGAATGCTTTTTCAGCACCTAACGCCAGCAATGCTGACGATACTGGGGAAGTTCCGGCCAGCTTAGCTTGTTCCAAAACCAGGAGCACCTTCCTGATATAAACCCTGTTTGCGCAGGACTAACTAGGCGAGGAAGAAATCTCGCTAAGCGGTTCGCTAAAATTTTTAAAAATAATTTCACATCCTTATTCAGCAAAGATATAGGACGATAGGAGCCGGGGTCTAACAGGTCCTTATGTTTTTTAATGCCAGATGTCCAGATTCCAGGTAAGAGGCATGGCAGAACATGGAATTGTATAATGCCGTCAGAGGAGGTGTAATCTTAGTGACCAGAATTTTATAGAATTTGGACGGGAAGCCGTCTGGACCTGGAGCTTTAGCGTTAGCTGAACTCTTGATAGATTTCTCCACCTCTTCTTTAGTTATAGGAGTGTTCAGAAAATATAGTTCTTCTTCAGTTAGCTTCAGAAGATTCAGTTGGTCTAATAGTGCCTTTCCCTGGACTATATCAATGTTTTGTGAATTATAAAGTGCTTCATAATAGGCTGTAAAGGTACAAGCTTTAGCCTTGGGTAATTTGTGGACCACATGATGTCTGTCTCTAACAGCTGTGACTCGTTGGGGAATTCTTAATCCTTTTGCTAGATTGGCCAGTAGTTTACCAGATTTATTACCATATCTAAAGAATTCCACCTCACGGTAAGAATGAATAGTGGCATTGTACTGGCCAATGATATTTTCCAATAATCGGGCGGGGTAGCGTTTTATTACGCTGAAGCGGACCCAGTCTGTGCACCCTTTCTATTTTCATAGGGTGTTTCAAACCCAAAGCTTTGGGGAGAGTAGTTGAACATATTTTGTGAAGGTCTGGAGCCTTACAGGATTCTGGGATCCCAATAATTCTCAAATTGCTGCGTTGGTCCCTTTCTTCTAAAACTTTTAGCTTGTCTTGCAGCTGCTGGTACTGTTCCCCCATTTGTTGCTGTTTAGTACATGTACTGAGCAGATCATCTTCCAGATCACTTAAACGCTGCTGCATGGTCTGTAATTCTGCCCCATGATTTTGTATCATCTCAGTTATAGGCTGAAGATGGGATGTTAACGCTTCCTTAATATTTAAAAGTAGCGTTGGTTGAAGATGTTGCAACACCTCTAAAGCCAATTGCTTGTAATCAATAGTGGGGCATTGGTGAGCAGGGTACTCAGTCCTACCTGGGCTGGTTGCTGCTGCCTCGTGGTTAGGAGTGGGGTCAGCCATCTTTGCTAGGGCTGCCTTCTGCGTATTCTGTTTCTGCTGAGTACGCTTAGATGACTGGGAGCCTGCTATGAAGGAGTCCATCGGTGCAACGGGACCCAGTGAAGAAAATCACAGGATTTCAAAGCTGCGGGGTGAAGTGGGGAGAGCGGAGGAGCTAGATGGTTTCGGAGCCGCGATTCACACTACCCTTCACATTGGCCGTCGGAACTGGAAATCATCCTTTTGTTTTTAAGTACAAATATTTGTGTGTAACATGGGAAGCTCCATATATTTATCCATAACTCTCCCCTCAACTATCCAAAATCCACCCTCCACTGGTGACTGACCCCTGTCTGACCTTTCTGCCACCCTGTTTGACTGTCCCTCCCCCTCTGTCCTAGGTTAAATATCCCTTCTTAATTCCTAGCACAGCAGATGCCCTTCTATTTAGGTGCAAACCATCTCTAGAATATAGGTTGTACTCCAATGAAAAGTCAATCCAGGGCTCTAAGAACCCAAACCTTTCAATTTTACACCAGAACTCAAGCTGCCTTTCCTTTGTTGTGCATGGCACAGGCAATATTCCAGAGAATATACCCTTGAAGGTCCTTCCCTTCAACTTGAAGCCTAGTTGGGATCCAGGCCTGGAGTGTGCAGGAAAAAATGGCACTCCATCACTTATTCTAGCCAGAAAGGAGGATAGCTTTGGATCACCTGTCCTTGAAACAGAGGGAAGTTGTAGCTGGGGCCAGGGGGCTCAAGTGTACAGGCTAGGTGCACTCTGTGTGCTGGAAAAGCCCAGTGGATCGCCCAAAGTTGGATCTGTGGGACCAATATATGGAGAGTGACAGAAAGAGCCAGGAGGCTAAATTTGTTGGTTTTTTTACTGTCATGCTGTAGGGACACTGATCCCTCTGCAAAGGAAGTTGATCTGTATGGATGTTTTTTATAAAGAAAATTGGGTAGAGCACCATGAAGATGAACCACAGTCTGAAATACCTCTCTGTGGTGAATTTGAAGCCTATCCCTCACAATAGTTACCTGGGACAGTTACATGAGCAGGTCACCGTTTGGTGTACAACCAAACCATTGGTATATTTTAAACCAATTTCTGCAATCAATAAATACTTACAGTAGCTGCATTTTAAACAAATTTAATGTTTATTTAAATCAGCATACAGTGACATTGATATTGTGGTCTATTTCTCTCCTGGAGTTAAAGAAGAAATCTTTATTAAGTACTGCAGCTGTAAGATGCCATGTTGCAGTTTCCAGTCACATGGAGGGTTATGTGGCTTATTTGTCTTCTCACCCTGCTTCCATAAAAACAATAAAAGAAATGAGTCAAATCAGAGGCATTATATAGGTCATAGGCCAAAACTGAAAGCCCAACTCCAGCCACAATTGTTTTTTGCCTCCTAGAGTAGGCATGGGTTTTGTAAGTTTGCGTTGCTGCCAGTGGGCTTGATGATAGTGGGCTGGAGAATATAGACTGACATGGGAGGACCTGGATGATCCAGAAAACCTGGAATTTAATCTAGGTTTGAAAACATTTGCAAAAAAAAAGTAGCAAATGATTTAGGAAATCTATTCCAGGTTGTTAACAGGGAGGTGGGGGGGTGGGGGGGTGGATTTCAGATAGTAGTTGTATTGCTGCCTGTGCCTTCCTGCCTAGTGACAACAGTTTTGTTTGGGTGTTACAGAGACCAAAAGTGAGTAAAAATACCCCCAATACAGTCTTAGACAGAACTAAAATTCCCTTTTCCTGGGTAAATTATAAAAAAAGAAGCTGGAATTAGGTTTTAGGCTGGCCTATCTCACTGATGACTGCTCTCATGGTAGGTACATAGCTTATAAATTCCTGCAAACATGAACATTTCAGAAACTTACAGATCATTTTCCAGAGACCACTGACTATGGAAGGAGACTGTGGTATTGTTTGCTGTGTTACTGAAAAACAAATCATAGATAAAAGTTGTGTTATTTTATATATTATATATGTGTTCATTAAGGATAAACTTTTTAAACTTAATCTGCTACCTCCCTCCCTCAGTTCAACATGCTTAATAAATATTTATAGAAAACAATTTTGTTTTCAGGTCATTATTTTATTGAAGATTCAGTGATGACCTCATTGAGTCCCTTCCCTTCTCTTTGTAATGCTGGCAGATTATGGCTAGTGGAAGGTACTCTGTGTAGCTTCAAAGAAACAGGACTCTAAATAAAATCTAACTAAATCACTCAAGAAAATGCCTTTAAACCTTTTTTTTAGATACAGAATACAAAATATGTGCAAAACGTGATATGCTGGACAACAATGCTAAGGTTATTCTATATCTAAAATAGTGTTGTACTATGTTATGGAGGATGACGGTGGTAATATATCACAGTTACTGTAAATAGGACAATAACGTGCCTACCCTTGTCATTCAATAGATCAAAAAACAACAAAGACAGAGATTTAAGCAGGGTTTTCGACCCAAACGGTGTATTAAACATACATTACCAATGTTTATAATAGGATTTGTCATTAAGAAAATGCCACTGTACACAACTAGTGGTCAGGTATAAACATTGAAGTCATATGATTACTTAATACAATACACAGTAATCAAAAGTTGGTTTGAACCACCTTATTACCCTTGGGGTTCAGCCACAGACAAAGCAATTGTTATATGTCTAGTGAAAAAATTGCTTTGTCTGTGGCTTGACCCCAAGGGTAATAAGGTGGTTCATATACTCCATAGATCATTAGTTTGTTCCTTCAACTACATCTCAAAAAAAAAAAATACATTGGGGAATAAAATATTTTTAAATGAGTAAATATATACAATACCTGCAGTTACTCTTTCAGATACCAATTTCCATGGAAATTGGTTCATGACTGTCAAAGATTTGCTCTATACCATTAGATTGACCCCTTGAGTTTCCCTTAGGTAGTGCTGACATGTTTGATGTTTAAGATGTGAAGTCAAGTTTGTTTTTCAATACCTGCAAGAGAAAATCGTACATGACAAACTTGGAAGATTTCTGAAATCTGTTATTGTAATCACTGGAACTGAGGTCACCACCAGAAGATTTCCCCTTAACTTCTGTTTTACTGACAGCTGTAAACTTTGACCTTCTGTGATAAAGGTCAATCCCAATAATTTGTTTACCTCTTCCCTATTGTGCCCTTGTCTTTTTTGGCTTTAGATATATAGAGAAAAATGGTTGTTTATATTTTAGGTTTTTTGCAATGTTTCTGTTAAAGAGATTTTCCTAGGAAACGAAAATCTCCTAAAATATGTTAAACCTCTAAAATATATTAAATACACATTTTCAAAAACATAGAGTATGTATGGGTTATCTCTTGACCCACGCTTATTCTCTGACTTGCTGCTTTTTGTACTTTGATTTATTCCTCTGAGGTACATTTCACCATCCGGAGTTGCAGGATGTTTACCCATTTGTCTAACCTATACAAACCTTAATTTACAGTAAAAAACAGTGTAAACACTTAATTTACTGTATTACCATACCAACTAAAGTATCTGTTTGTACTTTGTACACAGTTCTAGCTTAGTGACATTAAAACAATAAAATAAATTAAAAACATAAAGGGCAACTCTGTTCATATTTTTCATTTTGAAATATAATATACCTTAAAGGTTTTGCCAGCCCTTTGGAAACTGACAGATAATTATGCATAGGAAAGAGAGGGACTTTGTGGCAAACAAATTTGACTATAATGTACATTTACATTTATTTATTTATTAAAGTTCTCAAAAGCTGGAGAGAATACACTTTCATCAGTGAAGTTGGGTGATCCAACAAACCTGGAATGAATCTGGTCCAGGATTCAAAACATTTGCTAGCAAATAACTTTGAAGAAATCTATCTTTTCTGTTTGTATGTGTTTTTTATTAAACGCAGCACTGGCCCCTTCATTCTCGATCACCTAGGTGATCGAGAATGAATGGGAGTGCAGAGTCTACCGGGATACCTACTTCACGCATCCCAGGAGGCTCTTGGCTGCTCCATCTGCGTACGCTTGAGATTTTCAGAACGAGCCCTGTCGCCAAAAGGGAAAGAAATAGCCAATCTCACGCATGCGCAGTGAGATCAGCAAGTTTTTCCCATCTACGTCACTCGACACAGGCACTAGAAAGAAGAACCCAGAAGAACAGGGAGAAGATGGCTGCACCTAGCCCACTGGCCGGAGGGATGCCAGGACAACGTGGGACCTGATGGAAGAAACCTCCGGACGGATTGACTGCTCTACAGGATTGATGGTAAGTGTAATTTTTGTGTTTTGGTTCTACTTCCTCTTTAAACTCCAGTCCTGGCCCTGCAGTGGCAGGGTGGCTACAATATTAAAAAAAATTACCCCCTGCTCCTTTCTCTGTTTTTTTATATACTGTGTATTTGATATTCTGTATTATCTTGTTCTATTTTAGTTTTTCATGTCCTTTTTTTGTTCTTATGTGACTTTTTGTACTTGATTTTTTACTACTATTTCCCAAAAAAACAATTGTTATTGAAAAAAAACCCAAAGAAACATGCAGTAAAATGTTTAATTTACCCTGGGAAACAAGGCTTGCTTTAAAAAGTTTAGGAAATTGAGAAATTCTGTTCTAACTGGTATTTTTTTGTGGCAAACAATTATATACTTTGTAGGTGTTTCTATTTCCACTTTGTTGTCCAGCATGATAAACACAACATTGAAATTAGGAGTAGTCTATTAATATGTTTGTTTGGTAATTTATGTTATAATTTTTTACCCTTTGTTTCAAATTACTGCAGTATTGCATTTTTCTATTTATATATGTCTATTTACCATTTTGTTTTGCTTCCCCTTTTTCCATTAAAAAACTGAAAAATAGATTTTGCCCTTTCATTCTGGGCTATTGGGAAAGAGTCAAATGGTTGCTTATGAAGGTAACTCAACAACAAATCATCATGGATCTGCTCACCTATCTGTTAGGTCTGCACTTCATGGGCCTTCCTAAATATACCTGTAAACTCGTAACCCACCTATTAGTGGCAGCTCGCACTTTGATTTCCGCTAAGTAGAAATCTACTTTCCCTCCCTCTGTGGCAGATTTACATACTCATATCCAGGATGTTCACTTAATAAAGTATCTAACTGCTCTACTCAAAAAAAATGTTTAAAAGTTTAGGAGCTTATCACATTCACTACCATAGGTCATGGATGATATACCGCCCCTGCTACCCCTTTGCCCCCACTTCCAAGGTCCTATTTTTTTGATCTTTGTTTTTCTTTTTTTTTTGCATTTATGTTCACTCTTTATAGTAGCAATATTACGAGGGGGTGCTGAGAAGTTCCGGCTTTGTCCCCTTCCACGTGAAATAGAAATGAAGTTTTTTTTTCTCCAGTAAAAGTCAGAAAGGACATTCACTCTGAGATGTCACAAACACTGGGGGAGAAGTGTCCTTCCTACAGCACTGTCAAAACCTGGATATCTCTTTTCAAGACTGGGCATTTCACCGTTGAAGATGAGCCCCGCAGTGGGCGCCCCCCAACCTCAATTGACCTGGCAACCTGCGATACTGTACATGAGCTGATTATTAAGGACCAGTGAATACCTGCAAAAAAGATAGCCCAGATACTTGACATCCCACGGGAGCGTGTTGGGTTTGTTATCACCACTATCCTAGACATGCGCAAGCTTTCAGCGAAGTGGGTGTCGAAATGTTTGAACAGTGATCAGAAGAAACAACGGGTTGAAGTATCCAAAGTTGTTTTGACCCATTTTGAAGCTGCACTGTTTTTTTTTTTGGCTAAGTTAGTGACTGAGGATGAAACTTGGCTCCATATCTATGATCCTGAAACCAAGGAACAGTCAAAGGAATGGCGCCACAGCGGGTCCCCACGGCCGAAGAAGTTCCAAACCCAGCAACCCAAAAAAGTCATGGCGTCCGTTTTCTGGGACAAAGACGGTATTCTGTTGGTGGACTACCTACCTCAGTGCTCTAGTATCACCGGACAGTAATATGCTAACCTCCTGGACCAGCTGAAGGAGGCAATTAAGATGAAACGCCATGGAAAGTTGACCAAAGGCATCCTTTTTTTGCAGGACAATGCACCTGCGCACACTTCCAAGGTTGTGGCTGCCAAATTGAACACCCTGGGTTTCCAATTGGTCCACCATCCCCCCTACTCACCTGACCTGGCCCCTTCAGACAATTATCTGTTGCCAACTTTGAAGAAACACCTGAAGGGGCAACGTTTTAAGGACATGTTTGACATCAAAGATGCTGGTTTGCGGCCCAACCAAAGGACTTTTATTTCAACAGTCAAGAAAAGCTGCAACTACGCTGTACCAAGTGCATCATTCCCAGGGGGTATATGTTGAATAAATGTGGTATTTCATAACTTTGGCTCTCTTCTTTCTGGACAAAGCCAGGAACTTCTCAGCACCCTCTCTTATGCGTAATTACAGTTAGGTCCATACATTTTTGGACAGAGACAACTTTTTTTCTAATTTTGGTTCTGTACTTTACCACAATTAATTTTAAATGAAACAACTCAGATGCAGTTGAACTGCAGACTTTCAGCTTTAATTCAGTGGGGCTGGCAGTGAGGAGGCGAGTGTACGAGCGCACTCGACTCCGGACCGTGGGAAACCGCGCTCGCTGGTCGCGCGTACTTTCGCGCTTCCAGCGAGAGCGGATTTTATTGATGAATCAGGGCCTATGTCTCTGAACACCTCAGAATTTATTCGGCTGCTTCTGTCCATGGATAAACACTAGTGTCCCAGTGCCACTGGCAGCCGTGCACGCCCAAGCCATCACTCTGCCTCCGCCATGTTTTACAGATGATGTGCTATGCTTTGCAAACATGAGCTGTTCCACGCCTTCTCCATACTTTTTTCTTGCCATCATTCTGGTAAAGGTTGATCTTGGTTTCATCTGTCCAAAGAATGTTTTTCCAGAACTGTGCTGGGTTTTTTTAGATATTTTTGAGCAAAGTCTAATCTAGCCTTTCTATTCTTGAGGCTTATGAGTGGCTTGCACCTTGGAGTGCACCCTTTGTATTTACTTTCATGCAGTCTTCTCTTTATGGTAGACTTGGATATAGATACGCCTACCTCCTGGAGAGTGTTGTTCACTTGGTTGGCTGTTGTGAAGGGGTTTCTCTTCACCATGGAAATTATTCTGCGATCATCCACCACTGTTGTCTTCCATGGACGTCCAGGTCTTTTGGCGTTGCTGAGTTCACCAGTGCTTTGTTTCTTTCTCATGATTACCAAACTGTAGATTTTGCCACTCCTAATATTGTAGCAACTTCTCAATGGGATTATTCTGTTTTTGCAGCTTAACCCCCCCTAGCGTTCTAATTCTGTCAGTTTTTTGATGCAAAAAGTGACACTATTTTTTTTTTAGAAATGTTTGTTTATATTGTGGGCCTGCAATTCTTAAGATTAACTCCCGGGTATGATAACTAAATTTTTTATTATATTATAATCATAAATTATAATATAATACATAATTATAAATATTAATTTTAAAAAATAATGAAATAATAGACAACAATGTAATCTTAAAATAAAATATAAAATTAAAAATGTATTTTTATTTTTATTTCATGTTGTGTAGTGTTTTTATACTGTAAAACCCATTTAAAAGCAGATTACATTGAAATCTGCTTTTAAATTTCCCGCCCGGCCACACCCCCCAATACATCACCACTCGCATCACCCGGAAGAAGTCACATCCTCCCAGGTAATGCGAGTGGGGATGTCCCGCCTGTCTTGCCCCAACGCTCTGCTGTTCTGCATCTCCAGGGAGATGCAAAGCACAATGCAGACCTTCTGCATTGTGCATCGCATCTTCCAGGAAATGCGAGCAGCAATGGCAAAGTCCGGGGGTGGTGCCAGCTGGCATCACCCCCAGAATTTACTATTGCTGCTTACATCTGCAGTTAGATGTGAAGCACAATGCAGAAGTCCTGCATTGTGCTTTGCATCTCACTGCTGATGCTAGCAGCGGCATGGCCGGGACCCCGGGTGGTATTTTAAAGCAGATTACTCGGTAATCTGCTTTTAAATTTCCCGCCCGGCCACGCCCCGGCATTACAGCGGGACCATCAGATCGCCGCTGGAGCGCGGGGCAAAGTTAAAGTTACCCCGAGTGTGACTCAGGATTACCACTTTTTGCATGTAGAAGCCACCCCGAGTCACACTCTGGATTACCGCTAGGGGGGTTAAGGATGGCTTGTTTCACCTGCATGGAGAGCTCCTTTGCCCGCATGTTATCTGTTCACAACAAAATCTTCCACATACAAGCACAACCCCCTCAAATCAACTACAGACCTTTTATCTGCTTAATTGCTAATGACATAACGAAGGAATGGCCCACACCAGCCCATGAAATAGACTTTGAGTCAATTGTCCAATTACTTTTGGGCCCCTGAAATGAAGTTATTGTGTAAAAAAAAGGCTTTAGTTCCACACATTTTTATGCAATCTTTGTTCAACCCACTGAATTAAAGCTGAAAGTCTGCAGTGCATCTGAGTTGTTTCATTTAAAATAATTGTAGTAATGTACAGAACCAAAATTAGAAAAAAGTTCTCTGTCCAAATATTGTTGGACCTAACTGTATGTTTTTTGGGATGTTTTGAACCCAGCTATTTGCCACTGATCACAGAAGATTGTCATGTCATGTCTAAAATATTTGGATATCTCTCATTGTTATTTGGTTGCTGTTTATAAACTCACCCCCTGACTACACACTACTGTTTTTTGGGGGGGGTTTTTTGCACATTTCTTATGGCTTTTATCTTCTTTTTTTTCCTTTTTTTAATTATTTTGCCCTCCTTTTGTGTTGATATATTCATATTTGTATATTGTAGTACATAGTGTGACATGGGGTGGAATTCACTTGCAAAAAGCGGTAACCCCGAGTCACAGTCAGGGTAACATTAGAAGCCCTTATACCCATGCCTATGATCGGACGATCCCGCTGTGATGCCGGGGCGTTTGTCCGTCACGGGGCATGGCTGGGCGGGAAATTTAAAACCAGATTACCGAGTAATCTGCTTTTAAATGCTGCCCGAATCCCAGCCACGCTGCTGTGCCTATTATCAGTTAGATACAATGCATCATGCAGGATTTCTGCATGGTGCATCACATCTAACTGCTGATTCGAGCAGCAATAGTGAATTTACTATAGCTGCTCGCATCACCTGGAGGATATGACGCTCGCATCCTCCTGGTGATGCAAGCAGCAAGCAGGCATCGATGATGCATGCAGCATCGTTGGTGGATTCAGGGAGCAGGGAGCAGGGAAGGGACATCCCCATCGCATCACCCGGCAAGATGTGACACCTTTCCGGTGATGCGGTGGAGCGATGGATTGTGGGGATGGGAAATTAAAAAGCAGATTACTATGTAATCTGCTTTGAAATTTTTTTTTACAGTAAAAACCACAAAAAAACACAAACCTGACCTTGATCTGACCTTTAGATGACTTATAAATCACTTCCTGAATGTATCATTTCATCACTTTGTCTTTGACCTTGATTGTTCCTGACTGATTGCTGGGGACCGCATGGCATCCAAAAGGCATCTCGCCGGCGCAAGCACGGTTTTGGAGGAATTTGAAAGCAGCGATAGCGATTTGAAGTCCCTTGTGGAATCGAGCAATAGTGATTCACCAGGAAATTTGTCATCAGACAGCGAAAGTGAACTGAGCGACGATTCTGAAACTGAGGTCAGTGGTGTGCGCACATGGTGTCCTGTTGACCTTGATCTGGACCAGGCAGCACCGCCAAGATTTCCATTTACCCGTGCACCTGGGATGAAAATTGAGGCTGAATGCGATGACCCTCTGGCATACCTGAAGTTGTTTTTGACTGATTAAGTTATTGAAAAAATTGTTGCGGAGCCAAACCGGGATGCCACTCTGTGTTTGCTAGCTTTTTTAAATTTTTTGCAAAATTTTTTTTAATGCAAACATGTATGCTGCTCTGTTTGCTAACTTTATGAAATGTTTGCTAATTTTTTTAATGCAAACGTGTATGTTGCTCTGTGTTTGCTAACTTTTTGAAATGTTTTGCAAATTTTTTTTTATGCAAACATGTATGCTGCTTTGTGTTTGCTAACTGTTTAAATTTTTTTATGTCAAAATGTATGCTGCTCTATGTTTGCTAACTGTTTTAAATTTTTTTAATTTTTTGCTTTTTTTTTAATGCAAACATATATGCTGCTCTGTGTTTGCTAACATATTACTTGCAACCTTCACCACACTATAAAAGCACTCATCCTAAAATACATTTTTTATTTTGTTTTATGCAGGTACGCTGGACAACAACAAGGTGCTCCAAACCCGAGGTTTGCAAGAAGCAGAAAGTGGGAACCTTTGACCAAGGATGACATTTGGCTGTTTTTGGGCTTGGTGATCCTGCAGGGAGTTGTGGGAAAACCCATACAGAAGTGGTACTGGTCCCAGAATAAAATGCTTGCCACTTTATTCTTTGGCACAGTCATGCCAGAATACCGCTTTTCCCTCATCATGAAGTACCTGCACTTCGCAAACAATGAAGAATTTGATGAGACTACCCATCCTACACCAAAACTGAAGAAAATTTGGGAAGTGTCTCAGATGATTCTACAAAATTTGGTGAGTATAATATTTTAATTATTTTTTTTAACACATTTGTCGTATAGGACGCACTAACTTTTCCCCCCCAGTTTTGGGGAAGAAAAAGTGCGTCTTATATGGCAAAAAATACGGTATATTATTATTTATCAATAATATTGCACCCTTGCTTGGAAAACTTCAGTGAGAAATTTTTGATAAAATATTTTTATTTGATAATTTACATGGTTGTGGTCTATTATTTTATTGTTTTTTATAATCATGATTTATAATTATTTATTATAATATAATTTATGAAAATAATATAGTAAATAAATATATCTATTATACCTGGGAGTTAATCCTAAGAATTATAGGCCCACAATATAAACAAAACTTTCTATCCAAAAAAAAAAAGGATCACTTTTTGCATCAAAAAATTGACAGAACTAGAACGCAAATGGGGTTAATAAAAAAGTTTCATAAAAGTTTAAAAAAAAAATTAAAAAATATATGAATATGAAAGGGACAATGTACAGCTACTAAATTTTGAGTACAATTGGTTTTTGATTTTCTCACCACTGTTCTGTTTTTTGTATGTTGTTACTAAGGAAACAAAATACTCAATACACTTTATTGTGTTGTATCTTGTCATTTTATTTTTTTCCCTTCCCTTTTGTCTCGAAGTCTCCTAATAAAAATTGTTTAAAAATAAAAAAAAGTCAATAAAAGTAAAAATATAGGACAAATTGGTAAATCCCAAACAATACACAGGTTAAGTCGGACAAACTGTGTAAATAAAGACCCCTCACCGCCTCTTTTGGGTCTGTCCTGTCTTGTCTGTCTTTCCTTTGTGTGGATGATGCTCAATGGTTATGTTTGTATTCATCCAACTTTATGTATCACCACATGTAAATGCAAAAAAACAAAAAAAGGAATTTAAATCATCTATATTATTTTGAGATTTCACTAAAATGTCCAATAATATAAATATTGATACTAAAGCATCTCTAGTAAACAAGTAAATGGTGACAAAGGAGACAAGGGTAAACATCTAAAATAAAACATAAGCTATAGAAGTAGTAAGCAAATTTAATAAATCTATGTCAGTGAATGCTGGTGTATTGTAAGGAATGTAATGTGCACTGACATCATTGCTTTACAGAGTGTGTAAATATTAACGCACTTCTCCTATTTGCTTCCTAAAAGTTTGCAATTTAGTTTTATAAGTTTTATATATCTATATATAGAAAATTGTATGTATGTATTTATGTATGTGTGTGTGTATGTGTGCATGTTCCACCATCACTCCAAAACGCATGGAGACATTTCAACCAAACTTGCCATACATATGACTGAGACTCATGTGAGTGCACCAGTCATCTTTGTACAGCGCTGTGCTATATGTCAGAGCTATATTTGGATGTATGTATGTGTGTATGTTCCACCATCACTCGAAAATGCATGGAGACATTTCAACCAAACTTGCTATACACATTTGAATGAGACTCATGTGAGTGCACCTTTGTACAGCGCTGTGCCATATGTCAGAGCTATATTTGGATGTATGTATGTATGTGTGTATATGTCATCACTAGGAAACGCATAGAGACATTTAAACCAAACTTCCTAGACATGACTCAGACTCATGTAAGTGCACCGCTGATCTTTATACCGCACTGTGGTATATGTCAGAGGTATGTTTGCATGTATGTATGTGTGTATGTATTGCTCAGTGACAGTGTGCCTTTTGCCTATATTTTTACATATTTATTTGGACTCTTTAACAAACTTCTGGACTGTAATAATGCCTTCGAGAAAACATAAGGCAATTGGCCGGGTGCAATCAAAGCCAAAAAAAATTTAACAACACCATAGACAAGAAAATCACCATAGCTTTATTTGATTCCTTTTCCTGTATAATATAAGATTGCAATAAATAAATACCCACGCAACGCCAGGTAATCAGCTAGTATAAATAAATATATATATATATATATATATATATATATATATATATATATTTTTTTTTTTTTTTTTTTGATACAACCAAAAACTCAGAACAAAAAATTAAAGAGGCGCTGAAACTTCACATGTAGGCCACAATTTATCAACCAACAAAAAATAACCCCTGTTTTTCAAGAGTAGAGCAAATCAGCTGAAACCTGTCCTGGTTTTAGGCTTCTGTTCACAATCTTCTCCCCTCGGTGTTCTGGAAAGTGATAGTTCCTTGCTCTGCTGCATCTGCCTGATATGACATCTAGATATACAACCAGACAAAAGTAAATATGGATTTTGTTTACCAGGCAGCTAAATTAATAATTGTTAGGGTCTGGCATTGTGTTTCTCCTACATACTTCCTTTGTTTTTAAGGTGAGAAATAACACAACTAATCGTGCTAAATAGAACAAAACCTGACTGACACCACTCAGTCACCAAAAATGCTGTGTTTTTCAGGTCACAACAAAACCTCAAGCAGGCCTATCATCACATTTTTTACATTTTTAAAAGGATGTTATACTTTTTTAACATTGGAAGGGGGGACTCTTCTTCTTCTGTCTTTACCGCCACAAAAGGGAAACCCAGGCTTCAGGCTTCTTCTTCTAATCCTGGATTTATGCAGAAGGGGCTCCTCCTCTAATAAAAAAAAAGTACAGACTTCATGCATGTACAGTGAAATTGGCAAGATTACATTTTGTGGAATACATGTCACTCAATCCTTCACCTGTGCAGTGTAGGAAGAAAAACCTGAAATAAGAGGAAGAAAAAGGCAGCATCAAGTGGTTCGTCTGGAAGAGGAAGAAACCTGGGTCAACCAAGGACTAAATGGAATCTGAGTGTGGAATGATCAAGGGCTCTCCGAAGGTCAAAGGTAAGTGTTATTTTTTTTAATGAAAGTTCTGCTTTAAGACTAGGTTTTTCTTTTTTCTTCCTGCTTATTTTAAGGGTTATGGAATTAATGTTGGTCAAAAATGTATGAAGGCCCCTTGTCAAATTGATATAATATTTGGGTTAATTGGGATATTTATCTACTAGCTTATCTGGGATATTAATTATGTATTTGTAAAGAGCATAGTTTTTTTTAAATGGTTAGTTGAATATTTAGAAAATGGCTTGATGTTAATAAGTATTTATTGATGGGCCCTAGTCCTGGTGTAGAGGTCACTGCGCTCTCATGTAAGTTGCCAGGGATATCCTCTGTCATTAATTTAGGGGATATGCCTGGCAACATTCTTGGGGCGACAGGAAAGATTCTGTCTTCTCTTGTTTATATTGCATTTTTGTATTATCAGAAAAGGAGGAGACGGTGAAAGCAGGTCTCCACTCCGCACACCCTGGGTGTATATATTATGCATAATGTCTAGTGTTTTGTTTGTTCAGTGTTACCCCTGTCTTAGACTGTATTTTTTCCCTTTTGTTTCTGGTGTAAGGCAGGCATACGAGTATATACGAATTACTTAGAAAATATGGAGAAACGGTAATTTCAATACTCTCTCTTAATGTACAAGGTCTTCATTCCCCAGTTAACAGGTCACAAGCCTTTCATTATTTTCATATACCTAAAGCAGATGTAATATGCCTACAGGAGACACATTTCTCTACTTCCTCCTGCCCAAAATACTTTCATGCGGCCCACCCAATTGTCTTCAAAGCTAATGCAGCAGTAAAACAAAGAGAAGTGCTTATTGGCTTTAGGAAGACAGTGTCCTTTCAATTGGATAGAAAGATGGTGGATGAATATGGTCGATACTTGATATTGGTTTGAACACTAAATGACGCTAAGGTGACATTGGTGTCTTACTATGCTCCTAATGAGAATCAGCAGCCTTTTTTTTAACAGCTGATGATTTTGGTACTTAAAGAATTGCAAGGTTATTTGAATATGTGTGGTGACACCAATGTTCCACTAATACCAAGTATGGATAAGAGAAAAATATCTATGTATACTGCTGTATCTGGGGATAATAAATTATCAAATAAATTGCTGGATTTGCAGGGATCTGAAATGTTGTCAGATATGTGGAGGGAACTACATCCTAAAGAAATGGGGTACACATATTTTTCCCATCCCCATCAACTTTTTACCCGTATGGACCATATTTTTTTATACATCAAAAAGCATTGCCCTTGGTTTTGTCTTGTGATATTTTGGCGATCTCATGGTCAGACCATGACGCAGTTTGGGCTACATTGTCTTCCCTTTTTCCTAAACCTGATATGTTTGGATGGTCACTTAATGACTCTCTGCTCAGTAACCCTGAGGTGGACCAAAATGTAAAAGGGATTTTGGTTGAGAATTTCTCCTTAAATCAATAACCTTGGACATCACCTGTTCTAAGGGCGGCGCATAAGACGGTGGTAAGGGGACGACTCATACAGATAGCCACACAGATTAAAAAGGAACGTAGGGCAAAAGTAATGGAGTTAGAATCTAAATATGAAAAGCTGAGAATGCAATACAAAACATCATTAAATAAGGGTATAGGACGACAAATGGAGGAAGTCCGTACACAATTGAACCTTTGCACAGCATCTATTCCTGAGAAAATGTTGAGATGGTCAAATATTAAATTTTATAGATATAGTAATAAAATGTATACATTATTGGAAAATAGGCTGAGGTCCTCGGAAAGACCCCCAAACACCTATAGACTTAGGGTAAATGGGATTGGTCGTACTAGTAATCCAATATATATATTGCATGAATTTTATGAACATCTACAAAAACTGTACCAAACTCCTCATTCTTTTGATAAGAGAGCTATGGAAACATTCTTTCAGTCTATAAATCTCCCAAAAATTACCGCTAATAGAATAGAAATTATTGAAGCCCTTATCACCTTGTTGGATGTGATTAAAGCTTTTGGGGATCTTAAACCCAATAAGAGACCAGGACCTGATGGGTTCACGGCAGTATATTATAAAAAATACCAGCAAATACTGGGACCTTATTTGGTGGAGACATTTAATGGGATTTTGAAAGGGGAAGCCCTTGACTCGAGTATGTTGGAAGCAGCCATCTGTATGCTACCAAAACCCTCTACTGATGCGATGAATTGGTCTAATTATAGGCCGATTTCTCTTCTTAATCTGGATGCAAAGATATTGGCGACAATATTGGCATCCCGACTGAAAGATAGTTTGGGTGACTTAGTGTTGGCTGACCAAACAGGCTTTATACCCAGACGACAAGCAGGAGATAGTACATGGAGGATACTGCATTTAATTCAACAAGCTAAACAAAATAAGACATCATTATTTTTTACTGAGTTTGGATATAAGTAAGGCATTTGACTCAGTGTTATGGCCATACCTTATATCAGTATTAAACAAATGGGGCATTGGAGAGAACTTTTGTAAATGGGTTTTCTCATTGTATGACTCCCCTAAGGCATTTATACAATATATGGGTTACTGTTCAGAACGTTTTTCTATAGGCAGGGGTACCAGGCAGGGTTGCCCACTGTCGCCATTGCTCTTTGCACTGGCAGTAGATCCCTTGGCTATAGCTATCCGAAATAATGTTGACATTCAGGGTATAGAGATAAATGGGGAACAACATAAACTCTATTTATTCTCCTTAGTCTGACGAACCCCATGGTAACCTTGCCTAACCTGATGAAGGTAATGGAAGGCTTTCAGGCCTTCTCGGAGCTGCAGTTAAATAAATCAAAATGTAAGGCACTTAATAATAATTTATCAATAGAAGTGGAAAAACTGCTTAAAGTATCTTTTCCCTTTCAATGGGAGTTAAAAAGAATTAGCTATGTGGGTATATATATTCCTTCATCATATGAGCTCCTGTATAGTGTCAATATCCCTAATTTGGTCAAACATTTGATCGGTTTATTAGAAACATGGAAACGTTATCAAATTTCATGATTGGGTCGCATAGCTTTTATAAAGATGTCCTGGTTACCAAAGTTCCTATATCCCATGAGAGTTCTTCCATTAGCTATGCCTAACCAGGTAATAAAAATGCTACAAAGCAAAATGTTAGAATATATTTGGGGGGCAAGGCGTCCACGAGTTCCAAGACATACTTTACATCGATCTAGGAACCTGGGCGGCCTATCGGTGCCACATTTGAGCTCATACTATAAGACTGCTCAAGTTACTCCCCTGTTACAATATTATGCCCAAAAGAATATTCCTAAATGGCTTTCTATTGAGATAACATTGGTTGCACCAATTTCAATAGATACCTTACTCTGGATATGGTACAACGGGACCATATCACCAATCCAATACTGAGACACTCATTAAAAATATGGGACTCTATTAGATATATGGGGGCCTTATGTCTGACCATAGCCCAGTAAGCTCTATAATTGGGAACCCGTTGTTTCCTCCCGGTCTGGAGGAACCTAGGTGTTTTTCTTGGTGGGTAGAAAAGGACTTATATAGAATTTGTAATTTTACTAATATTTTAGTGAGATTAGAGAAAAATATGAAGCTCCACCAGAGGAACTATTTAGGTATCTCTAGATCAGGCATTTTTTTTTTTACTAACTAGGTTAAGATTAACTGTTGGAATTAATAATATGACGTGGTTTCAGAAACTATGTGTACAGAACGTAAAGGTAAAAGGAGTTTTATCAGCTATGTATATTTCTTTAGTTCAGACAAGTATGGCCATGCCATCCTATATACCTAAATGGGAGGCAGATATGGGTATGTCATTGCAACAGGAATACTGGAATCAGATATGGTCTGCAGTTGCCCATAGTAGCATTAATGTTTCAGCGGTAGAAACCAATTATAAATTGATGTTAAGATGGTAAATGGTCCCATCTAGGCCTACTAAATTTCAGCCGACCTGCGAGGGTAAATGTTTTAGAGGATGTAATAAACTAGGAACTCTTTATGGTGGGAGTGCCCTAGAAAAAGAACATTTTTGACGAGGGTATATCAAATATCTTATACTCTGATGGGACGCGCATTTCCTAAAAAAAGGCAGAGGCACTTTTGTGTTTGAAACCATCGTTTTGTACTAATGTTCAATTTAAATAAAATGGTTTTCGCCAAAGCATGGTGGTCTAAAACCCCCAATGTGCAACAAGTTAAAAATAAAATGTCCTGGTTTTTGGTGAACGAAAAGATGGGAGCGATATTGACTGCCTCGGTTCCTAAATTTCAAAAAATATGGTCACCATGGAGGATTGGATGGATGGAGCATTATATGAATAACGTCACGGATCGGTCAATATTGACCATATAGTCACATTAGTAACTATGTAGGCTGTAACATAAGTTCCCTTTCCATATGTGGGAGTGTTAGCCGGCCTGCCTCCTGTCCCCCACCTTTCCTTGGTCTTTGTGTTTTAGTGGTTGTCGAGATTGTATGTAATATGTTAAGAGTATTTGGGTATATATGTCACACTTAACTGAGTGGTAAAGATAAAGTAGGAAAAGTAAATTATAATTAAATAAAGTAAAAATACACAGTTTTATTAGTAGAAGAATTGATTAAGAAAGGTGAACCCCTATTGTATTGTTAAGATTAAGGGAGTAATGGAGATTGAAACAATAGGGAATGAACAATGGTCAAAAGATGAAGTATGGAAGGCTACTTCCTCTCACCCTATATATCACAGGGGGATAATATTAAAAATACACAATTTTAAATAAGATTTGGATAAGGATTAACAGGTCACAAATAGAAGTAGGGTTTGTATAATTTTGTTGTAATGGAGCGAAAGGTATTAATACTTTTTCTCCTCTTATTGATAAATTAGTCACATGTTTGTTTTGACTATTCTAATAGGTAAAGGGTTACAGTGGATAATTTCGTCACTGAAGAATATATGAGGGGGGTGGGAAGGGGGAAGCAGTCAATAATATAAAAATGAATTAATTAGGAGTATACTGTGTATTGAGATAATAATCTTAATAAAAGATAGAGATCGAGAACTGAGAAATACTAAAGGTTGGGATAGACATAAAAATCAAACTTGAAGATTGTGTTGTATAGAGATTATATTGTTTAATTAAGATTTGTTGGAAATTGAATATTAAATGACACATTTTATGCTGGCTTGTTTATTTGTATGATTAAAATGAAAATTATTAAAGAAATCGAAACAGAAGACCAGAGTGCATTTCAACAGATCAACAAATAGGCATGTTTTGCAAATATGTAGAATACTGCATATGCTTTTTTTTCCTTTGCTCTGACCTACACTTCAAGCACGCATCTCTGATTTCTATGATTATCTTAATCTGAATCTTTTTATGAGCCTGCACATAAAATATATTGATGTACCATAAATTCCTGGTATGTGATATATTTTTGCACGTAAAAATGACTAGACATACCAATGTTGTATATATATATATGTACTTCAGAATACTGACTGCTATAAATGTTTATCTATCTAAAAGGAGAAAGAGGGATTCAGGAAGAACTGACAGCATCATTGGTAAGTGAGATATACTGTATGTACCTGAAAAACACCTAAAATACAACAAAACACAGTTATATGACCCATGAAATGCCACAGCTAAGTACAGTTACCTGGGCTTTAGCTCCACAGAAGAGTCATTTGATACTGTTATGTACACTCAAAACAATGGGCCTGATTTATTAAAGCTCTCCAAGCCTGGACAGGATACACCTCCATCTGTGAAGCTGGGTGATCCAGCAAACCAAGAATAGATCTGGTCCAGGATTCAAAACATTTGCTTGCAAATTACTTTGAAGAAATCTATTCCAGGTTTGCTGGATCACCCAGGTTCACTGATGAAAGTGTGTTATTTCCAGCCTTGGAGAGCTTTATTAAATCGAACCCAATGATTGAAGCATCTTATGGGACAGCAGCTGTCAGGCTTTAGGTAACTATGAAGAGCTGACAATTCACACAAATAATTACATTAATATAAATAAAATAAATAATTAAAGCTTAATAAATGGGCATATACAAATTGTGTTTATGTCCTACATTTACAAAAATAACTAAACTTCTGAAAATCAAGGGTATATTGTAAAACACCTAAATTACATTTTATTGTTTGAATTCACTATATCTGCTATAAATGTTATAATGTCATTTTACTTCAAGAACAGGTTTTCAGTGACTGGTACGACATATACCTGGATGGAAACACCCAGGTGAAGGTGCTGTGTGACATGGAGACTGATAGAGGAGGCTGGCTTGCACATATCTCATTGGCCTCAGTTTAGGTGACAAGCAAGGATGATGTATTATAACAAGAATAGTACAGGCATATGCAGTAGCCTACAGCAATGGCAAAAAAATGTGTATTATGTGAATGATGGTTTGGCTTTGGCGCTCATTACATGTAGTACTTAGACTCTGAAGGTCTGGATCACCCAGCTTCACTGATATAAGTGTATCCTCTCCAGCCTTGGAGAGCTTTATTAAATCAGGGCCTAAATCAAATGATCCTAATGAGATCTCTATTGCCTGTAATAAAAGAATACCTGTAAAGAGTAAATGTGTAATAATACATACCCAAACATTCCACAGGACTCTACCTTGAAGAACAAAGACTGCATATAGTATTTAAATATCGAAAGGGACCTGACAGAACTAACAGCCCGTTTCTTTTAGTAGATGGCTATAATTGAAAAACAAATATATTAATATTACATTTTTAACCCCCCCTAGCGGTAATCCCGAGTGTGATTTGCGTGGAAAAAACATGCAAAAAGCAGTAACCCCGAGTCACACTGGGGGTAACTTTGGGATCCCGCTGTGATGTCGGGGCGCCTCTCCGTCGGGGTGTGGCCAGGCGGGAAACTTAAAAGCAGATTACCGAGTAATCTGCTTTAAAATGCCGCCCTGATTTCTGCATGGTGCATCACATGTAACTGCAGATGCGATCACCAATTGTAAATTCCGGGGGTGATGCCAGTGGTGATTTCCCGCTGAAAAATGTGAAGCTTGCAGCCTCCAGGTGATGCGAGCAGCTTCGTTGGTGGTTTCAGTGGAGTGAGCGGGGCGGGACATCCCCACTGCATCACCCGGCAAGATGTGACATCTTTTGGGTGATGCGGTTGAGTGATGGATTTTAGGGGTGGGAAATTTAAAGGCAGATTACAGTAAAAACACATAAAAACACAAAATAAAAGTATAAAAACACATTTTAGTGCACCAAGCATCATTGCCCAGTGCCCTAATTTACATTGTGCCCACTATTAGCCCTGACCTTTTGATGACTTATAAATCACTTCCTGAATGTATCATTTCATCACTTTGTCTTTGACCTTGATTGTTCCTGACTGATTGCTGGAGACCACATGGCCTCCAAAAGGCATCTCGCCGGCGCAAGCGCTGTTTTGGAGGAATTTGAAAGCAGCAATAGCGATTTGGAGTCCTTTGTGGAATTGAGCGATAGTGATTCATCAGGAAATTGTCATCAGACAGCGAAAGTGAACTGAGCGACGATTCTGGACCTGAGGTCAGTGCTGTGCGCATGGTGACCCATTGACCTTGATACAGACCAGGCAGCACCACCAAGATTTCCATTCACTGGCGCACCTAGGATGAAAATTAAGGCTGAAAACCCCCTGGCATACCTGAAGTTGTTTTTGACCAATGAAGTTATTGAAAAAATTGTTGCGGAGACAAACAGACAAACAGGTAAGCCGCTCTTGTGTTTGCTAACTTTTTGAAATTTTTTGCTAATTTTTTTTTTTTATGCAAACATGTATGCTGCTTTGTGTTTGCTAACTTTTTAAAAAAAATTATGCCAACATGTGTGCTGTTCTGTGTTTGCTAACTTTTTAATTTTTTTTTATGCAAACATGTATGCTGCTCTGTGTTTGATAACTTTTTAAAATTTTTTGCCAATTTTTTTTGTATGCAAACATGTGTGCTGCTTTGTGTTTGCCAACTTTTTGAAATTTTTTGCTAATTTTTTTTTCTGTGCAAACATATATGCTGCTATGTGTTTGCTCACATATTACTTGCAACCTTCACACTATAAAAGCACATATCCTAAAATACCTTTTTCATTTTGTTTTATGCAGGTACGCTGCACAACAACAAGGTGCTCCATACCTGAGGTTTGCAAGAAGCAGAAAGTGGGAACCTGTGACCAAGGATGACATTTGGCTATTTTTGGGCTTGGTGATCCTGCGGGGAGTTGTGGGAAAACCCATGCAGAAGTGGTACTGGTCCAAGAATAAAACTATTGCCACTCCCTTCTTTGGCACAGTCATGCCAGAATACCGCTTTTCCCTCATCATGAAGTACCTGCACTTCGCAAACAATGAAGAATTTGCTGAGACTACCCATCCTGCACCAAAACTGAAGAAAATTTGGGAAGTGTCTCAGATGATTCTACAAAATTTCCAGCAAACCTATGTGCCAGAAAGAGATGTCAGCATTGACGAAAGTCTAATGGCATACAAGGGGAGGCTCAGCTGGGTGCAGTACATTGCGTCAAAGAGGGCAGGATTTGGCATGAATCTTATATGCATCATGGATTGGCAACATGTTCAGTGCTATCCCTCATTGAGCCATTGCTAGATCAGGGCTATTGTGTCATAACTGACGATTTCTATACCTCTCCTGAGCTTTATGAGTTCCTTCTGCACAGAACAGATGCGTATGGAACCGTTAGGGCTAACCGGCGCAACCTGCCATCACTGTTTGCAAAAGGAAAGCTGAAGACAGGAGAAATTGTTGCCTGGCAGAAAGGAAAGATGATGGCCCTGAGATGGTGTGACAAGAAAGATGTGTGCCTGATGAGTACAGTCCATGATGCCTCCACCGTTCTGCTACACACAAAACGTGGCAAAGAAGTGATGAAGCCACAGATGGTGATTGACTACAACAACACCATGCGACGTGTGGACAGAACTGACCAAGCCATGACATTCTACCCAGCGATGAGGAAACAGCAAAGGAACTACTACAAAAAGATTTTCAGGCATCTAGTTGAGCAGTGTCTTTGGAATGCCTACATTCTGTACAGAAAAAATAGTCAGAGGCCTGTGAATCATCCAGACTTCATTTTGCAAATTTCCGAATACATAGTCAAGAACCACCAAACACCATCAGTGGCTATGAATAGACCTGGACGTCGTGCTTCCACCATTGTCAACCTAGAACGCCTGACCGGGCGTCACTTCACTGAATACATCCCACCAACCCAGGAAATAGGCAGCACCTACAAGGATGTGCGTGGTTTGCTGCTCAAAGACCGATGACAGAGGAAGGAAGAAACGCAAGGAAACCAGGTTCTACTGTCAAGACTGCGATGTTGGATCTACCACACCCAGGATGTCTACTAAAAATGTAAATATTTTTCTAAAATCTGCATTTAATTTACCGTATTTTTCGCCGTATAAGACGCTACGGAATATAAGACGCACCCAATTTTAAAGGAGGAAAATCTAGAAAAAAAAATTCTGAAAGATTATTCTCCTTCTGATCACTCATGTGCCATTCATACCGGTATTCCCCTTCTGATCACTCATGTGCCATTCAAATTCCCTTTCTGACTGCCAGCACTGTTTGCAAAAGGGAAGCTGAAGACAGGAGAAATTGTTGCCTGGCAGAAAGGCAAAATGATGGCCCTAAGATGGCATGACAAGAAAGATGTGTGCCTGATGAGTACTGTCCATGATGCCTTCACTGTTCTGGTACACACAAAACGTAGGAAAGAAGTGATAAAGCCACAGGTGGTGATTGACTACAACACCATGGGAGGTGTCAACAGAGCTGACCAAGCCATGACATTCTACCCAGCGAGGAAACAGCAAAGGAAGTATTACAAAAAGATTTTCAGGCATCTGGTTGAGCAGTGCCTATGGAAAGCTTACATTCTGTACAAAAAAAATAGTCAGAGGCCTGTGAATCATTCAGATATCATTTTGCAAGTTTCCGAATACATAGTCAAGAACCACCAAACACCATCAGTGGCTATGAATAGACCTGGACATCATGCTTCACCGTTGTCAACCCAGAACGCCTGACCGCTCGTCACTTCACTGAATACATCCCACCAATGCAGAAAAAGGCAGCACCTACAAGGATGTGCGTGGTTTGCTGCTCAAAGACCGATGACAGAGGAAGAAAGAAACGCAAGGAAACCAGGTTCTACTGTCCTGACTGTGATGTTGGACTTTGTGCAGCACCCTGCTTCAAAATCTACCACACCCGGGATGTCTACTAAAAATGTAAATATTTTTTTTCTAAAATCTGCATTTAATTTATATTAATATTAATTAATATTATTGCACCCTTGTTTGGAAAATTCCAGTGAGAAATTTTTGATAAAGTATTTTTTTTTGATAAATTACATTGTTGTGGTCTATTATGTCATTATTTTTTATAAATATGATTTATATTTATGTATTATATTAAAATTTATGATTATATTATAATAAATAAATAAATTATTATACCTTAGGAGTTAATCCTAAGAATTACAGGCCCACAATATAAACAAAAATTTCTATCCAAAAAAATAAGGATCACTTTTTGCATCAAAAAACTGACAGAATTAGAATGCTAGGGGGGTTAATGTACAGCGCTGCATAATATGTTGGTGCTAAATAAATACTGTATATTATCATTATTAATAATAATAATAATAATAATACATTGTATCCCTCAGGTACTGTTTGCTGAGTGTAGGCATACAGGAGCACTGACAGCCTCCCCCAAGACACAGAAGAAGACTGCCAATCAGAAACCTCAGCCCTTCAGATTACATAGGAAGAGCCACATGTAATCTGAAGTTGGCTCTCCGCTTTTTAAATCTGGTCAGTGCTTTTATAAAGCCAAATTTATCAAAGAGCAATCAGATTTTGTACAATGGGAATTGGTGCTTTGATTCCCTTTCCATGTTTTCAGCTGAATTCATTTCCATTGTGTCCACGTACACTAATTTTGAAAAATACCAATTCCTCAAAAGTGGTGATCAAGGTGTTTAAAAAACACCACCATCCGCAATTTTTTTGCTATGGAGATCACTACTATCAAATGAGCCAAACACAATAGTTCTGTTGCTTTTCTAAAAATAATGATATCATTATGGCAGCTGGACAGATTGCCATTTTATAAAAGTTCCTCTTAGTGCAATATGCATGGCTGAGATGTCAGTTTGACAGCCAGGTCCTTTAAATATTAAAGGGCAATGAAGAAGTGCCCCCTTATTGTCACAATGTTATCTCATAAAAAATGTATCCAACCCACAATAACAGGTATTGTACTTACCAATCCATCCATTTGTTAAAAAAATCACTTCACTGTTTCCCAGCCTCTGCAGATGTTTGATTCTTCTAATGGGTAAAATACCAGAACCCCCACCACATGCAATGGCTCATCATGTTGTATAGTATTTAGTGCTTCTTCTTTTAGAATGCTGAACATTCTAGTGTGACACACTAGAACCATTAATATTATTTACTGTAGAAGTTCAGCTTGTGGCTGAGATTGATAACAGGATTACCTACCTTGCTTCTAAATGTCTCCTCCATTTCTTGTACAGTGTCTTTCTGTTTCTCTTTAGGGTCAGCATTAGGGGAAATACCCCCTAAGGTAACGTTTCATATATAGTGAAGTTTAATTCCAGCCAGGGCATTGGACTTTTTTTTCCACAGATACTTGGGAGCTGCTCATTGATTTACAAGACATACAACAAAATTTATTTTGCCATTTACACCTCCTTCAGGGTATTAAAATATGGGGAAGTGGACTCCCCATTTATTGCCCACTTGAGAATGCAGTAGTTCTCTCTGTCATGTCAGAATCCATCACCATTGCTAACCCCTTTTTGAAACTCTTCAATATCTTACTATAATAAGAAACCTTCAGTTTTATTACTTTATGAGTCACTGAACTACCCTGTTTCCCCGATTATAAGGCACTCTCTTATATTTTTTGAAATGCCAAAATATGCCCTAGGTCTTATTTTCAGGGGATGTCTTATTTTTCCATGAAGAAGTATTAACGGGTAAGTGTCTTATTTTAATTTTTTTTTCAAAAATCGGGGGTGGCTTACTTAATGGGGATGTTTTAAAATCAGGGAAACACGGTATGTGTGCTCATCAGGTTAATACACATTTATATTAACTTCCTATTAATTATCTAGGTTCTAGAAGTAGTGAACTTGACCATGGATTTGTGATAGTATAATTTTAAAAATGTTCAGAGATCGTAAGGCTAAAAAAATAGCATCACAGAATGGGTCAGTTTCAACAGATAGTAATAGTCTACTGTTACTTATTAATAAACTCAAAGTCCTGAACTTTTTGCCACTTTCTGTCCTTCAGGTTCCGTATGTGCTCATGCTTCAGTGATACACAACTTTCACACAAATATCATAACATACAGATATATGTTATGTTAGGATCATGTCCAATAAATTGTTCAAATTTGGGTAGACCTGACCCAAAAAAACAAGATTTGATGGTAAAAAGTTGGACAAAAAAAAAACGTAAAAAATGTGTTAAAAAGATAAAAATTAGTGTTAGTTAAAATTAGTTAATTTATTGAGTGTTTGTGTTTAACAATTTTTTTTTTTTTTTAGGTTATCCTAGAATGACATGATATTTCTTAAGCCGCATACATAAGTGCAATTCTTGTCGTTGGAAAGGATCTTTCATGATCCTTTCCAACGATAAGAACCGCACGATGCATGAATGAGTGCTGCTACATACAACACCGTTCTGCTCTATGAAGAGGGGAGGGGGAGAGGAATGGAGCGGCACCCTGCTGCACGCTCTCCCCCTTCTCTTGCATTAGGATCGCTCGTTGTTCATCGTCCGTGGATCCGCCAGGACTGATCCACATGAGCCGATTATCGGGCAAGAAAAATTGAACATGTGTACGTAGCTTTACTTTGTAACACACTTTCCAGCACAGTAAAATTATGATACATTTGTTACATTTTTCTTTTATCCACTGCGAAACAAATGTATCATATTACTGTGTGTGTTACAGAGTAAAGCTACGTACACACGTCAGATTTTTATCGCCCGATAATCGGCATCGGCCAATTATCGGGCGAAAATCTGCCGTGTGTACAGTCGGTGTCGTCCATTGTCCGGACGACTGACCTGCCGGATCCACGGACGATGGACGACAGCCGATCGTAATGAAAGGGAAGGGGAGAGCGCGCAGCAGGGTGCCGCTCCGTCGCTCTCCCCCTCCCCTCTCCATAGAGCATGAACGGTGCTGTATGTACAGCACCGTTCATGCATCGTGCACTCCCTTGTCGTTGGAAAGGATCGTGAAAGATCCTTTCCAACGACAAAAATTGGCAGTGTGTACGCAGCTTAAGAGATACTTGCCAACCGGGCATCTTCTCAAGGATTGCAGCAGAGTCTGCAACCACTGAGAAGAGTGTGCGAGCCCCGGGGCACTACAGGTTAATTATTGCACGGGGATTGCACACTGAGCTAAGGCTGCAATCATTGAGAAGCGTGTGCGATCTCTGGGACACTACAGGTTAATTAACCTGTAGTGTCCTTGGGGATCGTAGTGGAACTGCAGCGTTCATCTGCAGTCCAGAACTTTGTGGTCACAGCTGTGACTGCAGGCGATCCCCGGGCATCAGAGGTTGAATGGGGATAAGTTTCCCCATTCATCACATCTAGTGCTCTGTGTTCTTGGATAGAAAAACTCTATCCAAGAACACATACTACTAGCAACAGCAATCGGGATCTCTGTTGCAGTCCTGTAGTATGTGTTCCTGGATAGAGTAAAAGTCTGCAACTAGTAAAGGTCTGCAAGAGCAAACTGATTGCTCTTGCAGCCCTTAATAGTCCCTAAAAAAACCCGAATTGTCCCACCATTGACTTCAATAGTGTTCAAATTCGGCATTCAATCACTCGAACAATATCTCACTATTCCATCGAATAGCTGTCGAATCAAGTAGTGAGATATTCGACCAACACTACTCACAATACTCCAAGTGTGCTTGATTTTAAACCCACATTTCCTTTATTTCCTTTTTAGCACCCTTGTCATCTATTTACTTAAGTGTGGTTTACTTATAGGCCCTAATTCATCAAGCAAAATCGGACGCTCGCTCGCGCATTCGTATTCGCGATCCGAAATCGTAAGCTGTCGCGCAATTCAGCAACTGAATGAGCTCGCGGCCGGAGCCGAGCATCTCCGGCAGCTTTACACTGGCGAGCTTGCATTAAAAGTCACTGTTCCCCAAAAAAATCATTCTTTCTAATGGCACACATATTACCCTTAGCTCTAAAAAAAAATGTTTGCGCTGTTTAAATATTTTAAACATTTATGTGCGCTAAGAAAAAAGCATATTTTTAAATCACTTATTTCTTTCCTGTTAGGCAAGAGTTAACCGAAGTGTACGAGCGCACTCGACTCCGGACCGCGGGAAACCGGCTCGCTGGAAGCGCGAAAGTACGCGCGACCAGCGAGCGTGGATTTCATTGATGAATTAGGGCCATAGTGTGATCATTTTATGGGATTTAACCTACTGTCTTAGTCAGAACTATACTTACATTTTATTGTATTGGCAATTGAATAGGGGAAACAAACAGAATCAATTAAGTAATATCCTGAGTAACTGTTAGTAACTAATTGTGATTTGAACAATCCTGTTTTATATATAGATCCAACTTGTTTGGCTAATGTATACTAATGTATACATGTATACTAACTAATGTATACTTACTTTGGGAGGTTAAACTCTTCTTCCTATTGAAACAGACACGTATATACACCTCACTACTTTTACCAGCCCCAGGAACCAGTACACCCCCTTGTAACCTAGGCATCTAGGCATACCTTTGTACTGATACATAATATTCCCTTCTTTTTCATGTTGATAAGTTTATAGGCACCTGGCCCCATACACTTTCTATACAAAAGCCAGTAAGTGCCTTATAATCCATCTACTTTTCCCCTTTAGTACCATTAGGAAACCTTCTTTGACTATAAATAGTCGTTTTTCTTTTTTTAGGATACTAATTTGGCACCCTGGTCTAATTCCAGGCAGGATGTCACCAACCTAAAACTTTCCCTTCACCAGTAATCATAACCAAATTACTATTAACCAACACAAAGTAAGTTGAATATCCTAAAAATAAATAGGTCACTACTAATGTATGCAGAAAGATACATCTTTATACTAACTCAAAACCCTGCTCTTCTCAATTCAGTAATATCCTAGGAAGAGTCCTTACCACTTTTTGGTGGCGTTCCATGATTATCTATGTAAGAGTTCCACACAAAGGTTACTGACAAAGAAAGTCTTTTTGTTTGACCTCCTATTGAATTTTCAACAATTATCACTCAAATACTTGCAATCATACAAATTTTAGGACATACACATCACCCAATTACCTAACATACACAACATTGGTGTATATACATACATGCAGTATCATTATTATGAATATGTTTTGGTAGCCTTTTAATGCAATCAGTGTACCAATGGTTAATAATGATTATTGTATATATTTTTTTTGTTATACCAGTACATGTCTCCTAAACCCCCTGAGGAAACCTATTTGATGAAACGCGCCAGCAGCAGACATATGGTGGTGCAAAGAGTGTCGCTGCACAAGGGCCCTGGACCCCCTTCTGTCAACATGGGCTCCAGGAGACTCCAAGTCAGTTTTGTACGGTAGCCCACTGTGAATATCCAAACACCTAAAAAATGTATTTACCACTCTTTAGATAGTGGTGGCTGCACTTGGTCTTTAAGATACATATGTATATTTTAGTCATGGGTGTATATTTTTTCTTCTTTAGTTTCTAACAGTGTGGGGGAGGATTAGAAGCTCTGTCAGGCTTTAAATGCTATGTGGGACCCTATGGGTGGAAGGGGGTCTCCCATGCTTCCTGTTCTGGTGACATAAGTGATAGCAAGGACTCATTTGGGCTTTTCAAACAAGCAGCCTTTATTGAAGTCTGAGTTATCACTGCATACCCATCCTGGAAATTTACAGAACAGAGATATTGACAGCAATGAAAACCTAGCAAGTGTGGGCTATGTGAAGCCTGATCCCAAAGGCTTCCATGTCCCCAAGTGCAATAACTTTTAGTGACGTGAATAAAAATAAAAAATGACATTTTGTTGATCCAAAGTTAATAAGTCAACCATTTCAGGAGTATGGGACCCCTTTACCAGGGTTCCAAACTTTCAAGAGATATGAAAATGTGGATTGTGAAGAGCACAATGCTATGGGAGTGAATTTCCATAATTAGCCTTTATGATTGGTCTAATGCTTTCCTATTAACTTACATTTGTTTTATTTCATAGCAATTAAAACCCGTAAGGAGCTCTGTTCCTTCTGTACTCTATCAAAGGCTAGTGGTCTAAATACCTTTCACATATCTATTTGAACTTTGGGTATTGCTTTGGGTTGTTCTTGTAAAATAGATTCAGTAATGCTTTCTTCATCTCATGGTTTCTCATACTATAAAGAATTGGGTTAACAAATGGTGTCAGGACAGTGTATAAAAGAGATTTCACCATTTTGCCCTGAAATGTGTTGTCTCCAACTGGGAAGATATATATGGTGATCTGAGTACCATAAAAAACAAAAATGGTGGTGAGGTGAGCACTACACATGGAGAAGGCTTTCCATTGACCTGCAAAAGATGCAATTTTAAGAATTGATAAAAATATGCAGAAGTAGGACGTGGTCACAAACACAAAGGGCAGAAACATAAGAGGAATAGCAAACATGAAGTCTTCTGTCTCCACAATTGATGTGTCAGAAGAAGCAACAGCTAAAATTGGGGCAAAGTCACAGAAGAAATGTTCGAGGATGTTGGAAGTACAAAATTTTACATGGAACAGAGAAGCAATTTCAATAGGGAAAAGGAAGAAACAGATTGCCCACGGCCATGAGAGAAGGTGGAGGCAGAGTGTTTGGTTCATGATAGAAGAATAACGCAATGGATGGCAGATGGCCAAATAGCGATCAAAAGCCATTACAGTAAGAATTAAAGATTGGGTGTATGTGGAAGCACAGAAAACATAATATTGAATGAAGCAGCCTTCAGTGGAAATATGAGCTCCATCCATTAGTATAACGTACAACATGTTTGGCATAATATTGGTGGTGAAAAGGACATCTGCCAAGGACAAGTTTCTCAGGAAGATGTACATTGGCACATTGAGATGACTGCATGTTGACACTAATAGGATGATGGAAAAATTTCCAAATAATATCAAGATGTAGGTGATCAAAAACAAGGTAAAAAGTAAGATCTTCAGGTCAGAGATACTCTTAAAACCAAGCATGAAAAAATCTGTAACAGTCGTTCCATTGTCACACATGTTTAAGGATGTCTACCATGTGAGAAAATGAAGGAATGGTTAAAATGATAACATAACACTGAAAGGAGCCATATAGTAAAAATGTGTTGTATTTTTGTGCAAGGTTTAATCAGTTATTTTGTATATTGTCACACCAAAAAAATATTAAGAGAATAACAGTACATACAGTACATGCTTAAAATGTGCTCTATAGTATGTAAGGGATACTATATAGATATTTATGTTATATATATATATATATATATATATATATATATATATATTTATATTTATATTTATTTATATATATGAATTGAACAAGTCTTCTCTTCTCAAGTTTTTCTCTCATAGAATAAAACCAACCATGTGATTTCAGAAGGGGCTGGTTATGTGTCCATGCTAGCTATCCATGTGGATTTTATCATTTGAAAGGATTAATAGGGGATTTTACACTATTATCACTTTGCTGTACTTCTCTTAATCTATGTACACACGTCAAATTTTTCTCGCCTGATAATCGGCTCAGGGCGGATATTGAGCAAGAATCTGGCGTGTGTACAGCCTGCATCGTTTATCGTCCGTGGATCTGTCCTGGCGGATCCACAGACGATGTGCGACAAGTGATCCCAATGCAAGGGAAGGGGTAGAGCGTGCAGCAGGGTGCTGCTTTGTCACTCCCCCCTCCCCTCTCCATAGGGCAGAACAGTGCTGTATGTACAGCATTCGTTCATGCATTGTGCGGTTCTTATCGTTGGAAAGAATTGCGAAAGATCCTTTCCAACGACAAGAATTGCACTTGTGTACGCGGCTTTAGGGTTCTTCTGAGTTTTAGCAGTACTGAAGAGCTGTGTATCTTATTTTTTAACATGGCATTGTTCTCACCAGGTATGGGCGCAACACTCATACTTTTGCGACTGCTTCATTAGGTGAAATTCAAGCATATTGGACATCTTGACAAACTCTTTCTGGTAAGCAGTAATAAAAAATTTAAAATGCTGTTTTGACCATTTATTTACTGATAAAGGTCCATCAAAAATAGTGAGTCTTTTCTGCCCAGGGTTTTGGAGATTAAGGGTGTCACAGATCTACTGATGTTTTTTTTTTTTGTAACATTTTTCAAGAATGTTAGTGTGAGAGTGTGAACTTCAAATGAAGTGTGGATATGAAATGGCCTTTTAATTTATTAATTTATATGTTTTTTAAGTGTCATTTATACTAATTCATAGCAGTACAATTTTGCATTTTTTAAGCAGCGGTATGGCCCTCTGACTAGTGTCAGACATAGCCAACAGTGGGCTCCTGTGCTGAACTTTCTTGGGACCCCTTTGCTGAACTGACTTGGGTCCCTTATGAGGGCCCTCTTGGCTAAGGAAGGTCTGGTTCTCTTGAACAGTGGCACCTTTTGTACCTTATGTCCACCCCTGCCTCTGAGTGAGCTATATAGGATGAAATACAGTGGTGATAGAGAAATTACTGCTCTGCTCTTTTTTTCAGGCATATTTGTTAAGAAAGTAGATGAATGATAAATATGTGAAAAGCACTGGCAGAAAATATATATTATTATAAATAAAATAATATATATATAGTATAAAAATATAAAATATATTATGCAATATTTCATATTTACCCAATTACAAAATGTAAGTATTTTATTTTTTACATGTTTGACCATAATAAAGAAGCAAAATGTACTTATAAGTAAATAACAGGGCTTAAAAAGTCTAATGTGAACAAGTTACTCGTTAAAGAGATACTATTGCCTTTTAGATTCTTTCCGAGTGTAAAAAAAGTGGTTAATGTTGTCTTAAAATTTTCATTTTTGCATAGAGCTATGGGCAGACCTATTTGCAAGCTCTGCTTCCTGCCTAATATTAGTACGCTTCACTACTGCTTTCTTTAAGGGCCTGCATATGGGTCAGCTTGACCTGATTTAAAAAGAGATGTGTTCTGGGGTATTCCCCCATCCCAATATAGCTCCCTCTCCCTCTCCACTCTACCTGATCCTTGATAATTAATTGTTTCCACCATTGTACCCCTGTCCAGCTACATAGTTTTTATCCGTCGGTCTCTGATCGATGCTGGAGATGTAATGGGGGAAGGCACGATTTTCCACATATTCTGGTCCTGCCCGGTCATACGACCATTTTGGGCTAAGGTCAAGGAAATTGAACTAAAATTTACTGATTGTTATATATACTTGATGATCCCTCCTTTTTCTTGCTCCAACATAGCCCATTCTCTCTCATATTCAATAAAACCTCAATGGTGAGTAATTTGTTGAATGCAGTGAAACTCAGCATCCCAATAAATTGGAGATCCACTAAATGCCCTCCTGTCCCACAGTGGTTCTCAGTTATTTTCAATATTATGTTAATGGAGGACCTAACAGCCAGCCTCCATGACACAGCCGAGAAATTTGATTAAACCTGGTTTTATTGGAAGGAGTTTCTGTGTTCACAGGACTTTGAACAATGTATATCCTCTAATCAGTGAATGTTATACTGTGGATAACCCTTGATATATTTATGTCTCTATATTTTTTATATATCTTGGCAATAAGGTATAAGGCTAAAAACTCCGTTTGTAAAAACTTTTATCTTCATGATTGTTAATACAGGAATCTTGACTATAACTGCTGTAAATGTCTTTTCTGTATTTTTTCACATTTTTTGTATTCTGTTTATATCCCTGGATTTTGTAACTGAAATAACTTTGTTCCTTTTTGTTTCACTGGATTTTGTCCAGTTCTATGACTGTTTATTTGTTCTTTTATAAAATAAATAAATAAATAAAGAATGTTATAAAAAAGAGATTTTCTACAATCAACACAGATCATTAAGCTTATTTTAGCCTTTATAGATATGGAAATGCTAATAATACTCTATACTATACATAAGATAACTAAAGGTAACATTTCAACCTGGATATGAAATATAATAATCTCAATACTATCAATACTCTCAATACTAGCAAAATACAAAAAATAAATTTCAGGTAGTAAAAAAAAAAAAAATAGTAAATTACACTGCAGTTTTTCAGCCCCTTGGGACTTTTGATTTTACGCTGGCTTTCCATTTAAAGTATTTTGAATTATATGTTTTATTTGACATAAAAAGGTAGTTAGTAACTGCGCTGAAGCTTTTTTTAAAATTCACTACAATAGAACGGAAGCACGCACTGTTACCCTTGACAAGCGCAGTTGTGCTTCTGTGGGGTCACCCACTGCAACTCCAGACAGGGTATCTCTCAGAAATCACAATGTTATAGTAGCAGTTAGCAAGTTACAATATTTTTATTTAAAGCATTCAGAGATTCAGCCAACATTTTTATAGGGTTTTAAAGTAAAAGCATACAAAAACAGTGCATAAACAAATATAGAAACATATACACTAATCTAAGAATAATAACAGAACACTAGCAGAACTATAGCAACGGCATAAAAAAAGGGAAAACTGTAAAATAATACTTAGGTAGAGTTGGTTTGCCTTGGTCCAGGTTGCTGTGTAAAGTCCAAGTTATTAGTCAGAATCACTGGGCTCCCTGCATTGCTCAATGTGTCAGTGCCGTTGTCCTTAGCGACATGATGGTATCAGTGAGAGCTCCCTCTGCTGGGCTTACATGGCTTTTATATGCCAACAACAGAGGTGGGACTAATAGGACCATCCAATGATAGCAGGGTGGGGGCTGTCTGAGGGGCTGTGACCACATGGATAATGGACACTTCCAATGCCCTGGTTCTAGCCATTATTAATATTTTCATAAGTACAGGTTTTATGAACTGCCAACCCCCAGATTATTTATCACCACAAAATATGATGTTCATAGAGACCAAAACTGGAGACACACTGTCTACAGACAATTAATTAACAGCAAGCTAATACAACTTAAGACCCATTGTTATTTTAAAGGAGAGAATAAATTCAATTAGCACAAAGACCTTACACAGGTCTAATTTTAAAGCGGAGATCCAGACATATTTTCTACCATATCACACTAAATATTTTCTGCAATATCACAATACTATAAATTAAATTTAAAATTTAGTTTAATACATAATTTTCCAAATGCTTACCTTTTTAGGTATGAAATTATTTTCTTCTGTAATCAGAAGTTTATGTAACTTTAGAAATGAAACGTTCTGTAGGAAAAAAAAAGTACAAACTTGTTTATTGTAATTATTAAGGCATGGACTACTTTAATTTACTTTTTTCCAATGTTCTCTATGGTGCCTAAGAGTGAACTCTAACCAAAAGTTTTTTGAAGTTGTAAATATGGTGGTAAAATTTAGAACTTCTTTTGGGTTTATTTCCTGTCTATGTCTTCTTTGGGGTTATTTCCCCTTATTTGTTGGGCTTAATTTATTAAAGCTTTCCAAGGCTGGAGAAGATACTCTTTCATCAGTGAACCTGGGTGATCCAGCAAACCTGCAATGGATCTGGTCCAGCATTGAACACAGTCGCTAACAAATAGCAAATTACTTTTAGGAAATCTTTTCCAGGTTTACTGGATCACCCAGGTTCACTGGTGAAAGTGTTTCTTGTCCAGCCTTGGGGTGGTTTAAAAATCAGGTTTGTTGTGTCACTGGACCCCAAATTGAAAAACATCTTCCCAACAATGCAGCCAACAGAAACAAAATCAAAACAAATATTATTGGACTTTTTTTAACTACCCTTTCTGTTACTTCCTTTTACATATCACTTTCATTGATACATATGATACAAAATTAGACATATGGCTATTGTCTTACCACAATAAATTTTACACTGAGATTCCATAAAAGTTTCGAAACATTTTTACATCAGTTTAAAAACAGTACAATATTCAGACTTGAATGATGTTAATATTTCAGTTGAATCACAATGATGTGATGATGGAATCCATATTGGCAATGATTTTATAATCTTACACTCCCCTCAAGGAATAACTCCCCCTCAACATTTTTTATTTATGTATCTGATGGCATGATTGTAAACAGCTCTCCTGAGACCAATTAAAATTGTAATTGTTAAACAGTAAAAAAAATGCATTGTTTATGTATTGTGATACAACATCTGTGGCTTCACAAATATTTTGACCCATGGGAAAAATCAGAGAGAGTCTATAAAACAATATGCCTTTTATGGCTTTTTGGCTATCAAATTTAACCAACAGAAAAAAAATAAAAAACAAAAAAACTTGCAACCTTTAATCTAAACCTGTATTTGCCCCCAAAATGGGGCAGGTGCTAAATAATGACCTAGCAATAGGAATTTCACCCCAATAGTTTAACATTTTAAATACAGGAGACTGAAGAAAAGAACATTTAAGAAATAGTAATGTGTACAATTGTAGTACGCAACATTAAATTTTAAACTTGCCTTAAAAAAACAACATCGCATGCAAACAGTCCCATATATTAGGAAAAAAAACAGACATGGATAGAGAATGGAAAAGTATGTGTGAGTGAAGAGAAGAAGAAAAAGTAAAGCCCTAACAACTTTGGGTGAATGACCTGAAAGGCTTAAACTGCTCATTGCTCAAGAAACCCCTCACAACTTTTGAGAAACACTGCTATATATTGGCAGTTTATATCATCTTTCTATATATGTTCTCCCTGAGCTTCAAAACAAGCCCTTACTGACCTCTTTAGCTTCAGGAACTGTGGAAACATGTATTTATAAAAGGCAACCAGTTCACCCTTTTTTATTCAGCAGCAATACCTTGGTAGCTTTCTAATATCAATATATATTCAGAAAATGACTGCAACTTGACTTTAGAGTCTCTGTTCTGGTATTTGAGTATAGAATACTCCTAAATGCCTGCAGTTACAGATGTAAGAGAAGGCATGTTTTAACACACAATATTTTTGCCCCCAGCCTGCCTAAGTTTTCTTTCAGCCATAGTTAAAAATGTTGAGGGTGAGGGTATGGTTAGGTTTAGATTCAAGGATCACACAGATTAAGTTTAAGGATTGGGTTAGAAGCGTAGTGATCAAATGTCTTTGCAGCTGATAAATGTAAGCAATTTTTGGCAAGCATCTCATTGGCATATGAAAAATGTATGTACTGGTAATTAAGTTACTGGAAACATGGCAATTTGATTAAAAGCAAAGATAAGTATCACCTCCACTGTTTATAATGGCTTTGGAGCCTTTTATTAGAACAATCAAATCGCCTAGGACCCCAGGTGATGCCCCACCGCAGGAAGGCACGCGCAGCCTATTCCCTCCGGCAGCTGTGCTCGCAGTAGCACAGGGGTTTCAGGATCAGTGCTCCGAGGGTTGCAGTATCCCTGTTTCCCTGTAGCTGGGTTTTTTCCTTCGGCATCCTCTGTACTGGGGCTGTACAGCTGAATGGAATTGGAGCCCTGTTGGAGCTGATTAGCAGAGTGGTTCCTTGTATCCCATGCTGTCATTGGCTGCTGGGGCTTTATAGCCTCTCTGCTTCCAGACTTCTGAGCCTGGTATAGGGTCTGCTGGGCTAATCTGTGCTGGAGTGATTTTTAGTATTTTTCTGACCCTTTACTGACCCTTGCCTGTTCCTGACATTTCGTTTGAAATCTGCCTGGACCGATCTTTGCTTGTGCCCTTCCCTTTGTACCTTGCTTGGTGGACAAATTTACTGTGTTTTGACTACGGTTTGGTTCTGGATTTCCTGATAATCCTGTACTCTGTATCTGTGGGCTGCTGGTTGGCTGCCAGCCTATCCCCAGACACCATCCCTTGCGCACCAAGTCCTGGGGGCAACTGAGTGCTGGGAGAGCAACCTGTCTCCCGAGGCTGGGAATTTCATGCAGAGTTTGCCTGATCATATCCCTTCTCTAGCCCAGACTTGGGTTTTTAACTTGCCACGAGGGGACTCGGCCCTCCCCTCTGTGGATAATTTTTTCAAGGCCATGGGAATCTTGTATGTGGACCCAGACCTGACTTCTACTGCTGAAACTAAACTGGGAAGTGTCTGACAAGGTCACAGACAGGCAGAGGAGTGCGCTGTGGAGTTCCGCCACTGGGCTGTCTGTTCCCAAGGGAATGATCCTGCACTCAAGAGTCAATTCCGTTGAGCATTATCTGATGCCATCAAGGACATCCTGGCCGACTATCCCGTGCTGGAGACTCTGGATGAAATTATTATGTTAACCGTTAGGATTGATTGCAGAATTTGCGAGTGCAGTTAGGAGAAACTTTCTGCGGCAACTGCTTCAACCAGGGGCCTGGCTGTCTCGGCACCTAGTCCACTTTCCTCTCTGGTTGAGGAGCCTATGCAGTTGGGCTCTTCATGGCTGTCAGCCACAGAGAGGTCGTTGAGGAAATCTGGTCATTTTGTGCGATCCCGCCCACAAAAGGACTTCAGCAGGAGACTTCAGCGCCTAGGGGGGCTCTAGGCGCTAGGTTAAGCCTCCTGAATCTTTATGTGTATTAGCCATAGACTACTCTCCTCTGCAGCAGGGTAAACCTGCAGCAGGGTAAACTCCTGAGATTTTAGTAAAGGTGGTGTTAGCACTGCAGGTCGTGCCGGCGCCACTGCTCCTAATCGAAGGCACGGGCGCCGGGTCCTGTTTTTCAGGTAACCTCCTTCCTATGTTCTATACCTGTGTTGAGACTTTCTCTGGTGTTGAGCTGGTGTGGGTGTGTCTCTCCTTGTCTGAGGTAACACACGCCCTCTGTTTTCCCCAGCCTATGGGTGATTACCTGCAGG
>NC_092871.1:53391336-53426936 GCF_032062135.1 Pyxicephalus adspersus | reverse complement strand
GCACCTGGCAGCTACCCCGCAGCCCAAGCCTATCCTCACCATCAGGGGCTCTAGCGAAGACCTGGTAGCTGCTTAGTCACGCCCCTCCGGAGTATAACCAGTCAGTGGCACAGTGGGTCCACACCCGCTTGCATAACAGGTGGGTGCCACCCATTCTAAAAATGGAAAAAATTTTCTGCTGAATATTCCTTCCTCATTTGTAATTTTGAGACTACCTTGGTTTCGCAGACATAATCCCATAACTGACTAGGAATCTGGGCAGATTAATAAATGGGGTGAAAGTTGTTTTAAGAATTGTTTTGTAAACTCACTACCTCTCCGTGTTGCAGGTACGTCCCTAGAGAAGCTTTTTTTTGTTGAAAAGAAAGATGGAAGCCTCAGACCATGTATTGACTATAAAGGGTTAAACAAAATTACTCTTAAGAACAGGTATCCTTCACCCCTCATCGATGACCTGTTTGGTCAGGTAGTAAATGCCCAATTTTTTACTAAACTGGACCTGAGGGGGGCTCCAGAAACTTAGGGAGAACCATTTGTATGCCAAATTAGAGAAGTGCGTTTTTGAAGTCCAACAGGTCACCTTCCTGGGTTACATTGTTTCTGACCAGGGCCTTATGATAGACCCAGCCAAGGTCACTGCTGACCTTGATTGGCCTCAGCCTACCAATTTGAAAGCCCTCCAGAGGTTCCTAGGTTTTGCCAATTTTTACAGGAGATTTATTAAAAATTACATGGTCTTGGTCACTTCTCTTACTGATCTGACACAGAAATGAGCAGATCCTTCCCAGTGGCCTGGCCAGGCTTGTGAAGCTTTTAAAAGACTGAAAAAGGTTTTTTGCTGTGCCCCTATCATGGCACAGCCAGACATCCAGCAACCCTTCTTTGTGAAAGTAGATGCATCCGAGCATGGGGTCGGAGCAATTTTGTCTCAAAACTGGGGAAATCCTGAACTTTTACCCCCTTGCACCTTCTTTCCTGAAAATTTTCCCCAGCAGAACAGAACTATGATATTAGGAATCGAGAACTCCTTGCAATAAAGTTAGCCGTTGAGAGTACAGACATTGGCTGGAAGGGGCAGGACATCTTGTAACTGTATTTACAGACCACAAAATCTGGAATACATAGAGGGAGCCAAAAGATTAAATTCCCGACAAGCACATTGGGCATTATTTTTTTCACATTTAAACTTTGCCATTACATACAGACCTGGGTCCAAAAATGTTAAAGCTGATGCTTTATCAAGTAATTTCCCTGAAGCAGGCTCTGGCACAGATTACATGCCTGAATCTATCCTTCCCTCTCACTGTGTGCTCCGGTTACTGTCTACCAGTCTGCTCTCCCCTGATTATTCGGTCCTTTTAGAGACTCACCAGTCCAACTCACCTCCAGGCAAATCCTCGGGCTGGTTATTTGTGCCACTGCCATTATGCCTGCAGGTCCTCCAACAGTTTCATGAATCCAAGGTTACTGGACACCCGGGAGAGAAAAAGACATTGGAACTACTGGCACGCCATGTGTGGTGGCTGCTTGTTCCAGAGGATACTCGAGCATTTGTAAAGGCTTGCACCACGTGTGCTCGTAGTAAGACTCCTCGCTCAGCCCCAGCAGGGACCCTTCAGCCACTGCCGATCCCTGACAAATCCTGGTCTCATATAGCCATGGATTTCATTGTGGATCTACCAGTGTCCAGAAGATGAACTGTGGTTTGGGTGCTGGTGGACTGGTTTAGTAAAATGGCCCACTTTGTACCCCTTCACAAATTGCTTACGGCTAAGGATTTATCGCAACTATTCATTGAGAATTTATTCCGTTTACATGGTATCCCAGACAATGTAGTCTCTGATAGAGGTGTGCAGATTGTTTCCCAATTGTGGCGTTCATTCTATGCGCGCTTAGGGATTTCTCTTTTTTTCTCCTCAAGTTTCCATCCTGAAACTAACGCCCAGACTGAAAGGACTAATCAATCTTTAGAGCAGTACCTCCACTGCTTTGTTTCAGGTTGTCAGGAGGAATGGGCAAATTATCTTCCAGTTTTGGAGTTTGTCTTCCTGGTCCCACCTCTAACATGCTGTTGTTGGAGGATTGGCTCACCCACATGACCACAATTTGGTCTCACGTACATCTTTAAAGCAGGCTTCCAGGCAGCAGTAGCGATTTGCGGATCGACATTGATTCAAAAAGCCTGAATTTGCTCCAGGGGATTTAGTTTGGGTTTCCACCCGGAATATTGCCCTTAGCCAGCCCTCTGCCAAGCTTGGACCGAAATTCATTGGCCCATACCCTATTGCTGAGAAAATAAAAAGAATGACTTTTAGGGTAACCTTGCCTCACTCTATTAGCTAATCCTGCACCTTCCTTGGAGCCTCCCTCTCCAGTGGATGTGGAAGGTGAACCCGAGTATGAGGTTGAAAAAATTTTGAATTCCCGTTGGGTACAAAATTCTTCCCAGTATTTAATAGATTGGAAAGGTTACGCTACTAAGGAAAGGAGCTGGGCTCCAGCCCATCAAATTGGTGCGGAAGAGTTAGTTAGGAAGTTCTGCAATGAAAATCCTGAAAAACCACGGGTGGAGGGTCCAATGGCCCCTCCTCAAGAGGGGGGGTAATAATACGAGGCGCTCTTTGGGCCTACAACCCCAGGCGATGCCCCACCATAGGAAGGCGTGCGCAGCCTATTTTTCCCGGAGGCTGCGCTCACGGTAGTACAGTGGTTTCAGGATCAGTGCTCTGAGGGTTGCAGCATCCCTGTTTCCCTGGAGCTGGGTTTTTTCCCTTGGCATCCCCTGCACTGAGGCTGTACAGCTGAATGGAATTGAGCTGTGTGCAGTTGATTAGCAGAGTGCTTCCTGTGTAATCCCATGCTGTCATTGGCTGCTGGGGCTTTAAAGTCTCTCTGGTTCCAGTCATCTGTGCCTGGTATAGCGTCTGCTGGGTAGTGTTGGTGTTCGAATTCAGGTTGTATATTCGACCCGAATATGGCTGTTCGAATTCAGATAGACCCGTCCCGAGAAAAACAAGAATCGGCAGCAAAAATTTGGAAAAAAAAATGTGAAAAAAAAAAACATAATTTATTGAGTGTTTGTGTTTATTGAACTAATTTTTTAAAATTTTTTTACAGGTTAACCTACAATGACATGATCTCTTGCATACACAGGTCCAATAATTATCGTTGGAAACGAACGATGAAAGACTGACGAAAGACCGATTGGCTAAAAAATGTTCTAAAAAAAAGTGACCAACGACGCAGACGAACGAGGATAGTCTTTGGAAATGAACGACCGTCACGGCGGATCTGATTGGACGACGATCGTTCACCATCTATCATGTGTACAGTCGTTCAGTGATCGTGCATGTTCTGAGCATGCGCGATGAACGAACGTTCTGTACAGGCGCTTCATTGTATTTTATTCATGTGTGTGTGTGTGTGTGTGTATATATATATATATAAAATATATATATATATATATATATATATTTAAATTTCTCTATATATCTATCCAGATTATCATGACAGATTTGGTGAACAAAGAGATGATAAACCAACTAAACCCCCAATTCCCTACCTATTCCTACCCCTATCCATACCCGCAGCCTCACCCTTCACCTGTACACACTCAACGCCACCAATATGAGCCTGCCTCATCCAGTACACCAAATCAGTACAGTTTTGGCAATGAAAACCTCCATTTCACTGATTTGAAGTGGGAGTGTGTCACAAATGTTGTTTTTTTGTTGTTAATATTGGTAAAATAGTTATGTTTTGTTTTTTATTGGTTATTTATTGTTTTTTATACTTTTTTATTGGCACTTTGTTACATGCACTTTGTTAAATACAATGTATCTTTTGGTTATGAAGCAAATGAGTGATTTTGTTTTAATGATTGTTTGGGGCCTCTACCTTTATGTATTTATCTTTCAAGCAGTTGATAATTGCTGCATACGTCTCGGGGATAATATGACCCATTGCTTGCGGTGAGATCCCGGTGGAGAACTTCATGTCCTGCAGAGATCTTCCAGTGGCAAGGTATCTCAGCGTGGCGATCAACCTCTGCTCAGGTGTAATAGACTTCCCCAAGAAGGTATCTTGTTTCTGCAGAAAAGGTGTAAGTGCAGAAAGTAATTGCTGGAAACAGACATCTGACATACGAAGATAATTCTTGTACTCATCTGGGAATGAGTGGCGCAGTTCACGTAGCAGATTCTCATGTGAAATGTCTCGGTTCAACAACCAATCCTTACACCACATTCGCCACATTCTCCTCATCTCCTCCAACATCCTCCTCTTCAGCACTAAGCAGACACATCAAAGCAAGAGCTGCTTTCTTCTTCTTTCTTGAGAACACTTTGAAGGGCATATTGCACAAGGGAACAGTGTGGTGACTGTCGTTCGTTTGTCCCGATTGTTCGTACACACTATTCACTTCCTCTGGTGCACGTCAATTCCTGTAAGTGTAACACAATACAGGGATCGTAGTGGAACTGCAGACTGTAGGAATTTTGCGGTCACAGCTGTGACTGCAGGTGATCCCCGGGGACTAGAGGTTGAATGGGGACAAGATTTCCCATTCATCACATCTAGTGCCTTGTGTTCTTGGATAGAGAAACTCTATCCAAGAACACATACTACTAGTACAGTGTGGCAACAGCAATCAGGATCGCTGCTGCAGCCCTGTAGTATGTATTACTGGATCGAGTTTCTCTATCCAAGAACACAGGACTCCCTGTGCTCTTGGATAGGGAAACTCTATCCAAGAACACATACAACTAGTAAAGGGCTGCAAGAGCAATCTGATTGCTCTTACAGCCCTTAATAGTCCCTAAAAATAACCCGAATTCTCCCACCATTAACTTCAATGGTGTTCGAATTCAGCATTCGATCACCCGAACAATATCTCACTATTCAATTAAATAGCTGTCGAATCGAATAGTGAGATATTCAACACTACTGCTGGGCTTACCTGTGCTAGAGTGATTTTTAGTGTTTTTCTGTTACTGACCTTTGCCTCTGACATTCTGTTTGAACTCTGCCTGGACTGATCTTTGCTTGTGACCCTGACTCTGCTTGTGCCCTTCCCTTTGTACCTCGCTTGGTGGTCTGATTTCCTGTGTTTTGACATCGGCTTGTTTCTGGATTTCCTGATAATTCTATACTCTGTATCTGTGGGTTCCTGGTTGGCTGCTGGCCTATTCCTAAGGGCAACTGAGTGCTGGGAGACGCAACCAGTCTACCGTGGCTGAGCGGGTGCTGCTATAGGTGAAGACCGCAGGGTTAGATTGGGGGACTGGTGTCTGGAGAATATTGAATATTGAACTAGAACATTAAGGGATGCACAATACGCAAGAAGGAATACAAAACAGTGGCTTATACAGATGACCTGCTGTTTTTTATTACCCAACCTAATGTTTCATTACCAAATCTGCTCCCGAAATTGGATGACTTTAAGAAAATGTATAATTTTAAAATAAATTATAATTCAGCTGCCTTAAATGTGTCACTATCACAACAGTTGGGCCAGTCTTTGCAACAAACTCTCCCTTTTTGGGAAGCGAATAGTCTTAAATATTTAGGTATACAAATTCCTAAACGTGTAACACATTTTATATATTAAACTATGTGCCTTTATTACAAATAATCAGGAATTATCTGCAGAGATGGAAAGTAAAACATTTTTTTTTTTGGTTTGGCAGAGCATTATTGTAAATTTTTAGAACAATACCAGTTATGGTCCCAACTATTTTTTTTTTAATTACAAGCATACCTGACAAATCTTTTCAGACAGGGCTGCCCACCAATCAGCTATGCAATTCATACTAAAGCTAAAACTGAAGGAGGTATGGGATTTCCTGATTTATATCAGTAATATCAAGTAATAAATTTGGCCTGGAGTCCTAGACTGGAACTGTCATTTCCACTGTAAGGACTGGGTGAACTTTGACCCATTTGCAAATTAAGGAATTATATCTGAGCAATGGATTCACAGCAGCTATTACCTACAAGACCTTGTAGAAGTTTGAACAGTCTAGACTAAATCCCTATGCAGCATACCACCTCCTTTATGCATACAGTTCTTAGCCAATCTCTCATAAATTGTTCCCAAACATTTAAAAAAACACAGGAAAAGGAATTAAATCTAATTTTTTTTTTCAGATGACCAATGGGATAGGGCTTGTCTAATAGCACTTAAGTGCTCTATTAGTACTAAGTGACTAGAAAATTCATATAAAATAGTTACCCTTTGGTATTGGACACCAGATTAAATCCACAAAAATCTAATGTATGCTGGTGTCACGGTCCCTTCCGTGACTGAGGTTAGAAGATCTGTGAGACAAGCTGCATAAGAGGTTATCTCACAGTCTGTTTTTACTTGTTTCTGTGTTGTTGTTTGTAATGACCACATCCCTTGTATCGGGTGCAGCTGGTGGTCATTACTGCTCCTCCATTTAGTCTGGCCTCACACTTCATGCTATGCGGTTGATATTCACTTCTGGGATGTGAAGAGCTGTGTGTTGTCCTCTTCAGGGTTCCTGCGCCTCCATTTGCTATTTAAGATAAGTTGAACTACTTTTGGTGTTGTGTTGTTCTTTTGTTGTTACTAGGCCTCAGGAAGACGCTGGTTCTTTTATCATGGAAGGAACCAGTAGTCTCAAGCCCAGTCACTACTCCTAGGGCACTTCAGGGCAACTAGGGCCTAGGTTGCCGTGTATGAATATTCCCACCATCAGGGGATATTCATACTGAAAGGAGTCAGGGCTAGGTTAGGGTATCCGTAGTGGGTGACCGTTACCTTCTCCCTAGCCTTTGAAGGCCTAGTCCCTTGTATTTATCCTTCTGTTTTCCTCCCCTCCCCATTATCAATGACAGCTGGAGAGGCAACTCAGATGTTGGTACAAATATTCATATTTGGTGGACTTGTCCCCAGATACAAAAACTTTGGAGGTAGGTAGTAAACTTAATATTGATTTCCCTGTGATTTGTTTGCTTAAGATCAGAAGTAGGTTTATTACGTATGCAAAAGATGTCTTTAAAGAAATATAAGAGTTTGTTAACATTACATCAGCTCAATGCAGCATGTAGCATCATTCCTTTGTTTTGGAATTCGGATAAGGTACCTACGATGCAACTTTGGCTGACCAAGGTACGTTCTATAAATTTATTGGAGGAAGCTAGCCAATTACCCTAGATGGGATAGATAAGTTCTCTGAAACTTGGAATACCTGGATTATGTTTAAATATTTAGGTTTGTATACTGCTGTAATGGAACAAACAGATAATATAGAAGTATAAAAGTTCAGTATTTACAATGTCTGATACCCTACTTTTTCTACCATTTTTTAAATGGTCTGTATTAGTTTACAGAAGATTTTGTATACTAAAAATACGATATTTGTTGTATAGAAATATACGAATTCTATGATAACTGTAATCCAATTGTATTGAATTGTTATTTTTTTTTATTTGTAGCGCTATAATTATAAGATGCAAGTTTCTATAATTGTTACGTGAAACAACATTTGTACGAATATTGTTATGATTTTTATATATATCGATATGTGCTACAGATGTAAACAGTTCATACCAAAGCAGCCATGAGGTTGCAACTAGCACCACTTTAAGAAGTGGTGGGAGAGGTGTCTTTTATTTTAAAATTTACATTTATAGGCAATTAGACTTTTAGGATGGGGGAATTTTAGTAAAGCTGACCTTGGATTTTCAGAGTAAGATTCCTTCATTTTAATACAATCTCAAGCCAAAATGTTCTTAAATTTGTTAAATAGTAAATAATACGTAATTTGTTTTGTTAAATTATATGGTTGAACGTTTGTGGACACCTAACCATCACATCTATATAAACTTTTTGACTATTCCTTACCAAAACAAGTACATAATTAGTTAACATCATCTAAAACACACACCTTTGTGCCAGGTTCTTTCTTTCTGTGAAGGGTTTTCACAAGATTTCGGTGTGTACCTACCAAAAGTAAATAGGTTCCTCCACAACAAATTGTATCAATATGGGCCTATCTTTGTGCACAGCACCACAATAATGATGGAAGTATAGATAAATTCCCCCTGAACTTGTCACAAGTGGTGTAGTAGAAATAGCACTCTTCACTGGAAACTCAAATCATGTGGTTTTGGAATAAGATGTCATATAGATGTGATGGACAGATGCCCACAAACATTACCTGTTAATGAATGGAATGGAGATGTTACAAAGTAAGGTTGTTAAAAAGGTTCTCTTGATGGTAGAAATGCACCAATAGATGTGTCCATATTGTAGATATATATGTCAAGTGTGGCAAAAAAAATGTTTATTACACACACCTTGAAAAAAAAGTCCACTCAAGGCAACATTGTGACCATCACTTTAGACTCATATAGACACATAATAAAAAACACTTTATCAGTATATAACATTTACTTTATATTGGTTAGAAAAATAGAAATAGTCAACGGCAGAAAAGTAAAACCTTTTTGACAACTTTGACCTGCCAAACCAGAGAAAAATGCAGTTCCAAGACACACCACTAGATTTCACTTATGTAGAGGTTCCAATACCTAATTTAAGGGGTGATTTTTTTATTCAAGGCACCACATCACTTATATAGAAATTTAAATACAATGTTCCATACCATGAGGATTTTTCAGGGGCCTTCACCCATGTATAAACCAAGATTCTTTTTCCACTGGAATTTGGTTTATACTCAAGTATGTATGGTAATTGCAAAACCCCTGACCACTGTATTCTCGCCAAAATTCCTGGTGATAATGGCTTTGCAATTAACGTATGTTCATAACTGAATTGAAACTAAATAAAGAAAATGTTGTGGTAATTTTTGTGGCAGCATGATTATACTCATATGAGGCTTATAAGCATGATTTGTATAGGGTGATAGTATTTTAAATCATCTCACACTCACAAGCAAAATGGCAATTATACAATTTCCGCATTTCTACTAACTAACGTGGAATAGCCCAACTGTACCTCACTTCCATAAAATCCCAGATCTGATTCAGGGTACAGATGGCTTCATTAACAGATCAAACAGACCAAAAGGGAGCAAATGAATTCTTGTGGTTGACATTTATTTTACATAACAAAGATGTATATATGCTTGAAAAAATTGCAGTCTATTTAAAAAACATTTCACTCAAGATTCACTCAAAACATCCACATGTATTCACTTGTCAACAGTCTTCCATTTAATACAAACACACCTGACCTTAGAACTCTTTGTTGTGATCTTTTAGAATGAATCACTTAACATAACATGCAGCTATGGAGGTCAGAGATGTCACTTTGTAAACCATTTGTTGCCTCTTGTAGTAATTTTATGTCCAAAGTCTGGACACAGGTGCCCTTAAATATTTGTAACGTGTACTAATAATATAAAATTAATATTACATTTTTTTCTGTTCTGTTTACATGAATGATAATGTTTGTTTCCAGAGGGGTCTCCTATACTTGGTCCCTGTAGATAAACATCTATATAAACACCTTCCAGAAACACTAATTGGGGCTTCCTGTGAGTTTTCTATTTTTAAAGCTTCCTTTTAGCTTTTAAGACATCTTCTATTAGGGAATTTGTTGTATCAGCTGTGTTTACAAACGCATTTCCAACTCATTTGAAAGAACAATAGTTACCTGTTAATGAGTGGAGATAAATGTTACAAATGAAGGTTGTTAAAAAGGTTCTCGATGGTAGAAACGCACCAATGGATGTGTCCATGTGTCTAATTCTTTCTGTACTTCCATGCAAAAAGCGTTACATTTTTTGCATAGAAATTTATTTTAGATTGTAGGCTATAATTCTTAGGCATAACTCACCAAAATTTGTCCAAAATTTAATAAATTTAATAATAAACAATAATAAATAATAAAAATAATTTATAAAACATAAAAAAAATCTTTAAAAAAACAATAGTGTGTAATGTAACTGTACAGTAGCTTATATAATATATATATAATAATATATATATATACAATACAGTTTCGGCAATGAAAGCCACCATTTCACTGATTTATAGTGGGGGGGGGGGGGGTGCTAATTTAGTTTTAATGGTTCCAATAATTATTGGAAGTGTGTACGTAGCTTTAGAATAAATCACTTCACATAACATGCAGCTAGGGAGGTCAGAGATGTCACTTTGTAAAGTTCATTTGTTGCCTCTTAAGAATATGTAGTAATTTTATGTCCATAGTCTGGACACAGGTGCACTTTAAATATATGTAATGTGTACTATTAATTTACAAATATTATTACATTTTTTTCTGTTCTGTTTACATGAATGATGTTTGTTTCCAGAGGGGTCTCCTATACTTAGTCCCTGGAGATAAACACTTGTAAACACCTTACAGAAACACTAATTGGGGCTTCCTGTGAGTTTTTTTTTTTTTAAGCTTCCTTTTAGCTTTTAAGACATCTTCCATTAGGGAATTTATTGTATCAGCTGTATTTACAAATGCATTTCCAATTTAACGCACCTAGCATTCTAATTCAAGAGTTCAATAAGTCAGTTTCCTGTTTCTGTCAGTGATCCTATTCTTTTTGCATAGAAATTTTTGTTTATATTGTGGGTCTGTAATTCTTAGGATTACCTCCCATGTATATTAGTTATATTTATTATATTATAATCATAAATTATAATATATTAATTATAAAAAATAATGAAATAATAGAGCACAACAATTTAATTTATCAAAAAAAAAATGTATCAAAAAATTTCAAAAGGTCAGGGATAATAGTGGGCAAAATGTAAATCAGGGCACTGGGCAATGATGTTTGGTGCACTAAAATATGTACATTTATTTTTATTATATGTTGTGTGGTGTTTTTTACTGTAAAAACCATTTAAAAGCAGATTACATTGTAATCTGCTTTTAAATTTCCCGCCCAGCCACACCCCCCATCACAACTCTGGGTAATGAGAGTGGCAATGTCCTGCCCTACCTCACCCCCTCCATCCACCAATGCTGCTGCTGCTTGCATCTCCAGGAAGATGCAAAGCACAGTGCAGGACTTCTGCTTTGTGCATCGCATCTTCTGGGTGATGCGAGCAGCAAAAGTAAATTACGGGGGTGGTGTCAGCGGTGATTTCTCGCTGGCACCACCCCCATAATTTTTCTATTGCTGCTCGCATCAGCAGTTAGATGTGATGCACAATGCAGAAGTCCTGCATTGTGCTTCGCATCTAACTGCTGATGGGAGCAGCAGCATGGCCGGGACCCCGGGTGGTATTTAAAAGCAGATTACTCAGTAATCTGCTTTTAAATTTCCCGCCTGGCCATGCCCCCTATATCAAAATGGGATCATTAGATCGCCGCTGGAGCGGGGGGCACAGGTATGGGGGCTTCTAAACTCACCCCGAGTGTGACTCAGGATTACTGCTTTTTGCAAGTGAAATCCACCCCGAGTCACACTCTGGATTACCGATAGGGGGGTTAAAGAACAATAGTTACCTGCGAGTGGAGATAAAAGTTATAAATGAAGGTTGTTAAAAAGGTTGAAGGTAGAAACGCACCAATAGATGTGTCCATATTGTAGATTTATATGTTAAGTTTGGCAAAAAATGTCTATTACACGTACCACAAAAAAAGGATCCAGTCAAGACAACATTGTGACAGACATGCAATAATTGTCATTGGAAAGGATCTTTCACAATCCTTTCCAACGACTAAGGACTGCATGATGCATGAACGAGTGCTGTTCATACAGCACCGTTCTGCTCTATGGAGAGGGGGACAATGACGGAGAGGCACCCTGCTGTGCGCTCTACCCCTTTTGCTTATATTAGGATCGTTCGACATCCATCGTCCGTGGATCCGCCAGGGACGTGTGTACCCAGCCTTAGGCTAGGTTGCGGTTTGTCTCTTCTACTCGCTGCAGCAAGTTAACCCTTAGAGACAGGAATTTGGTCTAATCCAGATTTTAAAGGCATGTAGTGTGAGTCATTGGAATACAAATGTGCATTTACAGATGATATTTTAATGTATATCCCTTCCCCCTTGACCTTGATCGCTACCTTGCTCAAACATTTAAATTATTTTGCAGCTTTTTCAGGAGTACAAATGAGCAGTCATGAACTACCGTATTTTTCGGACTATAAGATGCTCCGGCCTATAAGACGCACCCAATTTTAAAGGAGAAAAACCTAGAAAAAAAAGATTCTGAACAAAATACTAAAAAATCACTCTGTGTCAATGTATCGCCTTCTAATCACTCTGTGTCAATAGGAGAAGAAGCACGCAGCATCGCGGTATCGGATGAGTATGATTTTTTTAAATTATATTTAACATGTATTCGGTGTATAAGACGCACCCACTTTTCCCCCCCAGTTTTGGGGAAGAAAAAGTGCGTCTTATAGTCCGAAAAATACGGTATTTGCTTTTGAACAGTCTAGGCAATTTAGAATGATAATTTGTTTTTTCATGTTGATTCAAAAAGGGATTCATCCCACACTTGGAAGTTCAGATACCACCCTACTATATACACTTTTTATGATGTAAATTACCCCCTTGTTCAGAGAGATCTTGAGCTTTTAATATGGGTTTCTCCACTTTCTTGGTTTGGAGAGATTGCATCTGTGAAAATTAAAGATTCACCTAGATTCACAAGATTTTTATGTCTATTTCTGATTCTCCTGATTCCCAGGAAAGATCCCTGTGCTTTGCAAAATTAAAAAACATTTTTAAAAATACAAAAAAAATACAGTATATTTGGAGGATTAAGTTACACTAGATCCATAGGCCTAAACTCTTTACTCCCAGAACTTCAGGATTGGAAGCCCCTCACATCTATCTCTGTTACCAAGCTACACACACTACCCATTTTAAAGAAAGCACCATGTCTAATCCTAAACCCCATTTGAAGCTTTTGGTGGCTATCTCCTGCTCGCTAATACTTACGGAGACCCTGATATGGATCTAAATCAGGTCCACCATCTTCTGCGCTTTATCATCTTACATTATCCCTAACAGGCTAGGACAGACTAAAATCAGACTCACACCTTGAGCTACCCTTATCCCTCACTAACTCCCATGTGGCAAAACCTTCTGGGGGAAATTTTTTCACTCCAGAAAATTACCTACTACATCACCATTTAAAAATACCTGCAGGTCCCATGAGTCTTCAAAATGGTTAGATGTCTGATTTATCAATCTTTTTTTGCATCACCCGTATTGATGGTTTCATTGCGGTGGTGGAAGAGGGTGATCCAAAGGTATACGCTGAATAGGCAAGAAGCGCAATAAAGATAGTCCAAGAACTCACTCAACACTGCTTTGATTGAGGCTAATTAAACCATCTTGTGATGGTACAATAACCTAGCCAGAATCCCCAGGCAAACCAGTCTCTCTGTGATTCAGATGATGTAGCCAAATACAGACGATGTCCCAGACCTGGTGGCAATAAGATTTTGAACTATATTTATCCTAAATTTCTCAGTCACACTGGTCGATTTGCCTATGACCCCAGAAAGTCTCTTGGGTTACATTTACCAAAACATTTAAAGCAAAACAAACTAAAAAACTCACCTGAGGATTTCTTGATTGCATCTTGCTCTGTCCTGGTATCTGTATTCATACTGGAACGAAGGAAGCGACGAGCCCCACCATCTTCATTCCTCTTCTTCTGGCTTCTGCCTACCTCACCAGATCTCGCACTGTGCAGGGGCGAGGTCCGGTGACATGTAAATGGGGAAAAAAGCCAATTTCACTTTGCATGTGTGAGATCAGCATTTCCCCCCTCTCATTAAGCTACTTCTGTGGATGCCTGAGACTGTGCATGCCTGAGAGTGGGCATGTGCAGAAGGAGCAGCCAGAAGCCTCCTGGAATGCATGACATGAGTATCCCAGTGCTCCCAGTCTGTCCTTATCCACGCAGCAGAAGGGGATAAAAAGGGTTTAAACCCCCCACCCAAGAAGAAAAAAAAAAAGAAGCTAATTTTTACCTTACATAAATGAGTTGTCCACCTTTTTATGTAAAGTAAAAATTTTAGTTTTGGTCCGCTTCAACGATTATTTTCAACTTTTATTTTCTCAGCTGCTTGGATCACAATCACTAAATTTGAAGCTCTCCCATTATTTGTAAAATCAATGTTCATTATCTGCTCTTTTTCCTCTGTTAGTTTCTTGGTTTCTCATGGCCTTGTTCATCTATGATGTTTTTTTGTGGAGGATCATACCCAATATACTGGATTTGATTCTCCTAGTACTCATGTTTGTATGGATTTTGACTTTGAGATTGTTTGCCCTGTTTTATTTATTGAGTGTGTTCCATGGAGATGGTTATTTGGAGCCTTGTTTCTTTATGCTTTGGAAACAGTTAAATAGAAATAATAAAATTAAAATACACAAATGCTTTAAATACCATTCTTGTGGGAAGCAATTTATTAAATAATGAAAAAGTGGACCTGTGCTATACAAAGAATAATATATTCAAAAACAATAATTTGTACAACAAAATACAATATTTTACTGAGTTTCTGTGTGATTTTTGTCTCTTAAACCAACGCGTTTCGTCCATTGGCTTCTTCAGGGGATGTTTTTTGGAGACTAATATTGTATTTTGAAAGTAGAGAAGGTGCAGAAACAACTTTGTTAGGTGATGATTTAGGTACTCTTGTATTGGTAGAATGTTGGAATAGCTCCTGATTAGGGTTATGACTAATCAGGTTATACTCCAAAGGAAACTTTGTTGGACAATGAGAACGAGGCTTGGCACGCCTTGTGCTTGTTTACAGTTTCTTTGACGGTTGTGACTAGTTCCCATCGAGTAGGAGAACCGTCCCTCTAGAGGATGGGAAGTAGCCTGCTTAGTATAAGCAGGCTATTTCCCATCCAGTACATTGATCTTTTCATGCCCCCTAGTGGTATGGTGCGGTATAGGGATAGAAAATTGCTCGCTCATATAGTGGTCAGGTCCAGTATTTGGATAGGAAATAGCCCGCTCATCTATATCAAGGGTAAAAAAACATTCAGTACAAGGAACTAATGATACTCACTAGTGTTAGGACCAGTATAGGAATAGGAAATAGCCCACTCACATATCATGGGTAATTCCCATCCAATACTTGTGCTTGTACTGGATGTGCATTAGCCTGGTCATATATGAGTGGGCTATTTTATATCCAAATACTAGACCTGACCATTAAGGAATAACGAGGTCCTTGTACTGGATGGGAATTAGCCTTCTCATATATGAGCAAGCTATTTTCTATCCTTATACCAGACCTGACCACTAGGGGGCATAAAAAGGTCCTTGTACTGGATAGGAAATCACCTGCTCATACTGAATAAAGGGTAAATTTATATGTCTCATCAGAAAAAGTCAATCCTCATAAAAAAAAAAAAAAAACATGTTTGCACTATATGTTAAAAAAATCTATTTGTCATATTTAGAAACTTATAGCAAGAGGCATGGCATACTGGTGGCTGAAAGTCATTAGGCGGATCTAGAAATACATTGAAGTCTTCTCCTAAGACACAAACTCCCTCTAGGAATCATGATAGATGTCGAAGCGCTGTCTACAAAAATTGGAGTTAGGGATAATTAGGGACATAAACTGTTGCATATGTACTTAAAATAGAACCAATGACTCCTTTCAGAAAAAGTATTCTACCATCAGCATCCTAATTGGTATGACCATTGGTCTTCAAATTGCCAGCTGTGTTTAGAGAGTACAACATTCACTCCCCTGGGTCTGGTGTCAGATGTGGACCCAAGATATGCCCAGGAATAGTATCGGTTCGTTCTCTTCAAGTTTGTTTCTTGTAGAAAGGCAAGGTTCATATTGCCGTTTGTTAGCATAAATCACACAGAAGAGCGGTCCACTTTTCAGGAGTATTTACCCCTCGGTATTAAGGGAGAGAATATTTAAATGGGCCATGAGGGAAGAATAAATCAATATATCAATAAAATAAGGGTAGGGTTAAGAGAATAGGGGAGGTGGTGCAGAAGCAAAACCAGAGTTGCTTGGTAGCTTTCAGATCTGAAGATGAGGTAGCCTCTGGTTGGCCTCCAACCCTGATATTTTTTCTGCAGTTGTGGTAGAGGCAACCTTGGGTAGGTTCCTGGGCAAGCTCCAAGTTTTAAAGACTTGTATGAATTTGTAGTAAGAAATCCTTGCAGAGTGAGACACAGGATCACAGGGCCTGCAGGATGTGTGGGCACCATTTTTGATTGACAATTCAAAGGCCCTGGGTCTCTACACCACAAAAATACTGTGGATGAAGAAGAAAAGTTAGATAAATCAGAACATATGAATCTTTAATTCAATATACCCATAGAACATACAGTACTTGCTCATAGAATCTGGGTATATATTAGTCTGAAATGACAAGCACTGGATCTGAAAGGATCTGCAGGTTTCTTGGCTCTATTCCTCTTGAACTTTCACCTTCCAGTGTCTCTCAGTGCATCAGAACAGGCGCCTGGGAAGAATTGGTCAACGACACATACACTCGTATGGTATCAAGCAATCTTCAACTTTATTATAACAAACATTATTTTATATACCATAACAATATGGCGTCGCGCATGCTCATTTAGAATGAATAGAAATTTAGTGGAAATTCACTAAAGTATATGTATCCTAAAAGATTATTTAGCAACATAATTTCAGACACATACAAAACACCTTGTTATTATTAAACAATCGATATTATCTGAGTTTAGCAGAATTAACAAGGACACTCATCTTGGCAGAACATCATGTTTATACATATATAGTATAAACAACCAAGGAATACATTCAGTTCTCACAACTAAGCTCTCATAAATAAAAACTGTAACAAAATGGAGTGTCTCAGGCAACAAAATGGAGTGTCTCAGACCCTTTCAATCCCCTCTTACTCAATGTACTCATGTCCAACGTTCCTTGGTCTAGGACAGAACGCCTGAAATGCTTGAAATAAGGAGGGAATACATTGAATACAGCAACACAGTAAGATTAGACAGACGATTATAATATTTCCATACATAAAGAGCGTTTTCAACCAGGTAATATTTTCAACCAGGTAATATCAGGTAACCAACTTAGAAACCAATCCCATCATGAGAATGATCCCACATCTTGTTTAATACCATGCACAATTTATTGCAATGCCTGCATTTCTTCCTCTATGGACTTTGAATGATCTGATAGGTTGAAACAACACATACCCTTAAAACTCTAGCATCCTAGATTATAAGATTCCTTAAGCAATAGATACCGTATTTTTCGGACCATAAGACGCACTGGACCATAAGACGCACCAGTTTTTAGAGAAGGGAAATGAAGAAAAAAAAGATTCTGAAACAAATAGTGTCCTAAAATATTTTCTGTGCAATAAAAACCAACATCACAGTCATGAACACATGTAATCAACCCTGTAAAGTAAACAGCAGCATTTAGAACTATTATTAACAAATAAAGTCAGCAAAAGACAAATCTATGCAATGACTGTCCCCTTCTGATCACTCTATGCCATTGATTGTCCCCTTCTGTTCACTTACCGGTAATTAAGTGTAGGGATCTCCGTTAGGGCAGGGATCTCTGTTAGGCAGGGATCAGCAGCTTGCTTCCTGGTGCAGAATGCGGGCTTGTTACTTTCAGTTTCACTCTGCACTGCAGCCAGGAGCAGACACATGCTGCACAGCCAGCATCAAGGAGACACGCACAGGAGAGAAACACGTTAAGAAACTTTTTTTTAACAGCATATGTGTGGGCTATATTTGGACCATAAGACGCAGGGACTTTTTTCCCCCAGTCTTCTGGGGGGAAAAAAAGTGCGTCTTATGGTCCGAAAAATACGGTAATCTACAGCAAATCTATTCTCTGACACTGCTCCTCTCAAACCTTGCAAATCTAGCAGTATATCAGCTAGAGTAGTGGAGGTATGATTCAGAGACTTTGCTAATTCACATGCAATAGAATTTATAGTACAAGCATTATATATAGCCAAACCTGGGACTCCTACAATAGATGCGCCCAGGCCAATACACTCAGAAGCACTTAATAGAGGCAACCCAGAGGTACAATCAGAAAACAATTGTTTAGCAATTGATCTTTTCCCTCTCCAATTATTCCTTGTAGGTCTCTCTCTTGGGAGTGCTACTATAAGTCTACAAAAGGCACAGGGACCTCCAGTAACATTACCAGGGATATAATTGAAAGTAACATTACCACAGGATAGGAACCACCCAGTGAGTAGTCCAATATCCTCATTTACACCAGGCACCGGATGGGTGGCTTTACAACTCATATTAGTAACATCACGTAGTGGTACCTTCATGCCTACACCAATATACTTTCCAGTACTATTATACGTGTATTGAAAATATGCTTTGACATTAGCGTATCCAACATTATTACTTGGAGAGCCATTCATCCAATGGAGATTGAGGCACATCCGACCAAAACTAAAACAGTTATGGGCTCCTGTGACATTAACAGTACTTACCATAATCTTATCCTTTGGCTTCCGGATATGACATTCCCCACAATAGTAGTATATGAGGGAGGGTAATGTGAATTCAGGATACTGTTGTCTGCTATACCACAATTGTGCTATTATGCTCGGAGGAGTGGCTACTGCAATTAAACTTGTGTGTGTAATATGTCTTGGGTTAAGAGGGTTCTGCAAACACATAGAACTAACATTTAGAGCTCTCATTAGTTTCACAATACTATTGTCCTCCAAATGGACTGATACTTCAGCCTCAATTGTCCTTTTTACTTACATATGTTGCCCTACATACTAGGGCAACATAATGACCTGTTCCTCTGTGTGCCACACAGAAAAGGCATCTCTTCAGGGTGATAGATGCATGTAGTTGTAAGCCATATAGGCAGAAACACACAAGTTACAAATTGTCAATAGACAAAGCACTCTCCCAGAATCCTGTGAGTTCAACATCTTCAGCCTGTGATAGGGCACTCTTCAGGGATTTCACACCTGCTTCACCCTCTTTGTCTCTGATGCCGGAGAAGGAACCTCCGGAACCCTTTTTACTCTGCTAGCGTGAATCCAAATTGGAGCCTCCTCTGTGAGAACCGCTGTCCTGGTAACTGCTACCACTCGAGTGGGTGGTCCAAGCGGGAACTCAGTCTGTTTCCGTCCTTTTGCCAGGCGTTGGACTATCACTACATCTCCTGGTTGGAAAGGATGCGTAGGTTCCTGTGAAGAGAAAGGAGAGGCACGAGCAACATTTTTCTCAATTTGATCTAAATTTTCTACAAGTTTTCTCACATATTCTGCCTGTACTACTTCTAGATCCCCTTTTTCTATCACGGGGGCTTTTGGACCCCAAGGAGTAGGGAAGGGTCTTCCCATTAGGACCTCAAATAGTGAGTAGCCAGTATTCTTATTAGGCTGCATCCTAATTTCTGCTAAGGCTACAGGCAAAAACTTTTTCCAATTTGTAAACGTACCTCCAATAATTTTCCTTAGTTTTTCCTTAATTGTTCTATTCATCCTTTCTACTACCCCTGAACTTTGAGGGTGGTATGGGACGTGGAACTTCCAATCAATCCTAAGGGCTTTAGAAAGCTCCTTACATATCCTGGACGCAAAAGCTGGTCCATTATCTGAATTGATTTGGACCGGACATCCCCATCTGGGGATGATCTCTTGTAACAAAATCTTTACCACAATTTGTGTAGTTTCATTGGTAGTAGGAAAAACCTCTGGCCATCTAGAGAACATATCCACAATTACAAGAGCATACTCCTACTTATTTCCTGTCTTTGGAATGTGGGTAAAATCAACTTGTAAGTGAGTGAATGGTGAAGTTGGGTAACTCAGATGCTGGTTTTGGGCTTTCTTTGAGTTATTTGGGTTGTTTCTGAGACATATAATACATTGTGAAACATAGGACTGTACCTTTGCTTTAAGGCTTGTATGAAAAAATCTCTCCTAATGAGATCAGTGGTTGCCTGTGCACCCCTATGGCCAAGGCCATGATATTGTGCAATAAAATTGGGGCGCTTGCAACTGGAATACATGGTTTCCCCTCTTTGCAGATAAGACCTATATCAGGATTTTGTACTGGACCCACCGACTGCCGTTCTGACTTGTCACTACTTGTTGCCAAATCCTGGAGACGTTGCAATAAATTGTCAGTAAGGGTAATTTCTGGAACTAGGGAGGGCATTTGAACTATTGCAGCCTCCCTAACAGCAGCTTCCTTTGCTGCCTTGTCAGCTAGGGCATTTACTCTTGCTATGTCCGTCTGAAGACCAGTATGTGCTTTACAATGGACAATAGCAACTTTGCTTGGCAATGGGATGGCAGCCAGGAGATCATGTACTAGGGTAGAATGTGAGATTTGCTTCCCATCTGCAGCTATGAAGCCTCTTCTCTGCCAGATTACCCCATGATCATGTACAACCCCAAAGGCATATTTGGAATCAGTGTATATATTCACATCTCTTCCCTCAAAAAGACAACAAGCTCTAATGAAAGCAATCAGTTCAGCTACTTGGGCTGACTGAAAAGGTATGGGATGTGATTCCAAAATAACATCAGGGAGTTGAACTACAGCATATCCCACATGATAAGTGTTGTCATTAGGGCGGGAACAGGATCCATCCACAAAAATATCAGGAGCCCCTTTAATGGGTGTGGACTGTAAGTGAGGTCTAGGTGAGGTGTGTTCATGTATGAGTTCAGAACATTCGTGGGGAGGAGGCAAATCATCCTGCTCTCCCTTTTATCCAAGTAGGGCATTTAGTATACACATTGGACCAAATATGAGTCCTGAGTATTTAATATGAAGCTGAGGATTAGATAACAACAAAACTTCATATCCACTCAGTCTTTGTGCTGTCATATGTTTTGTATGTGTATGCTTTTCAGTAGGGCTAAAACATTATGTGAGGTATGCAGAGTGGTGGGATGACCTAGGGTGATAGGCGTAGCCATCTCAGCGACCATGGCACAGGCATGGTACTGGAACCACTTTTGAGAAAAAAGCAACAGGGCAAAATTGCCATGGTTTTACAATTGTCCCTGGCAAATAAGTGAAACATCACGCCATAATTGGGTAGGCCCAGACCAGAACTTGAAACCATCACACTTTCAAATGACCAAAAGCTTGCAACTTTCATTAGACCATTTATTAAAATTAGACATCTCAGTCTTAGTGGCTTGTCTCAGAACATTGTCATAGTAGGAACAATCAGCCATCCATTGGCGGCAGTAACCAATCATACCAAGAAAGGTTAACATGTCTTTCTTGGTTTGTTGGCGGGGCAGACCCAGTACAGCAGTAATTCTGGCATGGCTGATTTTTCTCTCACCTTTACTGAGGACAAAGCCCAAATAATCAACACTTTCTGTACACCATTGTATCTGTTCCACATACTAGGGCAACATAATCCTTACAATTCTCCTATCTTAGGGGAAGGCATTTTTGTCTTATTCTGACCCATGTTTAGAAGAAGAGACTGACCAAGACAGAGAACACAGTTATTGTGTGCTGTTAGTGTTCACTTTATCTATCAGTTGTAGTGACCAATAGCTTATTTGTTTTAGATGTAGCCTCAATTATTCAAAGTTCCAGGCTCATTACCTATAGTCCTGGACTCATAGTATTCTTAACTAAAAATAAACACGTTAGGGGTGTCACTAACTAACCCAAGCTCATAACCTGTCCTGGGTTTAAAAAGTTAACTAGGCAGGATGAGAAAATATCTTAGAATAGGATGTACTCTGTCTTGGCAGTTCACAGCAAGGAGGAACCCTAACATTTTCAAACAGTGGAATAGCTTCCCCTATGCCCAACAACTCCTGAATCAATTCCAGCTACATACAGGTTTAACTTATAGAGCGGTTGTGATTTAGTATACCTATGGGGACACTCTAGTGGCAGACCATAAGTGTAAGTTTTAACCTGATTGCACTACAGCTCTAATAATATCCGTTCCAATATCCCCCTTTTTTTCTCTAATAATAATCCTACACAACAATTAACATATAACATCCTACACAACAATTATCATAACATGACATAGTTACCCAACTCGGTGCCACCGTGCTTTCACCTGTCTCGGGTCAATGATCAATAAGACCTAGCCGAGGAGGTGGTGCGTCTTACACCTTGTTGACAAAACCTTCAATGACCCTGCTCCGTACACTTACCACCCGGACACTTGTGTCATACAAACAAATTATCTTATACTTCTACGCGATAGAGGAGAGAAAGCAGAGAAAAAACAACAGCTGTTATATTCACAAACACTGAGACAGAAACACTGAGACAGACAAAAGTGAAAGTGGATCTGACCATGAGACACTGGGATGTGTGTAACATCACAACTCAAAAATGTGCTATACTGATTTTTCTCCTAAGAATCCTGATTCTTCTCCTAATAATCTCTTGTAGACGTGCACAAATCTACATGTAAGGACTTACACAATTAGTCCTATATTAAGACCTATCTTCCCTAAAGATAGTCCCTATCTTCTCCTAAGATAGTTAATTAGCACTTCTCTTCTCCTTTCTTTATCTAAAAAGGATTCAAGATAGAAGTAACAGAAAATATTCGGAAAGAAAAAAGAAAGTTCCCAACCCGTTAGGGAGGAATTCCCATACTCACCGAAAATTCTGTGTGCTCTATCCCGGCTTACGAGCCCCCAGCTGAAAGGATCTGCAGGTTTCTTGGCTCTATTCCTCTCAGATCTCTCACCTTCCAGTGACCCTCAGTACATCAGAACAGGCGCCTGGGAAGAATTGGTCAACGACACATACACTCGTATGGTATCAAGCAATCTTCAACTTTATTACAACAAACATTAGTTTATATACCACAACATGGCGTCGCGCATGCTCATTTAGAATGAATGGAAATTTACTGGAAATTCACTAAAGTATATGTATCCTAAAACATTATTTAGCAACATAATTTCAGACACATACAAAACACCTTGTTATTAATAAACAATCGATATTATCTGAGTTTAGCAGAATTAACAAGGACACTCATCTTGGCAGAACATCATGTTTATACATATATAGTCTAAACAACCAAGGAATACATTCAGTTCTCACAACTAAGCTCTCATAAATAAAAACTGAAACAAAATGGAGTGTCTCAGGTAACAAAATGGAGTGTCTCAGACCCTTTCAGGATCCAATGACAGTGCCATAGAAAATGCCACCGAGTTTCCTAAACCCATGCCAACTCATGCTCGTAGCAAAAAACAAGCAAACAAAACCCCCTAATCTATATTAAATAACATTAAAATGACATTGGTTAGCTACTGCTTACTCTCCTTGCATAATATCTTAGCTACATACAGAGCTGAATACCTTTGTAAACTCATCCAAAATGGCCACGTAATGACTAAAGCTCACCAATACAAAGGACAATGTCACTGTACAATCAGCTTTAGATATAACTAGATAGGTGGACCTACCAAAAACATCTGATCAATATTTTTTCAGTGTGGCTGGCCTATGCATTACATATGTGTTTTTGGATAAAGAGGAGATTGTGTAGATTGACTGTAACATGTATGTCAGTACTTAGGTCAGTTTTGGATGGGCAACCACAGTGGTTGCATTTGTCCTGTGCTTTTGGCACCCCAACCTCATGGATGGATGAACAGGGGAAACCCTGATGATGGCTCAAGCATCATCAGGGATCCTCTTTTCTCAGCCAATCACGGAGCACTAGAGGTGAATGGGGAGACTTGTCCTCATTTAACACCTAGGGGGCCTGGGGATCCCACACTGTAAGGAGTCCCACAGTTGTGCTCATAACATGAATGCAGCTGTGGGAATCATCTTTCATTGTGGGTTAACCTTGAAAATCAAAAAAGCTAAGTTTAAAAGTTACACTAAACACACACATTTCATAAATTACTTTAACAATAAAGCCTCCTCTTCTACTTTGTTTTAATTTATCTCTTATTAGATAGCTGTTCACTGGTGTACAAATCTAAAGGATGTCAATGAATGATTGGAATGTCCAACTGTAGAAGAACCAACATTGCACACCTTTAGTACTGCCTCAGGCTATAAGGTGAACTCCTCCAAAACGGAGGCCTTACCACTACACATGCCTATCTCACAACTGTTGGCGCTACAAGGCAGTTTTTCCTTTTTATGGCGGGATTGCTCCCTAAATTATTTGGGCACTCAAATTACAGCCACATATGGCCAACTGTATGCTCGTACCTTTCCCCCACTGTTTAAGGAGATATATAATTACCTGAACAAATGGAAGGGGCATTCTCTGTCTCTTATGGGCCGTATAGCATCTGTGAAGATGATGCTATTACCCAAGCTACTTTATTTATTTGAGACCCTTCCGGTCAGGGTTCTGGTTTTGACCGTGAAAAAGCTACAGGCTGGCTTTTTTAATTTTATTTAGGCATATAGGAGACATAGACTGTCCAAGACAGTGGTTTGTACACCCAAAGATCTGGGTGGCCTAGGGGCCCCGGATTCTATTAAATACTATATAGCGGCCCACCTTCGATTTCTGCCCGCATGGACCAAATTGTTTTCCTCCAGTGTCTGCCGGGAGATAGAGGAGGCCTGGCTCGCCCCTCTGCACCTCAATGTTATGCTATGGAGTTCTTCACTGCTACTGACAGATAGAGATTTACTCGCACCGATGGTGTTTATGAGGAATATATGGAGAGCTCACAAACTTAAATATGGCATTTCCGCCCCTGCCTCTGTACTTACCTCTATTATACACACCCCCCTGATACCCGACAGCCTTACCAGATCTATGTGGCTACCCTAGAGTGAGAGAGGGCTTTTTCATATTCAGGATATTTTGCATCCCTTGGAGCGGAGATTACTTACCTTCCCGGAGTTGCGGGAGAACTATGACCTCCCCCGCACCTCCTTTTTGCATACTTAAAAATCAGGCATTTTGTCCTCTCTCTTCAGCAATCTCTCAGCTTTTCTCAAAAAACTCCCTTTGAAAGGTTGTGTGCAGCTGGTCCCTATGCTAAGGGCCTTATCTCCTCTATCTACCATCTTCTTCATGTGTCAACAAGGGAGGCCTCTGGTAAATTTGTTTATATGTGTACATGGGAAACTGTCTTGGGCCGCACCCTTGATGGTGAGGAGTTTTCTGCCGTCTGGTAGGCAGCAAATAAAAGCTCCATTTGTACTCTATTTAAAGAAAATTTATATAAGATTTTATTCCGGTGGTATCACACCCCAGACGTGCTCCATAGGCTGTTCCCAGAGGCTGATCCGACTTGTTGGTGCTGTAGGTCCTATCGCGGGACGCTAGAACACATTTTTTGGTTCTGCCTTATTATACAAAGTTACTGGGATAAGGTTAACCAGCTACTGGGGAAGGTGACCAAATGCCGATCTATTTTAGATCCTCTACATCACCTGCTAGGGTTGCCCTTAACAGGTCCTACCAAGCTCATATCCAAGCTCACCACACACATTTTAGTAGCGACACGTACCCTGATCTCCACTAAGTGGAAGTCTGTTTCCCCTCCATCCTTAGAAGAACTATACGCCCGCATTCAGGATATCTGAATGATGGAATACCTTACTGCCCTGCTCAGGAACACTGTCACTAAATTCGAACAGGTCTGGGAGCCATGGGATGACTATTATGCTCACTTACAGATGTGATGGTCTTATTTTGCTCCCCTCCTTTTGTTATATAGCAAATTGCCTCAGAATCCCCTATTCCTCCCTCCCCATTTTTGATGTTATGTCCTGTATACAGGAATTTACTGGTTTGTCATGTTTATTGCTGGAAACCACATTGCATTATTTGCACTCCACTATTGCTATTTTTTTCTTGTAGCTTTTATGTATGTATATGTGTATATGTAATCTACTAGAACCCCTATTCGGACATATTTCTGTAAGTTACAGGTCTACAATTTAAAAAAAAAAATTTCATGAAAAACGATGGATCACTTTTGGTACAGAAATCTAGACCTCAGTGTAACGCTCAGGAGGTTAAACTTTGAATGTTTTGATGTTCATTTTGCAAGTTAGGAAGGTATTGTTAATGCTATGTTATTGTATTTGTAGCCATATTGTTTTACTGCAATATTATGTCTCTATTACCACCTTTATTGTTTGTTCTGCATAAATATTTTCTAATCCAGCTTTCCACCCATGATGGATCCAAATTGCATATTGGTTTTGTAGGTATTTTTGAATGCAATATTTCTTGGGCCATTTTTGAACTATTTTGGCCTTATATGGAAGTGTGGGTTTAAATGTGTTTGTATATTTTTTTTTATTTTGTCATGTAAATTTATTGGTCTGTGTGGTCTCTATATTTTAATGTGACCTTTTAGAAAATGTGTTTTGAAAAGTTGTTTTAAAATGTTATAGTTTTTTGGGTTTGTTTCTGTGATCTCCTTTACAATCTCCCAGGATCTTTTAACCTTGGGTAATCCAACAGACCTGCAATTTTACTCAATTGTGATTGTTTTTAAGCATCTCCTTTCTATGAATTGGTGAAAGGGTAAAAACAGCACAATTGTCATATTAAAACTCAGTTAATTGTTGTGCATCATTGTGCACAAAACCTTCAAATTTAAAAGATAGCCTATTTCTTCCTATGATTTCTGATGTCATGGGCTTGGCTCGAAGTAACATTCATGAATGATACTGCTTCTGGTTAAAGGAGGAATCCACCTTTATGTGCTTTTACTACCAAACTGAGGTGAGTAAGTCCATATATAGTGGGCCAAGGTCTGAAATGCCATTCAATCCTGCAGAAACACCCTGAAAGGCTGGAAAAGCAAGAAATTAGGTTTGGCACAAAGTGTATTTGTCCCTGGTAGTTTTATATACTAGTACTAGTATAGTAAACACCTAAATAATGCATACACTCCAGTATTTATTGAGCACAATTAAGTGGAGTAACAACAGAACATCTGTTCGTTTCTAGGAGTGCCTAAGCCTGCTTGTGAGCTTGGCAATCAATGTGGTTTGATGTTGTGCTTTGCAACCTGGACCTCCTTCCATCACCATCAGGTGTGTTAGAATGAGTATGCAACTCAGCTGGACAACTAATTCACAACCAGTTTGGACAACAAGTGGAAGTGTGTTTGTATACAATAGTGCTAAGATCAGGCAGCACAGCACAATAACAACAAACCTTTAACACTACTACCAATGGAGGAGTTGTGTGACAATCCTTTTTTTAAATATTTGATTCATCTAAAGCCAAACTATAATGAAATTTGAATCGGATCCAAAATGCTTTTGAACATTTTTTTTTTACATTCATACTATTGTGTGATGAGAAGACATAATAAAAGTTCTAATTAGTATATATCCAGCTTGATATAAATTAGCACTTACTAAAAAAAACTGTAGGTGCACACAGAACAGGGAGCAGGTGTGCACTAATTGATTGCCAGGACCTCACCATTGACAGAGCTTAACAGATTGTTACCCACCCAACCCCAGACATTCTGTGGGGCGCATTATCCCCCCCACCCCAGACATTCTGTGGGGTGCGTTGTCCTCCCCCCCACCCCAGACATTCTGTGGGGCAATAGGAGTGCACCCCATCACCTGTCTCTCCCCCTCCTATACCCTGATATTACCTCAAAATAATAGAAGTGCACCGCATCACCTGTATCTTCTCCTGTACCCCCATATCACCCTTAAAAACATAGCCCCCCCCCATTATCTGTCTCCCTCCCGTACCCCCCTATAACCTCACAGCAATAGGAGTCCAGTCCATCACCTGTCTCCCCCTCCTGTACCCCCATTACCCTGCAATACCACCAGTATACAGAACACCTGTCCTCACTTTTCTCCATTCTTTTATATCCCAATATGACAATACCAGTTCACTCCATCATTTGTCTGACACTTCCTTCACCCCTATTTCATCCTACAAAAATACCAATATATTCCTGTCACCTAACCCCCCCACCAATATCCCCGTGCAATGTCAGTGCCCCCATCACCTGTCTCTCCATATCACCCTACATATTTACCAGTTCTACCTATATTAAGGGTATGACACCCCAGAATTACCCTTACAGCTTATATTATATAAATCACACAGATACCTGCTTTGCTGTGTGAGGCGACTGACAATCCATTCGCATCGCAACTGCAGTTTCCCGGACCTGAAGTTTGATCAGTGAAGCCCCGCCCACTTCCGGTTTTCTGGGAGCGTCACTTCCGTGTCCTTCTACTGGATGGGAACTTGACGCTACCTTTCTTTGACTGCGTGACATTGAATTTGCGGTGGGCTCCTATCGCGGCGGGTTAAGGTTAGTTGTATGTGTGCTGTATATCTGTAACGTATTACTTCACCAGTCTGATAGAGAAGTAATTTCCTCAGAACTAGGCTGGTAGGCTTAGGGGTCTTCCACTGGTGTCTGCTGCTGAAACATGTGCAGCTCGTCTCTTGTCAGCAGGCTACATAGTAGAATTGCAGAGTTCCCAGCTCTCCTATATTTTAAGGCTTGTCTTAGGATTGTTTCCTAAAATTAACTGTACCTAAACTCAATATTTTTACTTTACATAAAGGGGTAGACAACCCTTTTATAGGAGGCTCTTGGTTGCACCTTTTGCGTATGCCCGGGCATCTCAGCCATGCGCAGAAGGAGCCTTTTTGCCAAAAGAGAAAGAAACTGCCTCATGCATGGGCAGTGAAATCAGCACGTTTTTTCCCCCAATCTATGTCACCCGATCTCGAATCTGTATCGGGTGATGTAAGAAGAACCCAGAAGAACAGAGAGAAGATGGCAGCGCTCCAGCACAAAGATCGGAACGACGCGGGACCCTATGGAAGAAACCTCCCAATAGATCGAGTGCTCTGCGGGATTGAAGGTAAAATAATTTTTTTGTTTTGGGTAGTTTTTAGGTTTACTTCCTCTTTAAAAGCCCATGTTTGAATTTCCTATTCATTGCAAAAGGCTAATCTACACCAGGGCGTTTCCTTGTGGCACGTTTTTGAGTGTTATCGATAACGCTCCTTGCAACCTTTTACAAATTAAAATGCAGGGAAAACAGTGTCCACTGACAATGTTGGCATTTTCCCGCATTTATAAATGCCTGAAAACATAAATGTGGTAAAAACATGCATAGATGTTTTCCAACAGTTTACCCACCCCGCCGTATTACCGAGTGTGACTCAGGGTGAAATTTCTTTACAGAAAACAGAAACCCCAAACCACACTCGAGGTGAAATTAAGGACTTACCTGGGCCTCACGAGCCAGTGGCGTCCTCCAGCAATGTCAGCCCAGCATCTAGGTCCACTTGGTGATGCCTGGCCGGCATCGGCCTCCCCTGGTCTCACATCCCAGAGTGTGAGCATTGGAGATGCGAGACTAGGGGATGCAGATGCTGGCTGCGTATGCGACATGTGTGCGGGCGGCGTGCATGCTTCTGGGGAGGTAGGTAGAGATTTAAAATTGGAAGTATTTTTACATGTCAAATGAAATTATTTCACATGTAAAAATGCTCAAATATCTATCCTGCTAAGGAGGTTAAAAGCAAGCTTTAAAATGCCTAAATTTCAAACATGGGCTGTAGTGAGAGAATATATAGGGCACCATCTCTGATCCCTTTGTGAAAACCAGGTCACTTGCCTGTTATGCTGATCCAAAGGCTTCAATGCTTTCCAAGTCACTGATATGGAACGAGTGAGCTATGAGTTCAGACCTCACTTGCTGCAAGCTGGATTAGTGACTTGGAAGGTGTTGCAGCCAGATAGCCAGGCAACTAGCACATTTAGAAGATCTCTTCTTTTAGTACATCTGTCCCGTAAAATTAGACTGTGATCTTCCCCATCAAATATACTACAGGTCTCAGCAAATCCAGGTTAGTCATTGTCATCGGAGCATTTGGAGACTTTGCCAGCTCAGGGATGAGATGAAGGTAGATCTTCTAATTGGGACATTTTTGCTCCTAATTGTTCTAAAAGTGACTCTGCTTTATTAGAAAACATGGGTAATATGTTTGTTGTGTCATTTGTTTCTCGGATATGTGTTGGAGCATCTCCAGGGTGTATCCAATACCTGGCCCCCCAATTATTACTGCAGTTCCATATTCAGAGTTCTGTGTGCCTACAGGACACACTATTGCAGTGTTTTGCAGGTGGTAAAAAAAGGGGGTGTGGCAAAACACGGCAAATTCAGTGCTCCCAGTTGTTTATGCCATGGGTATCCAGTAACCTCTTATTGTTTCAGTTCTACCTTCTCCCAATTATTTGTTACAACTTTGTAATGCCTGCCCCGTTAGTATATCCAATTTTTCTATTCTATGTATTTTGCACAACTGTCCTATGCCATGTATTGTGACCCAACTTACTAGTGTTCTAAGTTTTAAGAGTGTAATCCTTTGTAGTAGTGTAATAGTATAATGAATGTGGTGTAACAAGTTAGGTTTAGCTCATATTAACAGCAAAAAACATTTACCCCTTCTGAGTGACTTCTGGCAACTGCTAGGCACCTAGGATTGGTAACAGGCGGTAAGTGCTGGGCATCTAGGATTGGTAACAGGCGGTAAGTGCTGGGCACCTAGGATTGGTAACAGGCGGTAAGTGCTGGGCATCTAGGATTGGTAACAGGCACCTATATTTTCAGTTTTGTACCCCCACCCTCAGAGAAATTGGTGTACAAAGAAGAGAAGCAGACAGTAGTTTCATAGGTATAGATTTGACAGGTAGGTATATATTTAGGCCCCAACCCAATGCTCCTTGCTATGTTAGTGGCTCCGGGGCCCCAATTTGCACTTTCAATTTAGGACTCCTAGTTGCACTTTCCTCTCAAACAGCAACCCCAAAGTTCAATTTTCATAACTTTTTACATTTGTGACCCCCATATCTTGAAATTCTTTAAAGCTGTAATAACTGTATAAACTGTAAAAACTGTAATAACTAGTATCTATGAGGGTCCCCTGTACACCCTGAAAATTACAGGTGATTGTGATATACATATTAGGAGATATGGAGGTTTGTACACACAGAGCTAGAGATTTCACAGGCAGAGCTGGTGCTATGAGATGGGGGCGGGGCTGCCTGTGTCCCCTTCACATGAAGGCTGAACTGTGTGTGCTCACCTCTCATCGGCAGCAATCCTCTGAACGGATGACACAGAGCACAGAGCAGCCTCACTGAGATCTGTGCATCTGAGGATGAGAGCTGCCGAGAGCTGGGCAGGGCATTCAAAGCAGCCGGGCGGAGCAACCGGCTAAAATCCTCTGGGGAGAACTATGAATTGTCATTGCAGCTTATTGGACTGAGCAGCAATATGTGAAAGTGCAGTGGAGTGAGACTTGTTAGTAAATTGTCTTTACGCTGTCACAATATAATTATCATTTATATTTGTAAAATTTAAAGCTGAAACTGTCGGAGATAAATTAATACCAGGACTAGAACTGGTGAAAAAAAATCTTGAGCCTAGACGTGTCATGAGTAAAGTGCTTCTACAGGTTGGGAGATTGGTGAACAGTTTGTGCTGCCCCCAGAAGAGCCCATTGACCGTGATAAGGTGGTGTTGGTAAGAGGATGGTGCACATTGCCACCCTCTAGAAATGATCAGGTATCTTTAGAGCACCCAGATCACATCTATATTAGTCAGTAGTTGGCTGCATTAGAAAGGTTAAATTGCAGTTGGTGTATACATTTGTGTATTGCCTGGGGTGAGTTCCTGACTACTTGGAGCTGGGTGCAATTTCTAGTTACATTCTAAAACTTTTTTTTTTAATTTTTCTTTTAGCATACTACCATGGGGCTGCTTCAGAATGTTGTACGAGGCCTTGTTCGCGGTTCAGACAGAATGGCTGAGATCACCAGTAAATTTGGACCAAAGTCCTTCAACAAAGGACGAGGAGCAAAGAAGATGGGGTACTTGACCGCCAACCGCAAGTTTATCAAAGTGAAGGAGATGGTGCCGCAGTTCATAGTCCCTGATCTTACTGGGTTTAAGTTGAGGCCATATGTCTCTTACAAGGCCCCTCCAGGAGCAGAGGAGGAAATGACAGCCAACAAGCTGTTCTCGGAAACTGTAGCTCCAGCCATTCAGAAGGACATTGAGGAGGGAACCTTTGACCCTAAATACTTGGAAAAATATGGATTTGAGCCAACACAGGAGGGAAAACTATTCAAACTCTATCCAAAGAATTATATTCAATAGTCCGAATGTTACAAGAAGTCTCATCCTGGATTCTTGTTCACAGTACCGATTGTCATATTGTAGTACATTTGTCTTTTCTAATTAAATGCAATAAAAATCAAGCCTTTTTTGGGCAAAATAAGCAAAAGAATAAACACAGTATACATTATTCTACATACATTCTAAACAGTGAGATTGTTCCCTACTTCAGCTTCCTGGAGGAAGGTGAGGATGTTGATAACTGAATAAATGGGCAAAGAGGTGACACAGTAAGATCATTTGCATAGTGTTGGCTGCTAAAATAGCTTTAAAGCCAAATTCCCGACTGATGCCAAGTAGCAGATACTTACCTTTCATTTGCTCTCCAGTGCTCCATTCAGCAGGTAGGAGTGAATTAAAGTCCTGTTTATGCTCTGAAAGCCAGGATATGAGGGGTATACATTTTCCCAATAGGAATAAAGCAAACATGACATGGCACTCTAAATCAGTGTTTTTCAACTTTTTTGAGCCACGGCACATTTTTTTACATTGAAAAAATCCTGCGGCACACCATTAATCAAAAATGTTACAAAATGACACTCTGTAGCTAATTCTTTTGTCTCTAAGAATGAACAAGAAAACTATGTTACCTACTGCCACCCACTGACATGGAAGAGTATTACATTACTCTGCCAGTCACTACAGCACAGACACTCGACAATGGTAATTGGATAATTTCCCACGGTACACCTAAAGATCCCTCATGGCACACTAGTGTGCCGCGGCACAGTGGTTTAAAATCACTGCTCTAAATGATCCTCCAAAATAAACTTCACTGAACAGTTAATTAACCCATAACAAAGACACAACCATATCTGGTTGCAATTACATTGGCATTGATACTGTTTGGAGTGGTGCGTGGGCTTCAAAAGTCTGTTTGACTGTGACAACAAAGCTATAAAAACCCTGATAAAAATGTTCTTCTCAACTTTCAAACCAGACTAGAAAAAAGTGTCCAGAGTTCCACTTTAATGCTGTCTGGGGCTCAGTTCCTCTCCTTGTTGAAAGCATTTCAAACTAGGTGTCCTTTCTCTAGTACCTCCTAAAAAGGAATCAATGATTTAGAAAAACAAGCTCTTTTATTTTTTTAATTTGTTAGTACAGTACCAAAAATACAGATCAGTATGTGCTGTAGATGATGACAAAAGCAGTGAGTCATGACCCTCCTAATATAAATACATTTGCTGCTATATTGGACTGTGCTCTTCAGTTATTGTATATACAATGCTGTATAGGCTTTAGGAAATTATGTGTGATAAACAGGAACATGATGTATGTTTATTGCTTCATATTTTCATGTTTCAGAAATACAAAGATTATTACATGGACCCTATGTCATTACATTTATCTCATTTAAAATAAAAGGCAACTTTGTTTAGCCAACATTAAAGGAATGCAGAGCAGTACCCTGTACTTTGAGGTGTAAAGGCGATTGATTCTTTCAACATTTTTGATAATGAACTGCTGCATATCTGATCAGGCAATGGCTGGGTTCACATGATGTCAGCAGGGTGCGAGGGGTATATATGAAGGGAGAAGTGCAGGTAAATATGTTGCTTTGCATTGATAGAGCAGAGGTTCACTTTAAGGTGCAGGAGACACAAGGCAAATAGTGAAAATTCATTTCTATCCAATAGATGCTGGCACAGAACGAAAAAAGAAAAGTCACAGAACGAAGCAGCATGCTGGGTTTACAGCTGACACTTTTCTGCTCTCAATTTCTTCAATGCATGGATTATATCTCTTTCCTGTATAGTGTTGTACTTTGCATCATAACTACTTTAAATGGCTCTTCCTATTTCTTTCTTCTTGAAATCAGGTACCACAAGCTGCCTTTAAATCTGATGTGCACACCTCTAACACCCTAATCAGATATCAGATTTATGTCCATGGAAAAAAATTTTTTGTGATTGTTTCATCGTTTCGCTCCGTTGTCATCCCCCCGGCGTCTTGCTGGTCTTTGCAGGTCCTGGGGACACATCCTTCCTCTTCTGTCTTCAGCCTGCAGAGACGATCTCTGGCGTTTCCCGGTGACGTCGGTGCAGGCACCAGTTCGAGCGGGAGGTGGGGCGGGAAACTCAAATAATTTTGTATTGGATTCAATACAAAATAGCTGTATTAAGTCCAATACAAAGAATCTTCATAAAATATATATATATATATATATATACCGTATTTTTTGCAGTATAAGACGCACTTTTTCTTCCCCAAAACTGGGGGGGAAAAGTTAGTGCGTCCTATACGACAAAGGTGTGATAAAATAACTAAAATAATATACTCACCCGATACCCGATTGGTGAGTTATGCCTAAGAATTAAAGGGCCTACAATGTAAAAATTCTATTAAAAAAATGTTACCGCTTTTTGCGTGTAGATACGGACAGAATTAGACCGCTGGGGAGGTTAAAGGATGATTGGGGGCCCAAGTAAGAAGATAGCTCTCTAATGACAAAAGAATTCATTGTATTATCGACAGTAAGCCTTTATGTGCTTACTGTATCTATTAGGGGGAATTACACAAATCCTGTATGACCATCAGCACTGGCCCTAAGGGGAAATCTCCACAGGCTACAGACAGCACTAAAAACCTGAAAGGCTCCAAAAACTAATATTTTGGCTAGGTTTTAATGTTAAATTCCTACCGTACCAGGTTTAAAATAAAAGACTTGTACAGTCACTAAATATTTCAGCTTACCAGTCCATAAGGTCTAAAGGAAGGAAGGAAAAAGCAAGGAAAAAAATAGCTGCCCTGATGCATCAGTGTGTCATCTTCTGCGTTATTAAAATTCTAATATCCAGAAGATATTGTAGTGGGGTGTCACACATTTTAAAATGTATATACATTTTATCCGAATTGATGGATCTGATCTGATTTTAGCATCAGAAAAGATTCCAGGCCTTTAGGCCTGGACATGCAGAACAGGAGGTAGTGTGTTCTAGGACAGATTGGTAAACCTTAATGAGGCCAAAAGAGACAGGATCATTTTCCATACTATGTCCTTTGCCACCTCCAGACGTGCAGGACATGGTCATAAAAGGAGCATGTTGCCACCAAGCTGGTGTTTGCTGGTCCATATTTAGCTAATGATTCTGCTAGAGTCTTGTTGTCTACATCCTTCGTTACATGGTCAGTTTCACGCGAGTTTTCTCCATGCTCATCCTCAAGATCTATATCAAAGCAGGACGTAGGTGACTCATAGGAGATTTTCAGATTCTCCAAAGGTTGGTCAATATGTGTTGAAGCCCCATCCGAGCTTGTGGTACCTGCCTCCTTTGTATACAAGGAAGAAGGCTCAGGACTGGTCGATGAATTGTATAAAGGGGACAAAGTGGACCAATCCGCTCCATAGGCTAAGGAGTTGTGAAGAACATACGAAGAAATGATAGGACAGCCATCTAGTAAAGGAAAATATTAACTATTAGATTGAGCTGTACATTGATTATATATATATATATATATACACACACACTATATATATATATA
>NC_092871.1:53370289-53391252 GCF_032062135.1 Pyxicephalus adspersus | reverse complement strand
ATATATATATATATATATATATATATACACACACACACACACACACACCTGGCCAAAACTAAAGTCACACACTCTAAAATTTAGTCGGAACACCTTTTAAACTTTGATTACAGAACATGTGTTGTCATGGTATTGTTTCAATAACATTAATAAATGACATGACATTTTTTCTGTCCAGAGTTGCGTACTTTTTAGCCAACATCTGATGAAAGGTGAGTTGGGCCCCAGATTTATTTTTCTACAGCACATCCCAAAGGTTCCCAGCGAGGTTAAGACCTGGCTCAGTGATGGCCTACACATATGGGAAAATGATGTCTCCTACTCAGTGAATCACACTTTTACAATTTGAGTCAGGTAAATCCTAGCATTGTCAAACTCAAATCTGCCCATGCCATCAAAAATCCATTGATGGAAAAAAATGGTCGTTTGGTATATGCAGGTAGTCAGCTGGCCTCATTTTTTGGGCACATAACTTTTGGTTGCTGTATCTCTAGACCTGAATGACTGAAGCAACCCCAGATCATAACACTGCCATGTATGCCAGCATTGCAAGTGAACATTTGTCCTTGAAGGTGATGTGTTAGAAGGTGGAAAAAATGTCAGGTGTGGGGTTCTAAACAACTGAAAAAGTTCAGATTGTAACAGGTAGATTCTTTGGTCCAAGAATCTCCACAACAGCATTTACAGTAAGAAATATAAGTGCATGTGTGTCATTTATGGTGGAAGGATGCACTATGGAAAGAAGGATGGTTGGTGGAGGCAGTGTAACTTAAAACATCTGTTACTAAGGTCTTGATGCCAAAGGCCACAAGATGCCTTCAAACACAGAAGCTAACACTTGTGGAGTCTATGCCCCAAAGGGTCAGAGCTTTTTTTAGCAATATAAATGGAACCTACACAATATAAAAGCAGATGGTTTTAATGTTTTGGCTGATCAGTGTATAAATACACACACACTCTTGCTATTCCATATTGTGATGTCTATTATCTTCCCCATATTTTCATCATTATATCATTATGGTAAGCATAAAAAGTAAGGCTGCATTTAAATATGTATATTTAGAAAAAAATAAGCAGATATAATGCTTTTAGTTATTGTAAATTCGCTCATTATTTGCCCTCTCTACCCACTTCACGTGTATGCTGCATGGATCAATGTATCTGCAACCTGAGGCTGAAGAAAGTGAGAAATTCCCTTATACTGTTGTTCTTGAACCCTACCTACAATAGGTGACTCAATTTCACCTATAAAAGAAAGTTCCTTCTTGCCTAATCACTGGAAACCTTGTGCTCCATTTGAAATTGCTGCTCTAGTTAAAATGGGCATTTGACAAGCATTTAAAACATGGCCATTGAGTAATTTGATTTCTGTGTTACACTGTGGGATTTATAAGTATGACTTGAACCTATGAATCAGAACTCATGGACTTTTGAATGATTACATGCTAATATTGTATTGAATATTTATTTTTTTCAGTTAGTTTATACAAAATTTAATAAATCTGTTATTGGTTTTAGTATTCCCTGTGAAGCATCTTGTTGTTAACCAAAAGTCCCCTCTCTTTGTAGACAAATCCAATTTGGGTTAAATTATAGGTTTCACTTTTTATTTTATATACATTTTCTGGTTCTTTATTCTGAACTTACCAGAAACTGTATCCAGAATGTGGAAGCCACTATGCATACAGGCGGCCAGCAGGAGGGCGCTCTCTGTTGGGTGCCACTTTAGCCTCCAGACTCCTCCTTGAACATGAGTATCAGATAAAGGCTGCCTCATCTGTCTCAAATCCCAGATGAGAACATGTTCATCATAACTAAAAATGAAAAAAAAACAACAGATGTAAAAATCCAATACCTATTCATCCAAGTTAGGCAATAATATCCTTGGGGGGGGGGTAGATATTTAAAGCATGCACCATGTTTAATTATATGAAGAATACGGCTTCTTAACTAAAACCAGAGCGTTTCTACAATTTCATCAGTATATATGGCAGCCCTCCACTCTACTGAGCAGGTAATAGGCAAAGGGGCCTAATCCTAAACAGACTCTTCTGTGTACCCACAGAAGTTAGAGCAAAGGAGGTGATGTTTTATGTGAGAAATTACTCTTTAGACCTGTTGATTGCTGTGATTGATTCACTTCTGCTTTACAAATGGGCTTTGATATAACAGTAGTAAAATATACTAAATTTCGATTAGCATCCGAACTGAGTGATGATTATTATAAAGCCAACTTGTGGTCTGCGGCCCTGGCCGGGAGAAGGACCCCGCTGGAGGTCGCACCAGTCAAAGTCAAGGACCATATCTCCCCTACGAGTCGCAGGCCCAGGGTGGTGGGTGGGTTGTGTCTCTGGACACAACTCACCCACTCTTCCATCGCAGGTCTGAGCAGCTGAGTGGGCAGCTTTTGGCATCATGACATCACTATGGGGGGAAGTTTCTTCTCTTCGAGTGACATTCAGATCCCTGCACATGCGCGGTCCTGAGCCGTTGGCCCATGGGTTCGAAAAGGTTGGCGACGACTGGTATAAAACACAGTACTACTATTTACTGATGAACTAGGAGTAATGCAGGCTTCAACAACGGACAAGTACAATGAATTAGATCAGTGTATTCAGTTTGCATCTCCAATGTTTTAACAAAAGGGTATTTGCATATTTGCTATGGCAGCAGAGAAGGTTGTCCCACATTTCTCACCTTCCCGTGGCCAGAACATTCTCCCGAAGAGGGTGACTTTGGATGCTGCACACTCCCATTGAATGTCTGAGAATGAGGGATAGAAAAGAATAAAAAAAGATTAATCATAACGAATTCCCCCACAATTACATTGGCAGGTAGTAGTGATCACAGAAGCTACTTATAGTTTTCTCCACTTATGATGGAGTTAGTAAGTTTGACATCCTGTATACCAAGTACTAGAACAGCAAACCTTTATTTAAATACCTATGTAATACAGGAATGCAAAATAAATCAGTCCATACAATGGCTGCATGTACCGTTTGCTGGTAAAAATTGGGTAGTCTGGTGAACATCTTATATCCCATCCTCGCAGTAAACAATCATCTCCACCTGTACAAAGGGGAAAAGGAATTGTTTCTGTACTGAAAAAATTCAGCTGTTGCAACCAAATGTCATGCTGTGTTAATATTAAAATATTAAAAAAAACAAAAGAAAAAAAACACACTATACTTAAAATGGAAAACATTAACTCTATTCCATTCAAAGTACATTAAAGCAAGGACAACAATACTGACAACATATTTTAACATTTATAGTTTCTACACACACCTGAGTAAACCATTTTAGAATTCCAGTAGTTGAATGCAGCGATCCACGCTTCATACCCATGGGCATCCCACTGACATAGCATGTCCAAGGAAGGTGAAGATTCTTCAACCTGCAGTAAACTGAGACGTCCCTTTGAGTCGCTGCAGATGATCTTTACTGTTGAGTTACTGAACAAAAAGCGGGAAAGCACACATATATATTATTTATTTTAAGTTTTAAAGTGTCAATAGTTTAAAAAAAAAAAGCTATAATCAGGAAACAGTGGGGCGGGGGGGACTTACCTTTCTCTTTTTCCTGTTGACCAGTCGAGGGACAGAGCCAGGCAGTCATCGCCTACTTCCATGCTATACACAGGTTCCACCTGGGAACTTTCCTACTGAATAAAAACAGTCACTGCAGAGACCAGATACAATATGCAAAATATATCCAGAGGCCTATTTGTACACTTACCTTGCTGCCTTGTAGTTTATAAAGCTCTAGTAAACCTTTAGCATTAGCAATGCCCAACACAGGACAACCTGAAAGGGGAATGTGGCACCTAGACAGAAAACAACATATTAATGTTTACTTTCTTGACAGGTAACACACATGAAAGTCCCAAACTACACAACTGGGTTTTTAATTTTGTTTTCCTTTAGAACCAGTGCTACTAGTTTCCATATGCAAGTGAAAAGGTTTCCTTTTTATCCAGAGGCTTGGCTTTCAAAGTAAAAAAAGAGCCAGACACAAAAAAGGAGTAGACCGAAAACCATACTGTTGCTAATACATACCATATATACAAATATCAATAGATAACTTAGGTTACAGGTGTCATGGTAAACATGACATGAAAAGTACTTTCTATACTTCTCAATGAATGACCTGGTGCAGGTAAGCAACTAATAAAAACAAGTCACATTACCTTTTTTTACATGTTTGTTTAAGGTTGGAGATTTTCAGAATAGTAAATCAGCATATATATAAGTCTGCAGGTATATTTTACAACATATTTGTGGCCAATACAGGATAGTGCTTGCTCCCCGCATTGCTCACATACAATGCATATTTTTAAAGGAACCTGTTTCCCTTAAAATTTCAAGCTTCTTGTGTTATCCATCCCATCCAGTTCTCCTTGCCTCCTTTTGGCCACTATATTTGATGGGCACCTTAATTGGACAATAGGAAAGTGGGGACAGTGGTAATGTGTGGACATAGAGATTTTGCTAGCTTTATCATTAGTTAGCAGAATGGTATAAAATCTGTACATAAAGCCCATGGAACAAGCAATCTATACAGACTTGCAAATTTATACATATTATACGTGCAGATTTTTATATTTTAACAACTATTTAACTACAACTTAACAACTACTGAGTAATATGCTGGTTCCAAGCTCCTTAAGGTAAAATAGGTACATAAATATTTGGACAGAGACAACTTTTTTTTCGAATTTTGGTTCTATACATTACCACAATTAGTTTTAAATGAAACAACTCAGATGCAGTTGAAATGCAGACTTTCGGCTTTAATTCAGTGGGCTGAACAAAAAGATTGCATAAAAATGTGAGGAACTAAAGCCTTTTTTTTTACACAATCACTTCATTTCACGGGCTCAAAAGTAATCGGACAATTGACTCAATTGCTATTTCATGGGCTGGTGTGGGCAATTCCTTTGTTTTTCAACCCACGCGAGAAATTGCTACAATATTGGGAGTGGCAAAATCCAGTTTGGTACATCATGAGAAAGAAACAAAGCACTGGTGAACTCAGCAACGCCAAAAGACCTGGACGTCCACGGAAGACAACAGTGGTGGATGACCACAGAATCATTTCCATGGTGAAGAGAAACCTCTTCACAACAGCCAACCAAGTGAACAACACTCTCCAGGAAGTAGGCGTATCTATATCCAAGTCTACCATAAAAAGGGTGACTGCATGAAAGTAAATACAGAGGGGCACCGCAAGGTGCAAGCCACTCATAAGCCTCAAGAATAGAAAGGATAGATTGGACTTTGCTCAAAAACATCTAAAAAATCCAGCATAGTTCTGGAAAAACATTCTTTGGACAGATGAAACCAAGATCAACCTTTACCAGAACTTACCAGAATGATGGCAAGAAATGATCCAAAGCATACCACATCATCTGTAAAACATGGCGGAGGCAGTGTGATGGCTTGGGCGTGCATTGCTGCCAGTGGCACTGGGACACTAGTGTTTATCCATGATGTGACACAGGACAGAAGCAGCCAAATGAATTCTGAGGTGTTCAGAGACATACTGTCTGCTCAAATCCAGCTAAATGCAGTCACATTGATTGCGAGGTGTTTCATAATACAGATGGACAATGACCCAAAATATACAGCCAAAGCAACCCAGGAGTTTATTAAAGCAAAGAAGTTGAATATTCTTGAATGGCCAAGTCAGTCACCTGATCTGAACCCAATTGAGCATGCATTTCACTTCTTGATGGAAAGGCCCACAAACAAACAGCAACTGAAAGTTGCTGCAGTAAAGGCCTGGCAGAGCATTAAAAAGGAGGAGACCCAGCATCTGGTGATGTCCATGAGTTCAACACTACAGGCTGTCATTGCCAGCAAAGGGTTTTCAACCAAGTATTAGAAATGAAATTTTATTTTCAGCTTTTTAATTTGTCCAATTACTTTTGAGGCCCTTAAATGAGGTGATCGTATTAAAAAAAGACTTTAGTTCCTCAAATTTTTATGAAATCTTTTTGTTCAACCCACTGAATTAAGTCTGCAGTTCAACTACATCTGAGTTGTTCCATTTAAAATTAATTGTGGTAATGTACAGAGGCAAATTTAGACAAAAGTTGTCTTTGTCCAAATACTTATGGACCTAACTGTACATCACTGCAGATTTATTGCAAGTGATATCGGCATAGATCAAGCATGCAGCAAAAAATGACAGCTTCCATTCCCTGATTCTAATAGATTTAGCCGTGACAAATATTCTACAAAATGGGCAAACAGAAAAAAAATTTAAAAAAAATATTTGAAGTAAATTTTTGTGAAAATTGTCATTCTATTCAGTTAGCTTTGAAGTTTAGGCATAATTTAGACTTTCTTGTGAACTATACTGTATTTAGCAAAGCTGGCCCATAAACTATACCAGTCTTTAAATGGACAATAAAGGAGCAGAACATTGATAAAGACACCCTTCTTCTTGTACCCTTCTTCTAAACAATAAAGCCCTGTTTGGCTTACACCTAGTTGCTCCAACTATTGAACCAGACTCCCTGGGAATTATCATTAGGCATTTATTGTAAGGACAGAGTTGTGTGCTTCCCAGTTGTATAAAAAATACAGAGCATAAAGTAAATTAATACATTTTTTATCTGTCTGTGGTTGCCCTTTATTATTAACCTTTAATTTAAATCTATCCACATCATTTGCTCTGGGATACATGTCACCTCTGTAGATATCTGTAAATACCGGGACTGTAAACACCGAAAAGGGCAGATCTGTATCACACCACATGGCAAAAGAAGAATACAGCAGTGGAGAGCAAAATGAGATAATCATACAACCTGTATATTACATTTATTTTTATGGATGTCCTTTATATCACATGTGCAAATGTTTATATCATCCAATGTATATACTGTATGTGTTTTACAGGAAATCATTTTTGGTAAAAGGATCAGTTTGTGTCCATACCATTTCATGTCCAATATGGCGGCTGTTTCATTCCTTTGCAGCTCCAAAACAGGTGAAAACAGCTGGTGGGGATTATAGTTATAGAGGTAAAGGCGACCCAGCCGCATATGAGGGTCATCACTTTTCTCTGCACCATGCTGTGGGGTAAAGGAGACAGACAAGTTGGTTAGGAGGCAAGTGATTAAGAGCTGTTATAATGGGACGGCCTATAGGTTTCAAAAGCCTAAATGTCCCTTTAATGACTTTAAGACATTTGGAAGTGGTGCTACACATGCACAGAACTGTCCTTGCTATTTAAAGGCATTCCAGCCAATATCATTTTTATACAAAAATGATCATCTGACAGCAATAAAAAGGTCCAATTCATGACCATTTTTTGTGTTGATGCACTATTGATGGGAATGGCAGGGCATATAAACGCATGACAACACCCCGGCCCAAAGCAATAAAAGATTATCAGGATAACAAGACGCAAAGGGGTAAAGCCAGCCATCACCTACATCATTGCAGGACTAATCTCAACAGGCACTTACCTACCAGCTACCAGCAGTAACTTTCCACAGCTTTGCTTTTAGGGACCACCTGAGATTTAGTAACGCTACAGTAACGCTCCCCATAATAGGGATAAGCTGATAAAACTGGTAATACCAGGTCATATTGGTGAGTTCTGACACTACTAGGAGTTGTCAGATTAGTGCACCATTCAGCCATGACCCAATGGTTTTGTATGGTGCAGCTATTTCTCATTTCAGCAGTGGCTAGGTAATGGTTTAGTATTTTCATATAAATAATTAATGTAAATAATCTCTTTAAAAAGTGTTATTTCTTTTGGTATACAGTCTCATGCCATCAAGGAAACTGGAAATCTACTGGCCATGCAAGTTAAGAATTCTGAAATTCTGTTTTATTTTCTTGAGCTACATCCTTTTTTGAGGTCAGTGACTGAAAGTATTTTAACTAGAAAGAGTCGGTAAACTATCATTTATATCAGTAAGAGCAGTCTTACTAATACATTTTAGAACAGATTACTTTAGAACTTTATACTTAAAGGGGGTCATGTGGTGAGGACTTTATAGATGCAGGTCACAGCATGTTTGCCTATATTAAATAATATCTAAATTGTGCTCTCTCTTACAATGGTCCACCTGAATAATCTGTTTAATTTGTATCCAATCAAGCAGGTCTTGTTCCACACTGTTGTTAGTATATGTGTATGACCTGCTTTATGGAGCACAAAAGAAAATGAGCTTTTTCAGGTACAATTTGGCTACGGTAAAGCAGTATTTAGATTCTCTACATTCTACATTTCAATTATGCAGAGTGAAGACAGACATAGGAAGACTGGAGCAGTGCCTGAATTTTCCTTTTCTGTATCTACTTAGAATTTAATACAAACCATTCACCCTTCACTCAGTGACTTTCAGCAAATTATTAATACTCACAATCTGAAAGTGCAGCCAATAAGTCAAGAGAATGAAGTACTTACATCACTGTCTGGCTTTTTCAGCTGATACGTGCCACAGGCCAGGACTGTGTTCCAGCCATCCACAGGACACCATTCTGCAGCATCTGCACTGTACTCTGTATCTATGACCTGCAATGTCTGAGTTTTGCTGCTCCCTGCCATGTCTGTCTGCGAACATCACCTCTCCTAAAATCAAAGCAAAACATATGTTTTAATAACAAGTTACAAATCTAACATATGTGCACAAAATCTGCCTCAGATTTTATAAAAAGATATACTAATAAAATATTTTAAAAAATCTCTATGTTTGCACAAAAATTTGCCTGCTTGTTTGTCAGGAAAGATACAAAGGTGTGTTGTGACGTGGACAGTAGGATACAGTAGCCTCCTACAGGAGAGGATCTCAGCAAGATCTCGAAGTGGAGAGGGATGTCAGACAATAGAACCTTCTGGGAAGGGTATGGTTATGGCTGTGCATGCAGTTGCTTTAGATATTCACCCTTCTGTTCATCCTGCTGGCCATCCTTAATCATACAGATTTTGTTGAAAATGAACTTAAAGCATACTTATACTCAGAATTTTCACTTTACATAAAAGGGTAGAGAACCCCTTTTATGTAGGGTAAAAATTCTGATTTTTTGTTTTTTCTTTAGGTGCAGCACCACCTCTAGGCGGTCGAGTAAGAGTGGGAGCGCAAAGCCTCCCAGGATACCTATGTCAGGCATCCCAGGAAGCTCTTGGGTGCTCCCGCGCATGCCCGAGCATCTCAGGCATGCGCAGAAGGAGCGTTTTTGCTCAAAGAGAAAAATTTGCTGATCTCATGCATGCACAGTGGGATCCCCAAATTTTTTTATCCTACGTTATGTTACGCATGGGTTGGGTGACATAGGATGAAGAACCCGGAAGAGAAGACGAAGGTAGCGGCGCCTGGAGTGCCGGCTCTGGGACAGTTGCCGAACACGCCCGGAGTGATCGGTCTGCCCTGCGGGATTGAAGGTGTGTTTTGAGTATAGTTCCTCTTTAATGAAAAAACGTTACAGTTCTCCTGGAATATTGAATTATTGAATATTTTTTTACATGTTTCCACCTCTATTAGTAATAACAGGAATGAATAGAATAAGAACAATAAGAACAAAATGACTTCACTTAATGTCTCCAAATGATGTTGTGCACTAAGGTTGAGTTGTCATCACAGTTAGGTTATAGGGACTCTGTAGGAATAGTTTAGAGTAACAAATAGGAATTATAAAAGGTTAAAAGGTCTTGGGAATGTTGCACTGGTACAAAGTAAACCCTGACTGTAAAGGGTTCAAGCTGTTGGACTGCGCCTATTACTGAATAAGAACATTCGGTAACATGTAATGATGTCAGTGTATGTACAGGAACTCGAATGTCGGTCACAGGGATACAACACATACAACGCACATGTCACTCACCTACATGCAACACTGCCAGCAATACATCCACAACTACTTCCGGGTCTATGAAGCGCTGAGACAACCCCCTCTCCACGCACAGACTGACAGGAAGCACAGCCAATAAGGCAATGCCTGAGACCAAGGATCACGTGACCTCCAATTGCCTCTGTTTTCTGAGTAGGTAGAACGGCACTTTAGGGTTCATTTATACAATTAGATTTTTTAACACAGCTAGGAGTCTACACATCATAAAATGTGTAAAAACATCTTCTTTATCTATTAATGATGAAAAAAGATTACTTTTTTTGCAGGAATAAATGATAGATTCAAGGAATCTTCAATTTTTTTGCGTGAACAATGACAAATCATTTAGTGCATGAGCCCCATTGGCTAATGGTATGTTGATCTACTAGAACTGTTAGCTACAAGACATGGGGGGGAGACTAGGCAATCATTTTGCCAGACACTGCAAGTAACATGCAAGAGCATGAGTGGTGTTATAGAGTGAATGTCATTATTTGTTTCAGTGATATGCAGTGAGATAGAAGTACATTAGCAGGCAAGTAAAACATTCCCTATCTGTCTGCTAATGGATTGCAGAAGTGGAAGTGCAAGCCCTAAAATGACTGCTTTACAAAAAAAATAATAATAATGCTAAGGTTCATGGTTTTTGGTTTGTGTTGATGATTTCAATTTAAAATGCTTCTGGGATCATTCAGAACTCACTGAATGGTGCCTTATTACAATAAAACCCCTGTGTTGGCAGCAATGTTTACTTACTCTTTAAGGTGACCTCAGACATTAGAGAATGTTGCCCAGTTTATGTTTATTGACAACCCATGGAGAGCCTGCTTAGCGCAAAATTAATCAAACCCCCCCCCCACCCTTGTATATTGTACATTAAAATAATGCGTGTGAGCTGAATAAGGTAGCAGGGTAGGATTTTCTGGCTTATTTCAGAAAAGTGTATGCCAGCAGCAGGGTTATTAAACCTATATTGGAATTGCATGAGATCTCAACATAGAAAGAGCAGCATCAATTTGTAAATTATCAGTGTACTGGAAAAACTATATGGTATGTACATACCAGAAGCAGATTTTTAACCTCCTGTTGGTGTCAGCAGAAGTGCATCAATAGCCCTGGTATCTGCAGTGGGGCTTGGATTAGAAGATGGTTGGGTTTTTGAAGGCACATTATACATAGAAATTGTGTTTGTATTATCAAACATGTCTGTTGCTGCATTATTAAGAATTACAGTTGATGCCGACATAGGTGTATCCCCTGCGACATTTCTAACTAGATAACCTGAGATTTTACAATGATGGCTTTTCAGTGATTCCTCTTCACTAGCAGTGTAGTAGAATTTGTTTAGCTGTCTTAGTATATATTGACCCCGGCACTTCTGACAGCTCTTTGCATTTCCTGTCCCCCCAACAGAGGTTGGATTAGGGTGGAGCGCAGGAGCACAAACAATTCTCATATTTTGATATTTAGTCACTTTTACAACTGTTGTGTTAAGAGCAGTGGCAGCAAGGAGGTCACCCTGGGACCAAAACATTTAAGATTTGAAGATGGTCCTCTAAGCAGTCCTGCGAAAGCGATACTTCAAGAGTTCTGATTTGTGTCTTGTTTTCATGTGCCATCCGTTAATAGTTGTAAAACATTCTGGTTGTCATTTGTAGAAATATGTAAAAATAGTAGTAAAACAACAGTCCAGTTTTAAAAGGGTTGAACAGAAGATAGTAAACTGATCATATTAATTATTTAATTAACAAGAGTGGCAGTCAGGTTAAAAAGTAGCAATCGTCTCAGCTCATCACCAAGAGGATGAACAAAATTTTTTTTTCATTTATAGAGAAAAAATTCCATGTTTCCTGTAAACAATCTGTTTAACACTTGATAAATGAACCACATAATTTATTTGCCGTATGTTACTTTTCCAATTCTTGCACTGCTGTGTACTTGTTTGAATTGAAGTCACAAATGGCCAGGAAAGAATTTGCACAATATCAGCTCCAAACTTATCATGACAATCGTTAAGAAATACAAAAGCCTATTAAATAAGGATTTATTTTACTGCTGTGTATATTATATTTTTGAGTAGCCATATTTCATCTGGTAGGTTACCAATGGAACACAACTAGCAGGCCATCTTTTCAATAGTTTGTAATTCCTAATAACCAGAAAAGAGTAGCATGGCCTACGCAGAACCAATTGCTTTATACTAAAACACAAGTAATACTTTTGTAAAATCCTCTTACAAAAATTGTCAGAGTTGATTACCCTGTCAAGTTGCAAAAATCAAAGAACACTCAATACCACCATCACCCAACATTTAAAAAAAAAAAAGACCACCTTGTCTGGCTGTGTTGGTGTTACATTGGCTTCAATACTTACAGACCTGAATCAAATATTTAGGGCAAGAATATCTTCCACGAAGCCTGAAATGGCATCCCCTATTGCTACTGGCTTATTATACCTGGTATAAAACCAAGCTATGACATAATGGAGGTTGTGATAAGGTAGGGTTTTCTTGCAGAAATGGACAGATGATGCCCCTTGTGCAAAGAGCATATTTACCTGCCTGGTGGCTCCCTTAAACTGTCAAAATGTCTGACTGTGCATGGGTTGGTAGGTTAGTTGAATTGGTTGTGTGCATAACAAGCACAGCTTCTTCTACTGTAGCCAGCACTGAATGAACTCCCGCTCACCAGCACAGAAGTTAGCTCATCCAAGCCAATTAAAATGATCAAAGATGAAAACAAGGAAGGAAAGTTTGAGATGGTAGGACCTGCGATGAACAGAGGACCTGGAAGTATATATAGTGTATAGCTCCACTTTAGAAAAAGAGAAAACAGACTCCCTAGCATTAATATATACCATGGCAACAGTTGACATAACTCCAGAGTAAAGACCATCATGAAGGAATCACAAAAATTTGAATATGGACCATAGGTTGGAAATTCTTTCATTAAATACAGACCCCCTCTAATAAGACAGATGCCTGCCCTTTTTTTAGGCTGTCACACCGACTCTTGTCTATGCATTTTCCTAGAGGCGATGCTGATCCTCTTTTCTCAGGCTGTTATATCGTGACTGTTTCATGAATCCAGTGGGATTTCAGCATTTTATTCTGTTCATCAGCCCCACTCCCGCAGTTTCCTTTAAACTACAAATACCAAATGACATTTAGCCTTTTTTATTTTTTAGAACATGTCCATGCATAATATATATCATCCCAGTCGACAATACATAGCAAGTTATTCTCCTTTTGTTGTTAAAAGGTTACCGCAAATAAAACATGGAAAGGAGAGCTGAACATTGAGCTTGTCAATGTTGACTTTGAAAACTGGGATCAATTCCTCTTAGCCCAATCAATAAATAAAAAAAAAAAAAAACTGTACATAAACTTTTACAAACATAAATTATAAGCTCTGGGTTGGAGCTTTCACAGTAGTCTGTAAGACAAATTCTAATACTGGAACGGAAGGTCCCACTCCTTCAATCATCACAGTTCCAGGCGGAATAGTCCATCATAGCCATTTCTAGGAGGCATGGTCCGCCATAGCCTTACATCCGCTCAAGCATCACAGGAATATTTTCAGTGCCTCTGGCATCCCTGACCAGTCACTTGCATGTGTGCAGAACACATCCCATTCTCCTTATAAACATGGAGCGTGCTGCAGTACAGAATGCTGTGGTCACCGTTCTGGCTCCGGCTCACATTGAGAAATACGAACCTTCTCTGAACAGTGCTTTTTGTGGGCTGGCCAGTCCTTTTGTTGGCACTGGGTGCCGCAGTATCTTGCTTGTTGGCATCTACCACATATATTAAATTCACGCATCTAAAAAAAGGGAAAAAAAAAAAAGGTAACAATTAGGTAAAAGTGATGCTCCGAATACTTCTTGCTGCACATGACAGAAAAGTAAAAATCTTTACAAAAGGATAATCAAAATGCATTTTATTAGAAGTTTAAAATTTGTTTTACAGACTAGTAGGGTCACAGAATAAAAAAATCCATATATATATATATATATATATATATATATATATATAAAAATTGAATGGTTCGTAGAAGTTTTAGTAAAAAACACGTGTGACATGTCACCATAGAATAGTTAACAAATTTATAGTTTTTAAGCATACTCTAAAGAAATTTTCTTCAGCGTGCAGAAAGAAAAATGGATTTTGTTTTTATTTGCTTGTCAATATTTCCCACATGAACACAAAAGATGTCACAGTCCTTGAGACACTAAAGTTTTTTTTATACAATTCAAAGAGTGAAAAGGTCTAAGGGTCTACAAGCATTAGTAAAAGGACAACCTCCCCGTTAGTAAAGTGTCAGTTAAGTGTCACACCCATACAATGCAAAAAGCAGTATTAATGAACTCCAGCACTTGCATGATCCTATAACTGAATCACATTAATAAATGTTTCTTTGCGTTCACATACCAGACAGATTATGCATTCATAGGTTGGGCTGACACTACATTGCAATTGTTTGTGTTTTTTTAAAAAGCAAAACATTGTGAACAGCACAGTGCTGTGTTTATGGACTATGAAATATGGTGTTAAAGATGAAGTGTATTTAAAAAAAACTTTGGTGTCAGCAAGTTTATATTCAGAACCTGAAAACCAAAACCCAAAAGGCATAACTAAATAGGAACACACCACTTAGATAAACAGATAGCCCATACCTGTTTCTCCATTATAGTGCAAGGAGGATAATGACACTCAAAATATGTGCAAGAGTTCTCCTCCTCCCGAATCACTTCTCCATTAGCGTTATAACACCGAGTGTAATTCAGCAGTGGAAACAAGTCTTCTATAGGGTCAGCAGGAAGTTGTTGTATAGCTAGCCAATAAAGAGACTGTTCCCTGCAGTACACACAAATTTACATGAGAAACCAGCTCATCCTCACGTTACAATACAGCCAGATAATGTTCTAAAACCAAGACAATCTAAAAAAAAGATTTTATTAGATATGCATTTTTACATGTCCAACTCTAAAATGTTTAACTGTTCTTAAAAGAAAACATCACACACATAAAAAGCCAGTGGTGAACAGCTACACGCAAGGCACAGGTTATGTCTTTTACCTTTGCTTGCTAGACACCTCTTCTATCTCAGGTTTCCAGCCCCGAGGAACGACTTGCAGATTATCCAATCTGTTATCAACTGTAATTCCATTTAAATGTAAAACTTGGAATCCTGGAGCAATGCCACCTTTGTGCCGTTGCCTAAAAATCAAAAACCAAAAAATATCTGTCCCCTGCTATACATAAGATATTCATTGAAAAATGGTTTTAGCGTGTGAAAAATAAGAACACAGTCAATGTTGTCAATGGGATGTTGATCCACCAATAAGGGCTGGAAATTTTCGGATCATGTGCAGATCGGAAGATTCGCCGACAAAAACATGACTGTCTACAACCCCCCTAGCGGTAATCCCGAGTGTGATCCCGAGGATTTTACTTGCAAAAAGCAGTAATCCCGAGTCACACTTCGGACTGCTTTAGGCTAAGAAAAACCCTACTTACCTTCCTCATGTTGTCGTCCTTCTGGTCTCCGCAGGTCCTGGGGACACGTCTTCTCCCTCCGATCTCGAGACACAAAGTGTAGAGCTGAGATCTATAGGGGTTCCCATGACATCAGTGCAGGCGCTGGTTCGTGCGGGTGGAGTGGCGGGAAATTCAAATAATTTTGTATTGGATTCAATACAAAATAGCTGTATTGAGTCCAAAGAAAGAAATTATTATATTCTACTGTACAGTTACAGATTTTTTTTTAAAGTTTATTAAATTAATTATTGGACATATTCTGGGGAGTTATGCCCAAGAATTATAGCCCTACAAGGTAAAATAAATTTTCATGCAAAAACATAACGCTTTTTGCACGGAAATTTGGACAGAATTAGACTGCTATGGAAGATAGAAGCATAGATTTGTAATAATAAAGAAACTGGCAAACTTAACTGTAATTAACTTCTGTGCAATTGTCAGACTATAATAAGTGGGATACAAAAATGTATTTACTTCATTGTCACTGGAAGAACCTGGAATAGTGTCTCACCCTCTTTTCACCATTTGTTTTAAGTTCACATTATTGCACAGCAAAATATTCAAATGTACCATTTACTTTGCTTTATTTTGAGTATCTACAGCAGTGTCTCTTGACAATTTTTAACATGGGGGTAACCTCTTGATGTAACTTTCAGATCTTCAGTGAACCCCTGCTATAATTACTATTACTACAGCTCACAGTAAATTAGTGCAGTGGTCAGTAAAAAAAATGCCTCTTACATTGCTGGCCAGTGGGAGGAATGTCACTCTTACAAATACCCAAAATAGATCATTGGCTTCTGTTAAAATGATGAAGCATGTTCCCACCTGTTCCTGCCTACCTGCCCCATGGCCCTGCCCTCCAGCTCAAGACGCACAAGCAGATGCCCAGCCGGCATTTGCTTCCCCTGGCCTGGCATCCCCAAAGTTTACACACCAGGGACACAGGCGCCCATCGGTAGGGGATGATGCCAGACATCGCTGAAGGACACGGCTGGAATGTGGGAACAAGGTAGGAGTTTTAATCCCACTCCGAGTATGGCTTGGGGTTTAAAGCTTTTGGTATGAAAAATCCACCCGGAGCCACACTTGGGAAAAACGCCAGGGAGGAAATAGAACCTCAATCTAGATAAAACATAAAATGAACCTTCATGTATATCTCAATAACAGCCTTCCTTTTTAATAAACCCTGCTAAAGTATGAGATCATATTTTATTACATACCACAGCAATTCTTGAAGTAGGCGCGAAGAACTTCTTCCTTTGCACTTTTCGAACGCATATGCAAATATTTTAGCCCCATTGCCATCAGCATCCACTTCCATTCGAGCCTAAAAAAGGGAAAAGAAAAAAGGGACCAAGTTAGCCAGTAATTCTGCTGCTAGTAACAGAACTGCATCTATTTAGATTAAAAAAAGAGGGAACCTGATCTGCAAAGGCACAACTGCTATCATGCTTTCTTACCCATCCCCTCCCTGTTTTTGTGTCCATGAAACATTATCTATTCACACTACATACAGGGACTTGGACTTGCCAACAGCAAAAAGAGCTGAATATTCAACATGCTCATATTTCTCATCATGGTCAAATTAAGTTTCTGTGGCAGATGGGGCGTGGCTTGGCGATGGTGCTGTGAGTAGGCACATACCCAGAGCTCCGTGACCACGGCAGCTTTAGCAGCTAATACTTCAGATCATACAGCTTGTTTCCACCCCACTCAGTGATGTCTAAGCAGCGGAAGAATAAAGAAGCAGGGAAAACCCCTAACGGGACAACTTGCATAAATATTTCCCCTCAGATTCAGCAGCTTCAGCAGGAGGAAGTGTTCCCAAGATGGCGCCCGCATCTGCAAGTGAAGCTGACCACCTGGAATCTGCTGATCGGGTGAGTGAAGAGGGAACTTTCCCCCCAGCTGGGATCCCTGCTGTTCTGTCTCCTACACACTCCTGTCTGTCATCTGATTCCCCAGCTGAGTTCTCAGCCACAGTGCCTTCACCTCAGCAGCTGCCCAGAGAATTACAAGCCCTCCTGAAATTTATACCCACTAAAACAGAGCTGGAATCCTGGGCTCATCTCATAGAGCACTCTGTTCATGCAGAGATTGAACAGATATATCAAGTGCAAGCAGTTGATATTAAGGTTACTTCACTGGAGTCCTCCTCCTCCCAAACTTCCCTTAGATTAGACACACTTGAACATGCCCAACTGCACATGAAGTCTGTGCTTTCTAACTTGGCTCTCAGTTTGGACGATCAAGAAAACAGGGGCCGACGCAACAATTTACGATTAAGGGGACTCCCGGAAGCTACAGCTGGGCCTGACCTGGGACACTGTTATTGCCATTTTTAACACCCTTTTAGACCGACCCCCCTCGGAGTGCATAGAATTGGATAGAGTACATAGGGTTGGTGTGAGGAGAGATGGAGTACCTGACCTCCCCAGAGATGTTCTATGCAGGGTGCACTTTTACAAAGTTAAAGAGCAAATCGTTCAGAAAGCATGGCAGAAGGGGCCGATTGATTTTGATGGTGCAAGTATTCAGATATTTCCGGATCTATCCCCTCACACGCTGCAGATGAGACGCATACTGAAGCCACTTTTGGAATACATTACCACACACGGAGCCCGATATAGATGGGGACATCCACTACATCTCATAGTGACCAAACCAAACTGTGTTTACATTGCACAATCCATTTCGGCTACCAGCCCTGTTTACCTTCTTTGGCGCAGATCCCATTGATGTTCCTAACTGGCTGGAAGTCTTAGACGTACTACCAAGTATCTACTTGAGATCATCTACCTCCGCCTGACGCAGACGGCGCTTTGCCGCTCCTCAGCGCCCCCTGAGAATACCTCAAATTCACATGAACTATGATTTTTCCTGCTGCTGAATATTTGGACTCTTGTTACCACCACTGTCTACCTCCTACATATATTACAATGCATCTCTATACCTCCTCAGAAACTTATCGTTTGATGTATCCATGTCCTGATTTGAGCACACCTCCTATGCCGGAAGCGGATTCCTGTTATTGCGATGACACTAGTGCACATTGAGTATGGGCGACGGCCCATCCTGGACTCAGTGGTTCTTTGTTCCCGGATGGCTGCCTACCGCCAGTACTATTACTGTTATTATTGTTTTGTTTACATGATACCTGGCGCTTTGAAGTTGGGTTACTGTTTCGGCTCCTGTAGGTAGCCTGCATTGTCTTTTGCGGTGCACTTTAGTATGCCCTTTATTTAATGTTTTTGTTAATGTCTCTGGGACCTTCAGTCCTGTGAAACCTTTCTACTTTTGTAAGTTTAGAATTCTATCTCCTCTCCTTGTTCTTTAGGAACAGCAAATCTTCCTGGTCCCTCTTACTAGAGCTGTGTGATTTACTTATAGTTGTATACGTGTTTTATGTTCCTGCTGCTGGTGAGCCAGCGGCTCAGTGTTCTTGCCTACACTACCCCCCACATAGGTACACCCGGCCTCTTGTAGAGGTCAGTGTTGTGGTATATTGTTTTACTTACCTAGGTTTAGGGCCTAGAGCTCTATTTCTCCTTCCATTTAAGTTGTTTTGTTTTTCTCGCTTTTTCTTCTTCATATACCTTATTTTATTGATTTCCTAATTTCTTCTTTCTTTTCCCCATTCTTTACTAATTTCCCCCACCCTCCCCTTTCCCATACCTTACCGTTAGACCACAGGAATTATGACTATCACACTCACATCTCTGAATGTTAAGAGATTAAACTCTCCCTCAAAACGTTCAGTCCTATTCAATACACTCCAAAAATGCAGAAGCCATATTGTCTTTCTGCATGAGACACACTTCCGCCATGACAAAATCCCGGTCCTGCATAACAAACAAGCCAAATACAGTTATCACAGCACTTCACCCGATTCTAAATCTAGGGGAGTGAGCAATCTAATAGATGGTTCTCTTCCATGGTCTCCCTCTTTGTGTAAAGTGGATCCAGACGGTCGTTTCCTCATAGTCTAGGGTATGATAGAGAAGCAACTATTTACATTTGTAAACATAATTTTACCTAATACCGGCCAGTTGACTGTCCTTGAATATATTCTGACCCTCTTATCTGAGGTGGCTCAAGGAACCATCATTATAGGAGGTGATTTTAATTTAACTTTAGATCCGTCCTTGGACATATCCAAGGGCAGTTCCCACCTGCCCTACTCCCTTCATAAACGTCTGAAAGCACTGCTACATGACAATCAATTGATAGATATCTGGCATATTCAACACCCCGGAGACAGGGATTATACGTTCTACTCCGCGGTCCATAATACTTACTCCAGACTTGATTATTTTCTGATATCCCATGATGCCATTTCACAAGTTAGCGACTCGAATATTGGTTCCATAACTTTCTCTGACCACGCCCCTATTATGATGGAGATCTCCGGAAGGATATATGAATGTAAACCCAGTGTTTGGAAGCTAAATGACGAAGACCCTGAACTGACCCCAAAGATTGAGGAAGAACTTTCCTTCTTTGCCAACAATGCAGGATCTACAGACAATCCACTTTATGTATGGGAAGCTCATAAATGTTATATTAGAGGTCTGTTCATACAACAGAGCTGTAGACTCAAAAGACTAACCAAAGGCTTGATACGCTGTTACAGGAGTTGCATCGTTTAGAAATGTTGCACAAAAGACTTCCAACAAAGGAACTGGAATCCCAACTACTCGCCACTCGTACACAAATTAACTCCCTGTACAGAGAAAAGGCTAAAACACAACTTACCCATTGCAAACGATACTACTATGAATATGCCAACCACTGTGGTAGGGCATTGGCTAGGGCGCTTAGGTCTAAGAAGGGGGCCATGTATATCCCTAAAATCAAAACCTCCTTGGGCACCTTGGCACCCGCCACCCCTGACATTGCTAACACCTTCCATAACTATTACAGTCTATTGTATAATTTACGAGGGGACTAGTGGTAGGTCGTCCTCCGACCGCCAGATCGCAATACAGAAATATCTCAGTGCCTCCGACTTACCGACATTGTCCTCAGACATTATAGAGATATTGGATAAACCAATAACACTGCTTGAGCTACAAGCAGCAATTCGCCGAGCCGCATCAGGGAAGGCTCCCGGCCCAGATGGTCTGACATTAGCCTACTTTAAGAAATTCTTCTCAGCACTGGGCCCGCATTTATAGCGCTGAACGCGCTCACTGATGGTCCCACTCTTCCTCCTGACACATTAGCGGCCCACATATCAGTGATACTCAAACCAAAGACCCTCTCCTATGCTCCAATTATAGACCAATATCGTTGCTTAATTGTGATTTGAAACTTTTTGCCAGCATATTGGCGGATAGGCTGACTCCAATACTGAATGATATTGTCCATCCTGACCAAAGCGGTTTTCTCCCGATGAGGGAAGCCAGGGACAACACAATCCGTACCCTGAATATTATTACCGTATTTTTCGGACCATTAGACGCTCCGGACTATAGGACGCACCAGGTTTTCCGCACAGGAAAACAAGAAAAAAAAAATTCATTTGATTTCCCCTGAGATCCAGCGTGTGGCACTTGTGCCCGCCCATG
>NC_092871.1:53345034-53369475 GCF_032062135.1 Pyxicephalus adspersus | reverse complement strand
CAGACAGAGGACCGGCGGGGACACAGGTAAGTAAAAAAAAATATGCCCCTGTACCTCTGCATTCGGACCATAAGACGCACCCTGATTTTCCCCCCACTTTAGGAGGAAAAAAAGTGCGTCTTATGGTCCGAAAAATACGGTAACTAGACACATACTCACAACACCCCTCTAATGCTCCTCTCCATTGATGCTGAGAAGGAATTTGATCGGGTGGACTGGACGTTTCTGCTCTCCACTGACACATTTGGGTCTTCCCCCTTGTATTTTACGCTGGATAGAAACGTTGTATTCCTCCCCCAGCGCCAGAGTACGGGTTAATGGTGAACTCTCCCACTCCTTTTGTACAACCAATGGGACGAGACAGGGATGCCCATTATCTCCCTTGCTGTTTGTGTTGACCCTGGAACCCCTCCTACGATTAATTTGTGGCAATGGAGATATCAGGGGAGTCCAGACTGGCCCCACTGAACATAAGATAGCTGCTTATGCGGATACCTTTTATTTTATGTTGCAACGCTGGTAACTACTTTGCCGGTTCTTATGCAAGAGCTAGACAGATATGCCTCGCTCTCCGATTACAAAATAAACCTGCAAAAGTCAGAGGCACTGAGTGTTACTCTTTCTAAAAAAAAAAAAAAAAATTAGAGAGGCCTTGGCCCCCTCTTTCCCCTTCAAGTGGTCTAACTCAGCTATCTCTCACCTGGGCACACAGATTCCTGCTAATCTAACTCGAATTGTAGATCTCAATTTTATCTCTCTATTAAATAAAATCCAAAGTGATCTACAGAGATGGAGGCAGAGGGCATTTACATGGTTTGGGAGGTGCAATGTACTGAAAATGAATGTTATGCCTAGACTGTTGTATAGGCTGCAAGCACTCCCAATACACATCCCGCTTTTTATCCTTCGAAAATTCCGTTCAGAATTTGTAAAATGTATCTGGCTTAATGGGGCGCCCAGGCTTAGGATGACATTACTAAGACTCCCCAAAGCCAACGGAGAAATGGCATTCCCTGACCCAGTTTTATACCATCAGGCAGTGCACTTGTCTAGGCTGCTGGATTGGTGCACTAATAGCCGCTCAAAACTGTAGGTTGGAGGATGCATGCTCTACTGCCCCCATTGCCGCACTGGCCTGGTCGACACTGGTGGCCAGGGCGGCAATGTACACCCATCCATTGATTGGCAAGACCTTGAAAGTGGTCACCAAGTACTTCTCCCAAAACGTAACCATATACCCGTCTCCAATTTCTCCCGTTCTGGGCGATCCTGAATTACCCCCGGGCCAGACCGACCCAATATTTCGCCAATGGCGTGCTTTGGGCGTGTATAGAATATCCCACGTCATGCACAATGGGGAAGGGCAACATATTCCGACCCTACAAACAGAAAGGGATCTCCCTTCATTGTCGCCACATACAACTCACTTAAGTTCTGAGATCCTTGCCGCGGCCCACTACAATAACCCGATCGCTTCTTCCTCTAGAGGACTTGTGTGCAACTGGTCAACCTGTACTGGGAACACTCTCCCATGCCTATCAAACCCTGTTATCTGTATATACGCCAGAACTCCCTTTATTTGTATCCCAATGGGAGGCTGAAATGGACACTTGTTTTACTGAAGCCCAGAGAGATATGTTACTCCATTTCTGTCATAAGGCATCCATTTGCAACAAATATCAGGAAACCAACTACAAGCTGGCCATACGCTTGTACAGGACACCGGTGAAGCTTGCCAAGATTTTCCCGGGGTCGGATAGCACCTGCTGGAGATGTGGCGACACACAGGGTACACTACTGCATGTTTTCTGGGAATGCTCAAAATTACAATTATATTGGAGTTCAGTAGCTAAAATTATCTTAAAGCTTACAGAAGTGGATAAAAGGAGCAATCTGGCCCTAGCACCATGTTTCAGACATGTCCCGCAGGTGCTATAGTAACTCTCTCCTGAGACACCTTCTCAATGCAGCTAAGGCCTGTATCCCAGCCTTAAGCTACGTACACACTTCCAATTATTATCGTTTGTAAACAAATGGCGAACGATCCTGCACGATATCTGCGAGCGATCATATAGCACCGATCCTGTACATACAGATAACGACACGATCATTCAAAGATATTGTACACACGTATATATACACACAATATATATATTACATATACACACACACTCACTCACATACACAATACAGCCTGTATCGATCAAATGTTCGTTCATCACGCATGCTCAGAACATGCACGATCACTGAACGACCGTACACACGATAGATGGTCAACGATCGTCGTCCAATCCGATCCGCCGGTCCGGCCGTTCATTTCCAACGACTTTCCTCGTTCGTCAGCGTCTTTGGTTTCTTTTTTTTTTTTACAAACGATTTTTGGCCAATCGGTCGTTCGTCGTTCGTTTCCAACGATAAAAATTGGACGTGTGCAAGCAGCTTTATGGAAGAATACTGCCACTCCGACGGTAGTACATTGGTTGCAAAGAGTTGCGGATATATATCACATGGAGGATATGATGTCCACTGACGCTAAGAAAGCGGAAAAATTCGCACAGACTTGGTACCACTGGATCCACTTTTATCACTACTGAGGAATATTGCCGTTTGTTACGACCACCCCCTAGATACAGAGTATACTGGGATGGATGCCTAATTGCATTCTGCCACTGTTTCAGAGATGATTGATTCTATAACTGGCCAAATGCCCACTTTAGCCCCCCTCCCCCCATCTCCCCTTTCTCTTTCCTATTAACTCCTTTTTTTTTTTTTAATTAGTTAATTTGTTTGTTCTTTTATTTTCTTTTCTTAGAAAAATGTTTTTGAAAACCTTAAGATATCATGGTTCCTGCTACTGATACAGCACAACTGGTTGGTTACAATGTTTGTATTCCTATGCGGTTAGCTGTTAAGCCACAAGCTTGAAAATATGTATTGTTAGAACCTAACCTTGCTGTATGTTCTTTTTTGAACTATATGTTATGATCACTTTATTTTCTTTCTCTGTATGCACCTTGATATCTTAATAAAAATAATTTAAAAAAAAAATTAAGTTTTTGTAACATCCATACTTGTTTTAATTACCTTTTACTGGCTACCTAAAATTCCATTGGTATGGATAGCAACAGGGTAGATTTAGGAAAATGCAAGTGATGAAATCTCCCCTGAAGACCCAGCCACCTCAAAACATTTCACTCTTTATTAGAAAGTTTTCCCCTCCTATGGTTTGAGGGGCTCGCGAAAGGCTCTAGCCTGTAGATGGTGGTGCTATATTTGCAATCTTTGTTATTGCTCTACCAGCTTCAATATGGGTGTTCTCTCCTTATGTGCACACTCCTCTAAAAAATAAAGTCAAAATAGTTGAGCCCCTCAAACCAAGAGTGAAAGATAAGCAGAGCTTGGAACTCAAGTATTGAGTGCACATGGTGAGATATTCAAAACATGCCATATCTACCACGGCCTTGGAAATCTGGATTTGGTAGGACAAACATCAAACGCCTTGACTTACATAAAATGAGTAGTTGTCAACAAGTGGGATGTCTTGCTCATCAATTAGTGTATATTTGATCTAAAAACAAAAAAACAAAAAAAAAAAAAACAAAAAAAAAAAACAAATTTTGGTCATTAAACAAGTCAAGCATTTAGACCTAGTAAAATGTATAAATCCTTTGCCGATATCATTCACTGAGATTTCTGTAGAAACAACTAGAAGATGACATATACCAATGTTTGTTAAATCCTTTGCCACCCAGAAGAGCATGAATATGGGAATGGAACTGAAGCCTCCTGATAAGATGAGGGGGCTTTTTTGTGATGTTAAGGGGGAATCTAAAAACTTTATTGCATGCATTTAGCTACACACAAATGTCAAAGAATTCAGGTTTAAACATTATTAAACAGTATGGACTTGGAACTCACATGGTCCCTAAAAATAGAAACAGTGCATTAGCACCAAAAGAATTTTATGGATATTGCACAATGATAAATTAGGTTCCTGACTAACCAGATGTAAATTGGACCTCAGAGAGTTCCATTTATTAAAGGCAGAGGAGGCATTGCTGGTAACTGTTATGGTAAGGCTGTAAAATGATTGTATGGCAGAGGGACCTCGAAGGTGGGAAAAAAAAAAATAAAGGCCTCAGGAAAAATGTATTATCCTTTACATCAGGGGTCAGCAAACTTATGGCCACTATGCCATTTCAGGAGTGGGCAGGAGCACACAAGGCCGGACACTGAGTCCCGCCCTAATGGCCCTGGCCCCCTACCAGGGAATACCCACTGAAGGGAAATCCCTCTTCTCCATACGCATTGCAAAGGAGAGTGATTTACTTTAAGGGAGCATTGCCTATTTACTGTGGTGGTGGAAGTATCAATGACGGCTAGGGTAAATTGGGGAGCTGTGGCTTCGGAGCTTCTCCGGCTCCAGTAGTTCCTAACGCCCCTTGGCTTTAGGCCCGATCGGCCAGGGGGGTGTTAGGCCAGAAAGAACTACTTGCTAGGCTGTATCTGGCCTAAAAGCCCGAGTTTGCCGACCCCTGCTTTACATAATCAGCTGCCAAGCACCAAGTGACACCCTACATAACAAACTGAGACAATTACATTCAGCTGCTGAAAGAACGCCCCTCATAAAAATGCAAAGACCACTGTTTATCCAGGCACAGATACTTCTCAGTGTATCAAATTAGCTTCCACTGCACCCATAGTGCCAACGAAACATTTTCTTAGGGAATAACAGTTCATGTTCCATATCTTACTGGACAGTATTCTATTATCTAGTATTCATATAGCGCAAACATGTTATGCAGCGCTGTACAAAGCACATTGTCATGCCACTAGCTGTTCCTCAAAGGAGCTCACAATGTAATGTCCCATTAATACAGTCCAAGGACAATCTAAAGGGGAAGCCAATTAACCTAACTGCATGTTTTTGGATGATTCTATGGACACATTTACTACACGCTGGGACTGTTGAGAACATTAAAGCACCCTTTCCAAATTGAAATCAAGGCTAGGTTCTCCTCCCCAGACATCACTTTCACTCTACTTCCAAATAAACAGTGTTTATTGAATGTTTACTGATGTTTGAACTGTTATTCGCACTTGAAACTTTTTTTTTCACATTTTTGTATTGGTCATTCTACTTGTACAAAATGCATGGTATATTTTTCTATGCCTTTCCCAATAAAAACATATTGAACCATAAATGCATGTTTTTGGAGTGTGGGAGGGAACTCACACAAACACAGAGGAAGCTGCAAACTCAATGCAGATAGTGTCCTGACCAAGATTCAAACCTGTGACCTTAGTACTGCAAAGGCCAGAGATGAGCCAGAGGGAGCACTTGGTCATCTCTGCAGGGTGTAGTGCTTCTCAACTAGGCATCTGTGGAACCCTAGAGATGATATGATGATCTGGGCAGCACGGTGGCTCAGTGGTTAGCACTCTGGAGATTGCAGCACTAGGTCCCAGGTTTGAATCTCGGCCAGGACAGTATCGACATGAAGTTTGCAGGTTCTCCCTGCCTTTCACATTCCAAAAACATGCAGTTAGGTTAATTGGCTTCCCCCCAAAAAATTGACCTTCGACTGTCAGACATATGACTGAGGCAGGCACTATAGATTGTGAGCCCATTTGAGGGACAGCTAGTGACATGACTATGGACTTTGTACAGCGCTGGGTAATATGATGGTGCTATATAAATACTGTGTAATAAAAATAATCCCTTCAGGTTTGCCACACATGGCCCTTTCCCCGCAGCACATTGTAAAGGAGAGATATGTCCTATCTACGCTCTGAGCAGGTGTCCTACAGATGCCACAAAACAAAATATTAAAAGGTCCCGTAGTCTGCAAGTAACAAAGCACCCTTTGGTTAGCGAAACTAAAAGAGATATCTAGTAGTTTTTTTTTTCTACACCAGCGTTTCACAACCTTTGTAATACAGGGAACCCTTGAAATTTTTGTTCATGTTTTCAGAGAAAGCTATATTTACTATATCCACAGCCCACATTACATTAGTGTGGGGGTCAGTAGGAAGAATGCCTCTTACATTGCTGCCCATTTTGAAGAATGTCACTCTTATAGAAGGGTATTAGATGAGTACATGCCTATACCCTGCACAGGTAATTGGTAATAGGTCAGTCACATGCCTCCACCATGAGCCCCACCTAGTGTCAGACATTAAGGACACCATCTACATGTTAGAGCACCCTCTGGTGTGAGTGTAGGTCTGGCAAACGATGGTCACGTGATCGGGCATCGTACAGGCGGCACATAGCTCCTACTGGCGGTGAAGCAAACCAACTACACAACAGGGAAAAGACCCTACACGTGGGACCCTGCGCCCCGACATGACAAAAAGAATCACCCATGTTATTTCACACCGCACATAGGCGGGGAGGTCAATCCCACCAAGGAATGTACCCATGCCGGACACACAATTGAGGTGTCCGGACGTATTAGTAGCTCACCTTTCCGGCCACCCGGCCCAGGCGTACAATGCCCAACTTGAAGTCGGTCATGGCCGGTGGAGGAGTAGGTCGAAACACGGCGTTGCCCTCGCTGCCACGACGCGCGGCGGCACTTTTAACTCACACCGCGCTCAGCTCGCCTTCAGAGGGTCGGCGCGAAAAGAGGCACGTATAGCCAATCCCCAGAGTTTGTACCGCCGCACGCGGGAGCAGCTAAGGGTGCCACGCGCCGCCTTTAACCCACACGCCGTGTGCGACCGGCTACACCCAGAGCGGGCGGGACCCTAACCCTCAGCCGCCTCCAGCCAATCGACACAGACGTCTAGACACTGACCTCAGCGCGCAGCCGGCACAAGTCAGCCAATCAAGGAGCAGAGTCGGTGTGTCCGGTCGGCTTCTGTGACGCGACGTGATAAAGGGCGGGGCGGAGCCCTCTGGTGACGTAAGTTTCGCGGGAAGCTCTGTGCAGCTCAAGTGATGTAACAGGTGTCAGGAATTAAAGGTAACGCGGCTCCATACAAAATAGGGGCGGGGCTACAATGACCTGGCTAGACTCTGGGCGCGGCTAACTGGAACACGTGTGCTGCTGAGAAAAGACAGCAGCAATGCCCTGCCTAATAAAAGAGAATGCAGGGGCAACCAGGCAGCTGGTAGTTACAGTACTAAAGACTGGCAGTGACAACCAATATGTGCCCTTAGATTATGTACTGTAGTATTTTCTGCCAGACTATAAGATCCTGGATACTGAGCCTTTGTGTATGTATGTGTGTCAAATTCCAATCAACTTCTTTTACATGAATGATGGGAACAATCTTTTGCTCTGAAGTTTCGTTTTTAGGCAGACTGCCTACATTGAGGGCTGCATGTAATGCTAAGCCTGCAAATAATAGAGGGGACAGGTCAGAGACAGTATGGAAAAAAAGGGGAAATGAGATCGACTTGCTGCAGCTTCTAATGCATGACAATTTTCTGTAAAATCAGGACATACGTGCCAAATTCCCTGAGTAAGATAGAGAGACACCATGCAGTATCTGTAATATAGGCAATTACACAGCCCAAACTATAAAAAACATAAAAATGCAAAAATTATTGATTAAATGTGTCCATACATAAGAGATTGCAGCTTGGAGCCCAAGCTCTGCCAGGGACAGCTATAATTAGCAGTCCTGCGGGCACTCTGTTTATAAGTATGGGCAAGGCGAAGAAGGAAAGGGTGGGGGAGATCCCAGCTACCCAGCATTGCAGTCCACCTTCACCCAGCCCTCAATGTGGACTTATATTGAGGACTAACCATTGGCCTGCTCCCAGACAGTAAAGATTTCTCCGACTCCTTCTCCCTCCCCACCATCCTGGGATTACCTTAAGTGGTGGCCTCAACAGATCAACAGCAGAATCTAGCATCAACCTCACCAGCTGCAGAGACAGAGATCCCAGGACCAGCGGTGGAAGCTCTGGTGAGTCCTTACTCCTCTTCAGATGGCTCCTCTTCCCCCGGGAAGGCTGCTCACAGGAGACCTCATCTGATCCCCAGCTTTACAGGCACCTAATGCTTACAGAGATCGATCAGCATCTCCTATTCCTTGTAGGGGAGCCCCTATTCTGCAAGGACACAGCGTCCACAAATCTATATTGGGAGCTCCAGCAATATATTTCCCAGGCTACTCACAGCTACATACTGGTTTTCTACACCAGGTGGATCTCCTCTGACCTCAGAACCACAGAACCCTACACAACAGCACCTGGGGAGCCCATAACCAGGTTAGGGCACTTTCCCCTCATGGATGCACTACATTCAGATCCTCCTTACTAAAGCAAACTTTCAACTACTGATCGCAGAAGTACAAGCACCCTGTCACTCTGAGATTGGGGCCGTGCGTACCAACTTGCAATCTCTAGTGGGCAGAGTGGAGGATCTAGATGGCGATTTGCAACAAGCTAAGGAGGATATTGATACCCTTTGGGGGTGGCCCTATAGGACTCCTTGCATTTGCCTTGACTTCATGGAAGGACCCTCCCCTTTTATTGATATCTATATCTCCCTATCCTGGGACCCCTCAGGTCCCCTGCACCTAAAGGAGTAAATGTTTGCCCACCACTTTGTGTTGTTCACCTGGTTTCCTTTGTGGACACTGTCGACCGACGGGTGACAATCACTCTTTAGTTACATGTAGGCGACTCTATTGCAGTTATTGTCAGTCCTTTTGTTTTAACACATATCCCCTACCTAATTATCCTTCCCACTTGGTCCTTTGTCTCCCCCTCCTTTTTGACCCATAGTCAGCCTTCCCTCCACCAATTGGCCTTCTTGGTGACCAGGTCCAAACCACTAGAGTTCTATAGTATTTCCCTGGGCGACATAACCCTCTGGTGTCACACCCCTGCACCCCATCTGTCAGAGCAAGCCAACAGAGCTTCCGTGATCTCTGACCATTGTCATGGCTATTAGAATACTATTCTTCAATGTAAAGGGTTTCAAATACTAGGAGGAAACTAGTCCTCAGAGAATTCATTTTGTTTAAACACCGTATTTTTTGCCATATAGGACGCTCCGGAATATAAGACGCACCCAATTTTAAAGGAGGAAAATCTAGAAAAAAAAGATTCTGAAAGATTATTCACCTTTTGATCACTCATGTGCCATTCATACCGGTATTCCCCTTCTGATCACTCATGTGCCATTCAAATTCCCTTTCTGATCACTCTGTGTCATTCAAATTCCCTTTCTGATCACTCTGTGTCATTCAAATTCCCCTTACTGATCTCCCAGTAAATTTAGACCATCATGTGCATTTCTACCAGGGATTCCACAGACCTGATCACCCTGGATAACTTTATCAACAACTTCTTTGACTCTATTTACCAGAATCTTGGAGTAGACTTTACAATCCGTGTTGAGCAAGGGTATAGGGCGCCAGTTCTCCAGGCCTGACAGGTCACCTTTTTTAGGGATCAGAGTGATGACGCACCCTAGCCAGGAGTCCGGAGGCCTGTTAGATGACAAAACTTCACGGAAAATCAGACACAAATCATTTCCCAAGAGATCCCAAAATGATAGATAAAATTCAATTGGCAAACAATCATAACCTGGACATTTTGTAAAGCTCTTGATGGTAGCTAATAGCTCTTTTTCATTCAGATCTTCAGAAAAGACTTGTTGGTCGACATTATCTAATTTAAGCTCCAAAGCACCTACCACCTCCTTGGTGACAGTTGGATCAACCTCCTTTTCCCTTAAGAGCTCTAAGTAGAAACCCTGGGCCTACTTTAACATGTCAGATATTAGGAGCTTATCGTTGATTTTTTGTATGTTTTGTTTTGAACTGATCTCCTGTTTTGTTTTTATATTTCAATATTTTTATTAAGTTTTTCTCATAACAAAACAGTATAAAACAAAGCAATAACAATAGTATTAGGACATAGAGTATGGTCATTTTGGATGTTTACATATATTAACTCCATGTTCAATGCTAGCATTACCCAGACCAAGTTGTCCACCACATCCCGGTACAATATAAGAAAAAAACAACATAATAAAAAACACCCACATATCCGGGGAAATACAACAAACATTAGGAAATTGGGAATGAGCATTGCAGCATTGTATCTCCTGTCTTAACCATACCACCAAACAAACAACAAACATACATAAAGAAAGAAGAGATAAAGGGAAAAAGGAAAGGAAAGAATAGAGTAGACACTACTAGGGGGAGGGAAAGGGAAGGTAGAGGAAGTTCGAAAGACCAACATAATCAAAGTACCGTGTTCAAAGGTAATTTCCCTTAGATCGATGACTATAAACTATTAAAAGCAATCCACGGTTCTCATATATCTTCAATTTTGTCAAAAGAGTTCTTTAGGGTATGGGTAAGTCTATTGTTCACCATGATCCAGTTCAGTTTGGTAACAATGGGGTCCAGGGATATCACGGGTGACTTCCATGCTTTAGCCAACGCAATTCTGCCTGCCAATGATATCAGTCTAATCAGTTTCTTTGCGTGTTTCGGTAAAGTTACCACAAGTTTGTTAAGCAGGGCGGCTTCCACAGTGCTACTAATCTCTTGCTGTACGATTCTTGAGATCAATCTAAATACTAATAAAGCTACGTACACACTTCCAATTATTATCGTTGGAAAACGAACGACGAACGTTCATGCACGATATATACGAACGATCGTATAGCACCGATCCTGCACATAGAGTTAACGACACGATCGTTCGTAGATATTGTACACACAATAGATACGATCGTTTGAGCGATAGAGGAACTATGTGCACGACCGGAAAGTGAACGGACGTTCGTTCATCACGCATGCTCTGAACATGGACGATCAACGAACGACCGTACACACGAACGATGTTCAACGATCGTCGTCCAATCCAATCCGTCGGTCCGGTCGTTCGTTTCCAGCGACTTTCCTCGTTCGTCGGCGTCGTTGGTTACTTTTTTACGAACGATTTTTTGCCCAATCGATCGTTCGTCGTTCGATTGGAACGATAAAAATTGGAAGTGTGTACGCACCTTTAGTCCCAAAATGTCCTAGCAATCAGACAAGACCACCAGATATGCACCATGGAACCCCTGGACCCACAGCCTCGGAAACATAAAGGAGAGACTGAAGGGAACATTTTAGCTAATCTGGCCGGTGTGAGATACTATCTAAGCGCCACTTTATAGTTAGCTTCCACCACTGCAGAGTTCAGGGAGACCTTGGAAAGGGCGTGTATCATGTCCCACCACTCTTCCAATTCCCATGTGGTACCCAAATCGCACTCGCACAGTCTTTCATATACTGCAGTTTACTGTCCTGGCTGAGTAAATAACAATAATTTGCCCTTTGGTGGAGGCTATTGAAGAGCATGTGCTTTCGAACAGTGAAGAGCGCATGGGTCTTGGGGGCCTCTCTGATTATCTTGCTGATGAACGAATCCAATTGTCTATAATGGAAATATTCCATTGAGGGGATTTCAAATTGAGTGGACAAGTGGTCCCATGTAAGCACTGCCCGAACGTCTATCAAGTCTTTCACCCGCCTAAAGCCTTTAGAGATCCACCAATTAAATTTCGCCGGACTTAGTCCTGGCGGAAAGTCCGGATTATTCCAGAGTGGGGTCAACGGTTTATGATAGGAAGAAAGCTTCGGGTGATGACTAAATTTATCCCATAACTGAATGGAATGAGACAGAGCCGGGCATTTTACATAGCCTCTTGTATTTTTTCTGCGCCACATAAGGGAATCTATAGATCCCAAGAAACCATCCTGGTTCTCAATCCCATTCCATTCGGGTCTAGTGTCCTGCAAGGTACTTAATGAGATTTGTGCCACTTGTGCTGCTACATAGTAGTATTTCAGATGTGGGGCTCCCAACCTTCCCATGCGTTTAGGGGCAAGCAACGTGTCTTTACTAATTCTGGCCTTCTTCCACAACCAATATAAACTGCATTATTCTAGACTGAAGGAGTGCAATCTCCCTCATGGGGACCTGAATTGGGAGAGTGTGAAACAAATAAAGCAATCTAGGGAGTAGGTTCATTTTAATGGCCGCAATCCGCCCTAGCCACGACGGGGGGGACAAAGACCACCTCCGGATATCCGCGTAGACTTTTTTAAGCAAGGGTACATAATTACATCTGTAGAGGCTATTGTATGCGGGGGTCAACTGAATACCCAGGTATTGGATGGAATCCTTATGCCAGATGAAATCAAATTTCTCCTGGATCACTGACAGCGTCCTAGTGGGAAGATTTATATTGAGAGCCTGAGACTTAGTTTTATTAACCCTCAGACCTGAGCACAATGCAAATTCGTCCAGGAGTTTCATTAGGTTAGGTAAGGTCGTGATTGGGGAGGTGATAAACATTAAGATATCGTCAGCAAAGAGTGCACATTTGTGTTCAGCCCGACCACAACTAATACCCTGAATGTTAGAATCCGCTCGTAGGGCTATAGCTAAAGGTTCAATTGCTAGGGCAAACAAAAGTGGGGAGAGAGGACATCCCTGCCTGGTCCCCCTCTTAATTGGGATAGCTTTAGAAAAGAATCCCCCTAGCGATATTCTCGCCTCTGGGGAGTCATACAAGGCCAGAAGTAGGTTAGTGAAGTGGGTGCCAAAGTCCATTCTAAGGAGAACCTGAAACAAATATCTCCAAGATATGCTGTCGAATGCTTTTTGGAGATCAAGGGAAAGCAGCATGGCCTGGCGTGGGGGGCCCCCATCCCAGTTGGAGTTTACTACCGATATGAGGTCAATAGCCCTTTCTCGTTTGATCCGGTGGCTGCCTATGTAGCATAAAGCCCACCTGGTCCGGGTGAATATAAGCTCCCAAGAAGGAGCCCAATCGATGTGACATGATCTTCGTCAAAATTTTTAGATCACAGTTGATCAGGGAGATAGGTCTGTAGTTGGCTACTTCAGAGGCATCCTTCCCTGGCTTAGGGATCACACTGATAAATGCTCTGTTGGCATCGCCCAACAGAGCGTTCCCCTCCCGCAGATAATTAAAATATGCTACCAAGTGCGGCGCCAGTACAGGACTAAACGTCTTGTAGTACAAATTAGAGAATGCATCCGGACCAGGTGAGCTGCCCGCCTTGAGGAAGCCCAAAATCCCACTCAACTCCTCAACTGTAAAGGGTCTTTTCAGCATCGCCTTATGTTTGGGATGTAATTTGGGAAGGTCAAGCTTGTTAAGAAACTTTTCTATTCCCATTTTAGAAATTGAGTCCTCACCGTATAAACGGCTGTAAAAGTCTTCAAAGGCTGCGAAAATTTTTTCTGGGTTTTGTGATAGCCTACCACCTTTAGTCTTAATTTTAGGGAGCATGGGTCCTGGGTTTGGGATTAAGTTTATTAACCAAAAGGCTTCCCGGCTTATCACTCCACAGATAAAATTTATGCGCCGACCAGCGAAGAGATTTTTCTGGTCTAGTAGTTAGAAGCAAATTAAGTTCGGTGCGTTTCGCCTCTAGCTGGGCCTTCAACACTAAGTAGGGGCTGTCTTGTGTTGCAACTGTAATTTATGGTAATTCTGGAGACAAGTATTAATCAGTTTGTTGTGGGCCCTTTTGCGTGATGCCCCCATTTTGATTCACCCCTAATGCAGGCTTTGTGAGCCTCCCAATTGATGGCTGGGGATGTAGCACTTGCAACATTAATCTGAAAATAGCCACTTAACAAGGATTCTATTTCCCCTTTTGCCAATGTATCAGAAATAAAACTCTCATTAAATCTCCAACGGAACCCGGGTTGTGGTCTGCTAAATCCAGTCAAGTATAAAGCCAGGGGGTCATGATCCGACCAAGGAGTCGACAAGATTCGGGCCGCAAATAAGTTGGGGAGCATTTGGGACTGGACAAATTCTTGATCAATACGGGAGTGCCGGTCATGGGCTGCCGAGAAATAGGAATAGTCCCTAACCGATGGGTTCATTTCCCTCCAGCTGTCAACTAGGTCATATTTTCTCAATAAGAGCGAGAGACCATGACATTTTTTCGGAGGATCCCTATATCTGCTTAATTTAGATTTATCCAAGATGTGATCCAGGGCCAGATTAGAGTCTCCTAGCAAGATTAGGGAGCCCCTCACTTTAGACCAGATCTCGCCCAGAAGGGCATGGAAAAACGCCAATTGACCCTCGTTGGGCGCATAGTAAGATACTACCGTAATCAAATGCAGGCCAACATACCCAATCACTATCAAAAACCTGCCTCCTGGGTCCCTAAAAACTTCTAGAGGTGCAAAGTTTAAGTTCTTTCCAAAGCACAGAAGGACTCCCCATTTCTTTTTATCAGAGATGGCATTATAAAAAATAGGGTAATTTTTATGAAGGTATTTTGGGACTGAACTGTTGGAGAAATGTGTTTCCTGCAAAGCTAAAATATAAACCTTTAAGGAGTTGTAGTAGTGGAATGCTTTAGACCTTTTGACAGGTGAGTTAAGGCCCTGAACATTATGGGATAACATTGTTAGCTTAGTGTGGGTCACAGGGGCCACGGATGGGTCAGTCATCATAGTGGTGTAATACTAGCAGGGCCATATCAGTACTTCCTCTGGGGTCAGGGAGGGAAATTTGGGAGCTACAGGAAAACACGAAAGACAAACAGAACAAACAAAGAACAGACAACCAGCGTAGTAAACTTGCATGTAATATACCAAGGAGGTTCGGGTACTGCCCCAGCCCCCGGGACGAACACTATCCCAGGCCCCGAGGAGCAGCCTCACCTCCAGTGCCTCTAGGAGCTCAAACTAGCTCCGTCTCGGCAGGGAGATTCCAACAGGGTCAGATCGAATAAATAGGACCCGAACTAGATTCCCTGTTGGTTGAGGGCATGTGTGACCCCCCCCCCCCCCGGGTCCCACCACCCTCCCAAAGTCAAACACTGAGACATATGGTCCCCACAACAAAACTTAGCAGAACTTTAACACATCCAGCTAAGGGTACCATATGCTTGAGAAGGGCTCGGCAGCCACCAAACATGTGTTACAACAAGGCTAAAATCCTGAAAAAAGAGAGATCAAGCCAGTTTTGACTATAAATAACGATAACTCCCCCATACGGGGCCACAGCAACAGGCGCAAAATTAAAGATCAACTTGGGGCCTTGATATAACAAAGCCCAGTAAAAAATTTCAAGGGGACACAAAAAAAAGTCAGGATAAATACTGTACCAAATCAGCCACAAAATAGTGCCCCCATAGATCCACCAGCAATACGTAAAAACAAAGCCCCTGATTCATCAAGCAAAATCGGATTATCGGTCGCGCATTCGTATTAGCGATCCGGAATCGTGCGCGATCGCGCTATTCAACAACCGGAAAAGCCCGCGGTGATCCGCGATCGCTGGCCGCGCGTACGTTCGCGCTTCCAGCGATCGCGGATTTCAATGATGAATCAGGGGCAAAGAGTCAGAAAATGTAACAGGATAGCATCCAGCTTAAGTTTTCAAGGTATTTTCTGTGGATGTTTCCCAGCTGTTTTGGCTTTATTCCAAAGTGGATACAGGGACGTGGGAACTTCCCTGCCTGGTATAGACTGGACATCCGCCCTCTGGATTAGGTCCAGGTCTCGGAGGAGCTGTTCTCCCTCGGCAAAAGAGGAGAAGGAAAAACTATTCCCCTGCAGTTGGAAAATCAATTTCAAAGGAAAGGCCCATCTGTATTTAATCTTGTGGTCAATCAAAACTTGCAGTAGAGGTTTAAGGGCCCTCCTACGTTGGATAGTGAATGGCATTATGTCCGAGAAAATTTTTATCGGGTGTCCTTCCATCTCAACCTGGTTCAAGCCCCTGGTTACGTTCAGCAGCGCTTCCTTAGGTGTAAAGTAGTGTGGTTTGACAATCACATCCCTGGGTGGGCCATCTTGTCTGGGGGCCACCAGAGCTCTATGTGCCCTATCAAGCAATAAGTGGGACTCTGGTAAATCAGGCAGGAGATTTTGTAGAAATTGCCTCACCGCCTCTGCAACATCTTTGACTGATTCAAGGAGGCCCCGATCCTAAAATTATTTCTACGAGATCTATTTTCCAGGTCATCAAGCTTAAGCTGCAGTTCATCGATCTGGTTGTGTAAAACCGAGATCTCCTTGGAATTCTGATTAACACGGGACACCGTTTCATCCACTTTTTTCTCAAAAATATCAATTCTAGTACCCAGGTTCTGCAAATCTTGTCGTAATTCCGAGGTGATAGTCTCTGTAACTTTTGCCAGCTCAGTCTGCAAGGCTGCAAGGCCAACCAAGTTTAAGTAAAGTCTATTCTCTGCCACTGGGAGGTTGGAGGGGGGTGAACAAGCAGGGGGCTCCTGCATTAGCACCCTGAATCTGGAGCCATTATCATGAGGTGGTGCATTAGGGCTGGGAGACATAAAATCCTTTCTCTGCATGCCTGAAAAGCTTTGTGCAGCAGGCGAGGGCTCTGGGGAGGGGGGTTGCTGAGACTGATGGAGGTTGGGAGCATCCTGCACATCCTGACTGCCAGCTGGAGAGGAGTGAGAAGAACTCCTACCACCCCCTGTCTGCTGATTCCCAGCTCCTACCTGTGGGAGAAGCACTCTCCCTCTCCATCCTCGCAGGATCTTCGACCACGTGTGTCTCCCGGGTGGCAGCCATCTTGGGAGCCGGCCGGTGTGGTTGAGACCGCGGAATGCGGTTTTTTCCCTTGGTCCCGGATTTGCCCACCATCCTAGAATTACGCAGGAGGAAGAATGGAGCCTGCTCAGCCTGTAAGTAGCGTGGCTGCGGATTTTTGCTACTTGGGAGAGCCGTTAGGATCCGGGGAGCGCCGAGCCGTCTAGGAAGCAGCTAGCATGGACGGGGGCGCATGCGCACTCTCCTGTTTTGTTTTTAACTGAAAAACCTGGAACATTTATTTTTTCCAATTTTTCCACTTTTGCATTGTAAATAATTTGTCTCCCTTTAGCAGTTATGGCCTCTGCAATTTCATTTTTTTAATTATTAATTTCCTCCTTCATTGGAATGCCATTTTTGCTAAAGTTAATAAAAGTTTGGAGCTTTGTGTTTAGTCTCTGGATCATTTGGATATAACTTTTACCAGACCTCTTGCAACTCGAGTCATGTTTTTCAGATGTTTTATCGTGCCTCCTTGTTCTACAGCTGGCTCGCGTTTTACCTGGTAATACGCAGTTAAAGTCACCACAAACATTTGCAGGGGAGGAACCTGGAATGAAGAACTGTATGATATTAAGCAATTCACTTGCTCATTTTTCTCCGGGGAGAAGTAGATAATAGAGGTGTTCATAATTTGGGTGGTGGTCTATTTTGCACTCCCGAAGACAACTATATATGTAATGAAAGACCAACCCTCTAGTTTTCACATGGCCCCATCCCTAATTCAATAAACAAATAGACTCTGGGATTAACTCAATTTAATGGGACTTTAAAACCCTATTAAAATGTGCAATAGATACAACTAAATATTCCTGTTTAGATTACCCAAACATATGGGAAAACCTTTCTTAATTTCAACGCGTTTCACAGAATAAATCCACTTCTTCAGGAAAAAGAGGAGACAGAAATATCCGATTCCTATGGCACATAGAGCCCCATCTATACAGATGGGAGCAGGCAGGGGCAGCAGTATAGCAACTATATTTTAAAGCAGTTTTCTGTTTTACTTATCCTTTCTTTAATTATCTTTATTGATGGTGATATTGTGATTCACCTCACTATCCATGATTATCAGTCAGTTTTATCTTATTTCAGTTCCTTCTTGTAGTATTCATTACAATGAGCTTGTATTGTGATCTGTTCTCCGATTTTGAATGGATTCTATTGCTGCTCTGGCGAGCCTGCATGCGGTGTCCCCACATGGAAAGCTGAACTCCTGAAGACAAAAAATTTCACAGTTAATGCTACTTAAATAGCTAATCATTGCTGCCCTCCGTACAGAGCTTTTCAGAACCCTGACATTCAGGGAGCAAATTTTAAACTCCCCCATTTTTAGAGTGGTAGGACTTTATACAGACACTGAGTGCTGGACTGAACGGTTCCTCGTCTGAGCTGTTCAAAGGTGGACGTGCCACAGATGGTGAAACCTGTTGACTCAGTGAAGGGTTAAAATAGCTAAGCTAATTTGAGCCATACATATTCCTGTAAGGAACTGTATTTCTTCTTCTGTCTACTCAGTTTTATTGTAACCAGATGGCGAAAATTGTAAATTCTTTGAAATACAATGTATGCCTTGCAATGTATCAAGTAACACTATATATGGCCAAAACTTAAACAGCTCTATGTGAATAATGACAACACCCCTTGTATAATTATCTGTATAAAAAGACCGCCTTGATATGTAGAGATCAGAGTATATTCCTAAGACCATACTGTGTGCGTGTGTGTTATTGGGATTTCTCTCCAGACGTCTGTCTCTCTGGTGACGGAGAAGTCAGGGTGCATTCGAGGAACTAGAAGTAGAAGCAGATCCTTTCACTCAGTACGGTCAAGTCCTCAATGAGACCGGAATAAGGTTCCTGTCACTAACCTGTGCCGATACTCCAATTGCATCAGACTTTTCACTGCAGATGTGGTTTCTTTCTTGTCCGAATTGGACCAAGACTCACACCTGGTCCACCTTTGTCCAGGTGTCGGGGGGTCAGTCCCTGCAGACTCCTCCACTGGTCTGGCTCCCCCATCTGGAACAACTTCAGGATTGCTTGGTATAGCTTCCATCTTCTCCTCCTCCTCCTCATCCACCAGCTCCGACTTAGATGGTGCTGCACGGGCTTGAGACACTGGGTCACCCTGAAGGTGTGCAGCTACCTCCGCCATATGAGCAGCGACAGCACCCCCTGACCGCAGATCTTTGGCCGCCGCACAGCGGAGGCAACATCCGCCCAGGACCTCTTACTCTGATGTGGACACCCTTTAAACAGATGAGCAGAACTTCCGCACAGGTTACACATCGGTTTCAAAGGACAGTTTTTAGTTTTGTGAGCAGTTTTGTTGCATCTTTTGCAAAGAGAAAATTCTAAGGTACATGATCTTTCCGTATGTGAATACGACCCACACTTTCTACAAAGACCTGGTATCCCAGGATAAAACGATGAACCCTGGTCACACCCCAGGGCAAAAGAGGAGGGAGGATGTTTCAAGCCTGCAATCCCCCAGGGTCAGACATGAACTTGACTATACTGATTTTTGCCATTCTATATATCACAGACATTGTAAACTTTCTTGGGCTCAGATACAGAGGAGCAGTAATTGTGGAGGAGGTTCTAATGTCGGCTTCTTTTACAAACGGATTATAAAAATGGGTTGTTAATAATACTTCCTCATGTGGGTACAAAAGAACAAACTCCCAGCCATTAAAGTCCTAATTTTCTAGCTGTTTTTTCAGATTATTGTGCAGATTATTGCAAGCACCCATTCCAATAAGTGACAGAATAAAATGATCTGATCTTTGTTCTTAAAAGCAGTGGATATCCTTTTTGTTCACTTTGAGTTTTCCACTAGGTATTGGTCTACAAGTTTTTGCAAGGGGAACACTCCTCTTTCATTCTCTGGCACCAGAATTCTGAAGGACTGGCGAACTTTCCCATCCTTATCACTTGCATATAAATTAATAAGGCCTCTCTTCTCTCCTCTCTTCTCAAGGTCTTCCTCCATGCTGCAAAATGAGCTGAAAAGGATAAACTACACAGAAATAAATTCTGGTAGCAATAACCCCTCACAAATTTTCAATTAGCCTGTCCCGATAGCACCATGGGGGGCTTGATGTACCCCCCAAGGCTGAGACAAGCTAATCCCTTGCTGATTCTCCAGCACAGATTAGCCCAGCAGGTGCTATACCAGTCATGGAAGTCTGGAAGCATAAAGCCCCAGCAGCCAATGACAGCGTGGGATTACACAGGAACCACTCTGCTAATCAGCTGCAACACAGCTTCAATTCCACTCAGCTGTACAGCCCCAGTGCAGGTGATGCCGATTGGGAAAACACAGCAACAGGATACACAACAGGATTCTGCAACCCTCAGAGCACTAATCCTATAATCCCTGTACTACTGTGAGCGCAGCCACCGGAGGGAAAAGGGCGACAGTGCCCTCCTGTAGTGGGGTACCACCTGGGATTGTAGGTCCAAAGAGTGCCTCCTAACATATCACACACATACACGCATTGATTACCTCTTCACTAACCTCCCCTTAATGCGTAATAGAAGCGTATCCTCTGAATTTCATCACATTACCTGGTCAGACCACGCCCCAAATCACATTTGACATTCTCACTACTATCTTGGCTACTAGGTAGGACTACCGTACCTTTACTATCGAACCTTTTTACCAGGTTTATTGCCCTACCCCTTAGGAACCTTTAATGACTTTATTAATAGCTGGCACATGGATCTGCATTCCAGTGTTTTATTCAGTGTGAATTACTAGCATTGCCCTTATACTTGATTTCTTTCTAAAGCCAAGATAAATCTGCCTCATTTGCAAAGGTTACTGGGTGGTGTCTTTTCTTGTTCCCCACTGGGTATTATGAATTAGCTACGAAGACTAAACAGTAACAAAATTTGCTGGGTGGCGTGTGGTCAATGCATGACAGTTTTCCTTTTTTCCCATACATGAAGCATCTTCCTGCTGTTACTCCCTTACAGCAAGTCCTATGGAGCATTGATCTTCAATCCATTTCTGCTGCTTTTCATCAGAGGTGTTGGTCACCTTTGGCAATTCCACCCACATCTGTCACCTGCTACTAGCTTTTTTTGTGCGTATATGAGGCCTTGCTTCTTACCTGGATGTTCTACATTGCAATATTGCCATTAGGTCCCATCATGATTAATTCTAGACATAATTGTGTAATATGAGGGGGTTCCCCTCAGAAGTTTTGCCCACTTCCAGAAGAAATAGAAAAATGGGTATATCAGGTCTTTGCGAATCTCAAAACTTTTTTTTTTAGTGAGAAGCTGTGATGGCAGAGGCACAAGCAAGTTTCACGTCGTTGAAGTTACAGGCCGTCATGAAGTTTTTGTTTCTCCAGGGAAAGTCAGCAAAGGACATTCACACTGAGATGTCACAAATACTGGAGGAGAAGCGTCCTTCCTATAGCACTGTCAAAACCTGGATATCTCGTTTCAAGACTGGGCATTTCACCAATGAAGAAGAGCCCTACAGTGGGCGCCCCCCCAACCTCAAGTGACCCGGCAACCTGCGATGCTGTCAATAGGCTGATTATTGAGGACCGGCGAATATCCGCAAAAAAGATAGCCCAGTTACTTGACATCTCACGGGAGCGTCTTGGGTTTATTATCAACACTATCCTAGACATGTGAAATGTCTAAAGCCGAAATGTGAAATGAAAGTTTGATCAGAAGAAGGAATGAGATGAAGCATCCAAAGCCGTTTTGAAGCTGCACAGGACTTTTTGGCTAGGTTACTAACTGAGGATGAAACCTGGCTCCACATCGATGATCCTGAAACCAAGGAACAGTCAAAGGAATGGCGCCACAGCGGGTCCCCGCGGTCGAAACAGTTAACCACAAATCGGTCAAAAAAATCATGGCGTCCATTTTCTGGGACAAAGACGGTATTCTGTTGGTGGACTACCTACTTCAGGGCTCTAGTATCACTGGACAGTATTATGCTAACCTCCTGGACCAGCTGAAGGAGTCAATTAAGACAAAATGCCGTGGAAAGTTGACCAAAAAGATCCTTTTTTTGCAGGACAATGCACCTGCGCACAAGTCCAATGTTGTGCCTGCCAAGTTGAACATCCTGGCTTTCCAATTGGTCCACCATCCTTCCTACTCACCTGACCTGGCCTCTTCAGACTATTATCTGTTCTCAAATTTGAAGAAACACCTGAAGGGGAAACGTTTTGAGGACATTTCTGACGTCAAAGATGCTGCTGAGAGCTGGTTTGCGGCCCAACCAAAGGACTTTTATTTGAACGGTCTAGGAAAGTTGCAACTTTGCTGTACCAAGTGCATCAGTCTCAGGGGGGAATATGTTGAATAAATGTGTTATTTCATAACTCTGGCTCTCTTCTTTCTGGGCAAAGACAGGAACTTCTCAGCACCCCCTCATTTATCCAAGTATCAGCTTACCAGCAAACTTAGTATCTTAGTCATTGGCTGCATTGTCTATTTTGATTTTGAGTTGCCCATGTATTTACTCAACAAAATAAGGACTCAAATTCTACTGCTTTTGTGCATGAATCAAAAGAAACCCTACTGACTTATTAACACAGTGCCCACCACTCTTGAAAATAAAGTATCACCCTTTATCCATTCATGGAACATTTAAATTTGCACCTACTTTTTCAACTACTCTGTGGGGATTGGAAGCATCCTGGTAAATAGTTTGCCCCCTAGTTCTTATTAAACCATGTATATATTTATTTCAGTTGTGAATTTGACCATGCTTTGCTTTAAATAGGTGCTTACTATAGCAGTAAATGACATGTCTGCTTTTAAGGCCAACGGTTTCAGAATGGTTTCTGGGGTTTTATTCCAACCTGCTCCCAAAGCCAAATGAGGTATTTGGCCTATGGTGAATCTCAAGCCTTTGAATGTCTTCATTCAGGTCCAGAAAATTCCAAATGAATATAAGCAGAACTGTCATTTCCTGCCTTTATCAAGAAGGCTTTTCTGTGGACATCAAAAAATGCTTTCCAACATATCTCCATCTTAAAAACATAGGGCATGGGCCTACAGTGAAGCATAAGAATTACCCATCAGTTTGTGGGCTCCTACTATTTGGCCTCTCATCTGTAGATCAGGGATGTTCACTAAGGTTTTGGCCTAAGTTTTAGCCCTGCTGCATTCTTGTGGTACCCCTACTGTGGGAAACTACCTCCTAAAACAATTGATGAGATCTGTTGGAAACATTTCTCTCCCCAAACATTACAGATTTGCTGGTGCCATGTCCTGGGCAGAAAATAATGATTTAGACCTTGACAAATGTACATAAACCTGGTGTAGACATTTAGCAGACAGAATTTCTCATCCAAAAGCACCTAAACCAAGGGATGGTTCCTACACCTGCAGGGGTTTCAGAACCTGTACTGCAGGTGGGGAATGCCAGATCTGGACTATTTGGGTGCCAAGTTTAACAATAAACTGAACAGGTTTGTTATCAGGTACAATGATTTTCTAGAGGAAGCGATGGACATTTATTATTTATTTCCCACCAAAACTCCTCCTTGTAAACCTAAATCAAACCTATGATGAGAGATTAAGCAAGTTTTCATTTTTCACCTGTTTCTAAAAAAATACTGTAAGTATTTAAAGTTAGCTGTATCTTCATTTCAGATGAAACCAGACTGAAATCAAAAGACCATCTTTACATCTAGTTAATTATTATCTAGAGTTAGTATGGTTTCTGAATCATGTTTTACATTTGCTGGCTCTAACAGCATGGTTGTTAATGCTTGGGTGGAATTTAGGTCTGTATTGCTTATACCTAAAGCTAGTCTACTACTACAAAAAAAAAAATCACTGGACATAGAATCATAGTTCATTTGTTGTGCATCTCTTGGCTTCCTCCCAATCTGGTTCTCTATGTACTTTTTGCCATTTGAAAACATATTCCTATGTCTCAGGTGCTCTTTTCCTTAATCACTTAAGGTCAAAGATGGTGACCTTATCTTACTAGGAGCCCTTTTTGGTTTTCTATAAGATGCAAGGTGGAGTTGAGGCCCATGACTTCCTTTCTGATTTTCATTTCACCCAGCACATTATTCTTCATCTCTTTTTCAGGCTCCAGTTCACCATACAGAGGTTTTCCTCTACCGGTTGGATGTGGTTAAGGTTGTGTGTGACTACATGCAAGTTCCCCAGAGTTTCTGGCAGGCCTGTTATATTCTTGAGCCTAAAAGCATTTGTTTGACATGCTGTCCACCCCTCAATTGTAATATCATTTGTATATCTAGAAGTGTTTTTATGGCTTTGCAGTTTAAATGCCAATTCAAAATGAACAGGCAGCATAAATGTAACTCAGAGAAATCAGTTGAGATAGAGACACTGAGGGCAAGCGGGTCAGTGAAGACAGCCAAGTAAGCTTACCAAAGGTAGCACTCATGCATGCCTTTAAAGTTACCAGTTACGTTTCTTCTATGTTTGATCATTTGTTCTAGGTTTTAATTACAGAATTTTGATTTTGTCACTTAACTTCATAAATTGTAAAATCACAGCTGTGTAAAAATTGCTAGACTTTATGGAGGGAGAAATGCAATATCTAAAATGAGAACTGTTGGATATTAACCAGTAGTGGTCTTAACTGGTTGATTGGTTAGGGAAATCTTGCTCTAGTGCATATGAATGTTGGTTATCTCTGTCCAATCCTTTTCCAGGAGTTAAGCTGCGTACACACGTCCAATTTTTATCGTTGGAAATGAACGACGAACGACCGATTGGCCAAAAATCGTTTGTAAAAAAAGTAACCAACGACGCCGACGAACAAGGATAGTCGTTGGAAATGAACGACCGGACCGGCGGATCGGATTGGACGACGATCGTTGACCA
>NC_092871.1:53331550-53344690 GCF_032062135.1 Pyxicephalus adspersus | reverse complement strand
TTCCAGCGGAGTTCTTCATCCTGTTCCACTGCGGTACTTCATCCTGTTTCTGCCAGCGGAGTTCTTCATCCTGTTCCACTGCGGTACTTCATCCTGTTTAGTTCAAATTTTCTTACCTGCCAGTCAAGTATAAATAATTGAACACACACAAATTGTTTCAAAATAAAAAATTTTATTGTAAAAAATTTTGAAAATAAAAATAAATAAATCTTTATATTTGTTATAATTTTTTTTTGATAAATTTTTTTTTTTTTAAAAATTTTTTTTTCACAGGTCACTTCTCGCCTCGCGCACTGTCTTGGCCACTTCCTTCCATCTGTGGTCCATGGCCTCCAGTTTCTCCAGAATTTCATTTTTTTGGGAAACAAAATCTGTGTAGAAATAAAAAAGAAGAATATTAAGTACACATATATTGTGAAGCCGACACATGGATATGAGACATTTTCGCATAAACAGTATATGAATGCATACCAACACTTTTTGCCATCTGCCCTGACATGCCTGGCTGTGGACTTTCTCACTCTCCCTCTGATACTGTAATAAGAGCAAACAAAAATAAAAAGTTAAATTACACACAAATATATGCAACCTACCTCTCTAAAATTTGGGTACATATGTGGCTCAATTTCCACCACAGATTCCAGTACCTCCTCTGTAGGGGAAACCAGAATCAACTCTGCATAAAAACAAAATCAAATACATATTTTCACTATATCTAAAAATAATGTATTTGTCATATCTAGAAAATTATACATTTTTTTCTTAACCATATAACCAAATAACCATACACCAATATCCACCAATAACCTTCCACCTCTACCGGCTCCTCTGGACGGCCAGCCTGGTCAGGGGTCCCCAGAATGCACAGAATGCACATGTATTAAAAAAAAAAAATCAAAAAAATTTTTGAACTGTATGGAAAAAATATGTATTTTTCATGCTTACAAAATTATGCATTTTTTCTTAATATATACCAATATCCTACCTTCTGTCTCTACCGGCTCCTCCGGACGCTCCTGCGGCTGCTCCTCTACCTCCCGAGCACGTTGTCCTAATGCATAAAAGCAAAAACAGAAGCAAAAATTGTCATAAATATTTATTATATAAATTATTATTATATAAATAATTTTTAAAAAATTTCAAAACAATTTTTAAACAAATGCAAATAAATTAAAAATAATTTTGTAAAAAATTACATAACGAATATTTTTGAAAAAAATTAACTTCTACAAACTGACAAAATTATTACTTACGTTTTCTGTCAATACGTCGCCTCAACGTATGCAGCACGTCCATCTCTCTGTTCTTCAGATCAGACCACCTTTTCCGCAATTGATCTTTAGAACGCTCCACATGAAATTTGTGCCGCAGTCTCCTCTGCAATTTCTCCATTATCCGTTTTTTTCTCACATTCTGGGATTTATAATGCCCCCTTCTACCTTCATAGTCACTTTTCTCCAGGACCTCCACCAAAACCTCCATCTCCTCTCTGGACATAGGTGTGGCTCTCTGGGCAGACATATTTACGTCACAAACACACATATAACAGGAAGTGGGTGGGTGTTTGCAAAGTCCTGTGGAAAATCAGAAGTGCAAAGTGCAAGATCCAGCAGGTGCGGTCGTTCGTACGAAAATTTGTCCGACAATTCGATCGAGAAACAAACATTATTGAGGTGGGTGATGCTGCATATTTTTCATGTTATACTAATATTTTTTATTGTATGTATTTTATACATTTTATTATGTTTTATATTTTAATGTTTTTAACAGATCATGGCCTATGATGCATTCAATAACCCTGACTTCATGCGTGAGTTCATTGAGGCATACAGGTCACATCCCTGCCTGTGGAAGGTGAAGTCTGCGGATTATTCAAACCGACAGATGAAACTAAAGGCGTATACCGCTATGGTGGAGCTCAGCAAGACCGTTCATCCTGCCGCTGACATTAAATATGTGAAACAAAAGATTCAAAACCTTCGTACTGTTTTTAAAAAGGAAATTAACAAAATAAAGGCTTCACAGCGGTCAGGTGCTGCAGCGGATGACGTTTATGTACCTAAACTATGGTACTTTAATCTGTTGGCATTCACTGCAGATCAGGATGAAGGTCGCCCATCGGTGTGCAGCCTGGAAGAAGCGGACAAGGATGCTGGGGAAGGTACGCACAGGGATGCTGAGGAAAGCCTTGATGAGACTCGTGAGCTTTTCAAGACACCAGACCAGGTAAGTTTTTTAAAAATATTTTTATTATTAAATTTCTAAAAACACAGGCACAGCTACATATAGGAAAGTATAAAACATATAGAGTTTTATTACAAACATTATTTAACAATTTTATTACAAACATTACAGACTATGTCATGCGATCCTGCCATTCAAGTGCTCCAGTAGTGTTGAAGTACTCCAAGTACTTGCTTCTCTTTTCTTTAGCCCACACAGAAGCATTCTGAGGTACTGCAACCTGTAGATCCACTAGACCAGTGAATTGGTTACTGCTTTCACCCGGTGTGGCTGTAGTAGAATCTTGCTCCATTAGAGGACCAAATGATGCACCGCAATTATTGCGGCATAGAAAATTATGTAGCAAGCAGCAAGCATAAACTACCTTGTCAATTTTGTCCATGCGGAGATTGATAGCAGTATGGAATATTCTAAATCGATTTGCTAGAATACCAAAAGCATTCTCAACCACCCTCCTAGCACAAGATAACCGGTAATTAAAATTTTTTTTCTGTTTGTCCAAGTTTTTTTGAGGATAGGGTTTTAACAGGTTTTCATGTAATGCAAATGCTTCATCTGCAACAAACACAAAGTTCAGTCCTTCCACAGTTTGGCTGTTTCTAGGTAGGTGCAGTTGCTTGTTGATCAGCTTCCTGTGAAATGGCGTACCATCCAAAACCCCTCCATCAAACATGCGCCCATTTCTTCCTATGTCCACTAAAATAAATTCATAACGGGCATTCACTATTGCCATGAGCACAATGCTGAAAAACCCCTTATAGTTATAATAAAAGATCCACTGTCTGCCGGTGGGGTAATTCTTACATGCTTCCCATCAATAGCTCCTCCACAATTTGGGAAGTTCCATAATTCTTGAAAATCTGAAGCGATGGCCAGCCATTCCTCTGGTGTAGCAGGAAACTGAAAGAAGAATATAGGAAGAGTTTAATATGCATAATAATATGTTACATTTATTTTTCTTGCAGACTTCCTCCTGTACTGAAACTGCAGAGAGCTCACCTGCCGCTACAACATCGACTCCTATGGGTTCAATCCAAAAAAGGGGTCAGAAAAGGAAAAATCAGGAGCTGGAAAAAAAGGAAGCTTTAAAAAAAGCCATGTCCATATTAAATGAAAAAGAGGATCATTTTGATGGCTTTGGCTTCTATATAGTGTCAAAACTACGTCAGATGAGCCCAGAATAAGCAGGTGCTGTGGAGATCATCATGACGGATTTGGTGAACAAAGGCATGATGAATCAACTTAACGCACAATACCCTACCTATTCTTACCCCTATCCTTATCCGCAGCCTCAACCTTCCCCTGTACAAACTCAACGCCACCCTTATGACTATCATCACTATCCTTCCTCCAGCACACCGAATCAGTACAGTTTTGGCAATGAAAGCCTCCATTTCACTGATTTATAGTGGGGGGGTCACAAATGCTATTTGGTTTCATATTGTTGTTAATATTGTTAATTTAGTTTTAATGGTTTTGTTTTAATAAAGGTTATTTATTGTTATTTATACTTTTTAATTAGCACTTTGTTACATGCACTTTGTTAAATAAACTTTATCTTTTGGTTATGAAGCAAATGTGTCATTTTGTTTTAATGATTATATGGGGCCCCTTACCTTTATGTACTCATCTTTCAAGCAGTCGATAATTGCTGCACATGTCTCGGGGATGATATGACCCATTGCTTGCGGTGAGATCCCGGTGGAGAACTTCATGTCCTGCAGATATCTTCCAGTGGCAAGGTATCTCAGGGTGGCGATCAACCTCTGCTCAGGTGTAATGGACTTCCTCATGAAGGTATCTTGTTTCTGCAGAAAAGGTGTAACTGCAGAAAGTAATTGCTAGAAGCAGACATCTGACATACGCAGATAATTCTTGTAGTCATCTGGGAATGAGTGGCGCAGTTCCCGTAGCAGACTGTCATGTGAAATGTTGTCTCGGTCCAACAACCAATCCTTACACCGCTTCTTCTCAACGTCCTCCTCTTCAAGCATACACACCAAAGCAAGAGCGGCTTTCCTCTTCATTAAGAACACTTTGAAGGGCACTTTGCACATAGGGAGAAAGGAACAATGTGGTGAATCTTATTCGTTTGATCCGAACGTTCGTGCACAGTATTCACTTCCTGTGGTGCACGTCACTTCCTGTATCGTTCAAACGATCGCATCTATCGTGTGTACAATATCTTTGAACGATCGTGTCGTTATCTGTATGTACAGGATCCATTCGCAGATATCGTGCAGGATCATTCGTCGTTCGTTTACCAACGATAATAATTGGAAGTGTGTACGTAGCTTTAGACTGGAGCAGCTGCTGACCAAGCACCTGTTTTCTCCCAGCCCCACTGAAGCTGGAGCCAGATTCCTGTCCAGAAAACCTGACTTTATGAGAAAATGCATGGGCAGGTTTCTTTAAAGCAGACCTATATGGCAAAACAAACCCTTTCTAAAAGAACATTCAGCAATATGCAAACACATTTTCTATATATAAAACATAGGCAAATTCTACAGAGATTAAAGTGTTTAATGTAAACAAAAACTTACCAGTTACCCTGTCAACGTAAGTTTAGTTTAACATTCTTAATTTAGATAAAAAAACATGGCCATTAAGATAAGAGAAATATAGCAAGGACCCTGCATATTTTTAGATAGAAACCTTTATGCAGTTAAAAATTCTGCTCTATAGTTGGCTAAAAAAAATCCTTACTGATTTTCTAAGGCATTCAAACATTCTTTGAATAAACAGTTTCTGGTGTCATGACTGGTAAAAAGTAATACCAAGATATATTCCATCTATCTAGCTTTTTTATTTTTGATTACAGTCTATAGTACATGCTAAACCTACTCTATGATGGATTATTTTCCACAGACCTTACTGTGAAGGATCCCTTCCATGAGATTGAACTCCAAAAACTAAGAGTGGTCCTTTACAATGACCTAAAGGTGAATAACTGATACAATTTGTGTGTATATAGACCATTTATCTCAAGGGAGAAAAGATGCACCTGATCTTTTCATACCTAAACTCCTCATTAGTTTAGTTGCCACTCTCTGCATGTCCTTTCTGAAAAATGGTACCCAATACTAGACTGCATATTCCAGATGTTGTCTGATTAATGATTTTATATCAACATCTCAACAGTCTATTCCTCTTTAGTGCATACCTAAAAGTACATCTAGGTTTGCTTGTAGATTATAGACATCCTGCCGTATAGACCTAATTCTATTAAATAGTTTAAATTGGTGTCATCTGCAAACACAGAAATTATTCTTTTAATCCCAAACGATCATTTATAAAAATGTTAAACAGTAAAGGTCCCAACACTAAACCCTGGGGTACACCACTGATAACCCTAGACCAGAGTAGGAATCATTAGTCTCTGGATGAGGTCTTTAAGCCAGCTCTCTCTCCATTTAGTTTGAATTTTCTAAACCTATTGACCCAAACTTGCATATTAACTAACCTTCTGTGGGGTAATGTGTCAAATGATTTAGCAAAGTCCAAGTACACTGTATCAACTGCTACTCGAGAAATCACGCTATCGGTTATATTTTAAGGAAAATGTGGTTAAGTTAAAGTAGGGGGTACATTTTGAGAAAACCTCAGTACGATCAGATAATTTGGTAGATGCTTGGCTATTATTCTGATTTTAAAGTACCGGTAAAACCCAGTAAGTGCAAGGTAAATTGTTTATTTTCTCACCAGGATCATCATTTTGTGGACCTGCTCAGCATTTAGAAAAAGTTTAAGGACCTTTTCAAGATCCAGATGCATGACCCATTCATCGCTTTTGTATGGCAGACCATACACGAGTTAGTGGGTCAACGACAAAATCAGCATCAGGATGAAAAGCTGACCAAAACATGCTAAGAGAAACAGTGATATGGCTGTACAGTGAATATAAAATATATAGGCACAAAAGTTGACTTTTAAAGTGAACCAGTTCCTAAACCACACATTAACTAAAGTATGTTATTAAAAATCTAAAACCTTGTTTTACCTTCCAGAGCAGACCTTGGCAGACTTTTTTTAGTCTTCATAATGCTCATTATGTGAACATGAGTACTTTGAAACCGCCTGGCAGTCTAATTATGTCAGTATTTTTATGCCAAAAGCGGTACATTGTTTAGTATGGAAATTTAAAATCTGTTAAAACAAGGTTGCAAAAAATTTGTGAAACCCATTTTATAACTACATTAACATAAATTTTAAAAATATGATTACTTTTTGTATTGGGCTCAAATAGTTATTTTGTATTGAATTCAAGACTAAATCATTTGAATTTCCTGCCGCACCCTTACCAGGAACATCAGCACATTTGCTAGGGGAAGAGGACCTGGCCCGAGGGTGGGATCTGACAAGCAGGATGTCAATGGGACCAGGTGTTTTTCTTTTTAATGTTTTTTAGCTACCCCGAGAGCCACACTCGAGACCACTCAGGGTGTTAAATAAAGGCTCTGCATATTAAACTACAGATTTCTTTACAAGCCATCTCATTCAGGAGACTACTTTCTGAAGCCTGTACTAATCAACTTCCATCTCTAATTATAGGTAAACTGTATGTTTGAATCCGGTTGTTCTACAGGTCTTTGCAATGGATATATTCCCAGCTTCCCATCCCAACAACCTCGCTATTATTCTATGCAAGCAGCCAACACAATAGGATGCTGCAATGCCCACCAGATAATTAAGTAAAACCTGTGCCCCTTTCAATTTTCTTTAAATCATACCTACACCTTTCCCATTAGGGGAAAAAGCATGTGGCAGTCGCTCCAGGTACAACAGTGTCAGTTCAGTCCAGTCCTGGTCTACATTGATTAGCCTTAAGTTTTTCAGCTGTTTTGCTATACTATGCAGACATGTCTAAGGCTATGTTGGCTGCAATTCTACATTCTAGACCTTGTCCTTTTCAAGTTTAACCAAGTAATCAATTAAACTTCTTGTCCTAAGGTGCCACCACTTGCCAAACTATTACAAAGCACAGCATTGTACTCCAAACGGATGAGACCTTTTAACAGATAGCTGGTAGCTACACTTCAGTTTAGCAGTTGTTTCTATGTTCTTCTCTCCAGCCTCTTATCTGTTTGCACCACCTGGCACTTTTCAGTAACCACTCAGTCGTTTACTTGCTTTTTGGGTGTTTTCTAAAAAAGGGTGGGTCACAATAAGGGTCACTGGAAAAATAATGCATGCAACAAAAAAACCAGGACATGCTAATCGGGCATTTCAAAGTTGGAACAAAGTATAGGAAGGCGGCATAAAACTTGACAAAATTATAGTGGTTACTGGGTTTCTACGGAAAAAATGGAGAATACCAAGTTTGTCAGGACATGTGTTGCAAAATATAGACCCATTTCAAAAATTGGATTTTTGTTAAACTGACATTGCACATTTTATATGAAAAACACTTGAGACCATCTTTTAGAGCAAAATTCTTTTTTTATTAAATATGTAGGCTCTTCAGAGGTTTAGCTCTGTAAAATAAAAAGAAAAGATATTAAAAATATTTTTTAACCTATTATAAATACATTTGTAAAATTTCAAAGAAGTGAGGCAAAACTTACTGCTGGGCATTCAACGGCACCACTGTTAATATCATCAATGACATCATGTGGGGGTCTGCCATCAATATTGCAGCCTACAGACTGAGCTGTACCCAGGATCTCCTTGATGGTTCCTAGAAAATAAAATTGCATCACTGACTATTTCCAAATTGACGATTAAAAAAAAAAAAAAAGTTATTACAGGCACTTACCAGACAGTTCTCTGGCCAGTGAACGATGCCTCATCTGGCGAGCAATGCCAACAACTTCGTCAAAAGTGATGCTTCCACTGTGTTTAACTTAAATAAAGATTAACAATAAACATTAACACATATGACTGACAGTGATAACCAGAAGAATCATTCATACATATGTCCCCAAACTTTCGGCACAGAGTCACTCACTGGTAGAATGAACCTGTTTCCTAAGATGGGAGTATGATCTAAGCACACCACTGGAATATAACCAATCACTACAGAATGTTATAGTGGCAGGTGGCTGGAACAAAAGAAAACCAACCCATTGATGAAGTGACTCAACAAAAACCCAAACCCATCATTTTATATCAACTAGCTAGGGAAGATACAAGGCTTTGGCTTTAAGAAATTCTAGTTTGCCTGTCTCTCATGCCAACATGTGTTACCTAAATCTCTGATCAGCAAACATCATCTCCTAAATCCCTGATCAATGGCGATACAGCAAAAAATGTAACTTTGGTGAGTCAGAAAAGTCGAGTCCTCAACTGCATAAAGCATATATTTAGATTAGTTAAAAAACTCACTGTTCTTCTGCTTCTTCCTGTCACGTGGTGGCTCCTTCAGGGCTTTAATGATCAGAGCAGAGGCAGAGGGCACAACCTCAATCTGTAAAAGAAATAGGATTCAGTAACCACATCATACAATTCCTGTCTTTGTGAATAAAACTCAATTACAGGCCTGTCTCCAGTCTATCGGCACAGAATCAGTCATATGAAGACCAACCCTGTTTCCTAAGATGGTGTTTGCTCTTAGCACACCACTGGAATACACTAGGTCACAAGCAGACCAGCATAGTGGCGGGTGGCTTTTAAAAGGTGCCTTAAAATTCTAATATTCCTGACTACCTGTGGCTTAAATGGTTTAATTTTATAGACCTTTAAGAGTTAAGATCAGAAGTGCTGAATGAACTGAGCCAGTAAAAAAAAATTATAGTAAGGAAAATCCAGGTGACCAACAGAAGCCAATACATGGCATTCTCAAAAGATCACATCAGTTATGGTTCTTCCTTTCAGCTATGTTCCCAGGCAAGCAAGCCAAGAACCTACAAGTGTTTTACACAATCCTGGCCTCATTACCTTTAAATTTTTCTTTATTACATCACTCTTAAAACAAACACCCAATTTCTCAAAGGGTGACAAGTCTAGAGAATTACCTGGGCCTGTCTGTTCTGGATGGTCAGTTTGACAGTGATCCTCAAGCCCTTCCAATCACCAGTTGCCTTGGCAATGTCATCACCAACTTTTTTGGGAGACTGAAAGAAAATGAAACAATGTTATGGAGAAAATCCAACAGAATTTAAAATACTTAATACACGGATCAACCTGAAAAACATATATACAGATAATCAGAATAAATACTGCATGTTATCACTTGGGGCACAGCAGAAACATCAGATCTAACACTTGCAGATTGTATAAAGTTACACTGTTCTAAAAAAAAAACAATTTTTTAAATTTCAAATGCATGTATGCACTGAGAGATCAGCACACTTTTCCACAGTTGCAGGAGGACATGTCACCAAATTTCGTGCCTGCACAGTGCAAGTTCAGTTGACCTGAAGAACCTGGAAGACCATGGGGACTATCATCATTCTGTCCACCACCAGAAAGACAAAAACCATAAGTGTGGGAATATTTCGGCTTGGTTTGTGAAGGGATTGCAGACTTTTCACCAGCAAAGGCAAGTAAAATATTTTTTTGTGAAAGTTCAGGTTTCAGTCGTGCCTCATTAAAAGATCGCTCAAAACACCACCTTTTTAAACTTGACTACTGTCCTGTTTTTTCTCCTAAACCCCTCATTACTTCCCATCAATCCAGGGTTCTCCCCAGGCCCTTTTAGCTGGGCACACCACACAGCACTTTTCAGCACCCACCTGGCTGTTTTTGGGTGGCAAGAGTTTGGTCACAATACAGGGGCTGCCACCCACCTACTTTTTGTTCCCATCCGGCTGACATTTGCAACCAACCCCTTTTTCACATAAAGCACTAATTATTATGTTGGTGCTATATAAATACTGTTTATTAATAATTAGCCAAAGCAATGCAGTTTCTCCCAAAAACACTGAAAACAATATTTTACAGGATTTAGGATTGCACAAGATCTGCTTAGGAAACTATAAAAATACAAAAACTTACCAAACCCAGAGGTCCGATTTTGGGGGCCAGAGCTGAGGTGGCTCCTACCTCACCACCGGTGCATCTCAGGTAGACTATAAATCAAAACAGATATAAGGAAAGTTAATAGGGAACCAACCAGCATGCAATCATGCCTAATATACAATAATAATGTTCTCAATCTTTCGGCACAGAACCAGTCACATGTAGACAAGCTCTGTTTCCTAAGAAGAGGTTGTTCTAAGCTCACCACTGGAATATACCCAGGCACAAGAGACTGGTATAGTGGCGGGTGGCTATGGCAAAGAAGGTAAATACTGTATAAACATGAGATGGCAGAAAGGTTTATAGGCCTCTAGTGGGTTGATATATACAGTATGTTACACTTCCCATTAAAAGCCCCCTCTCCCCACCATACATTTATGAGGGTAAAGCTTTCAAATCCTTGCACTTCAAGATGTTGTTTTGACACCGCCTTCTACTGGTTTGACAAATGACTGCAGAAACATATGCACTCCATAAAATTAAGCCCACATTCTCTAGATCGGCCTTCCCCAACTTTTTTAACCTTGAAATAATTTTCTGGACTTGGGGAACCTGTGCTATAATTGGAGGAGTGGAGCGAGACTGGGGGAGTATTTTTTTTCTTACATTTCTGACCTGGTAAAAAATACTGCCCCAGCTGCTCTCTTCACTCCTCCAATGACCTACTAATGACTTCCTCACTCATAACCTCATCACACGCACGAATACAAGACTTTTCTAGAGCTGCTCCATCTCACTGGAATGGTCTTCCTCATTCTATTCGATTTTCTGTTACTTTCCACTAATTTAAAACACTCAAAACCCATTTTTTTTTAAAACTGGCCTACCCATCTTCTGTCTTTTGAAACCGTCACTACTTTCCACCACTACATATCTCTTATCCTATTGTAAGTAAATTCTCACAACTACTAGATTGTAAGCTCTTCAAAGCAGGGTCCTCTCCTTCTCCTGTGTTACTGTCTGTATTAATCTGTCATTTGCAACCCCTATTAAATGTACAGCGCTGTGTAATATGTTGGCACAATATAAATCCTGTTTATTAATAATATATCCACAGCTCACATTATATCAGTGTGGTGGTCAGTAAAGAGAATGATTCCTGTATGGCTGGCCAGTGGAAGAATGCCACCCTTAAGCTACGTACACACGTCAGATTTTTATCGCCCGATAATCGGCATCGGCCAATTATCGGGCAAAAATCTGCCGTGTGTACAGTCAGTGTCGTCCATCGTCCGGACGACCGACCTGCCGGATCCACGGACGATGGACGACAGCCGATCCTAATGAAAGTGAAGGGGAGAGCGCGCAGCAGGGTGCCGCTCCGTCGCTCTCCCCCTCCCCTCTCCATAGAGCATGAACGGTGCTGTATGTACAGCACCGTTCATGCATCGTGCACTCCCTTGTCGTTGGAAAGGATCGTGAAAGATCCTTTCCAACGACAAAAATTGGCAGTGTGTACGCAGCTTTACACCCTTTACAAAAAAAAAAAAAAAATTGGTGTCAAGTAAACTGACCTCAAAGGCACAAGGAAACTAGCAACAGCTGGAGCAATCCAACACTAGATTGTTCACCACCTATAGTAGGCATCTTTTCTGCCCATCAGAACATTGACCATGCAAGATTAATGTGGTGACTCTGATAGGCCCTTGGAAGTTCTACATACCCCTGCCAACCCTTTTGGGCACTGGCAACAAGGCCCATGTTTCTGGAACCCAGGTTGCAAACTGAGTTTAACAAAGGACCTGCATGTGGTCAGCACCTGGTGGTGGGGTAACTCACACGCTCCTCCACAATTACCTGGCGGCAGGGAAAGCAAGGGTTATAGGTTGCAGCACCCACACAGGCCCCATCTAGGTCATCCTAGTAACCCCCACGTGGCGGGGTCTGTGCGTGTGGCACGATCACCATACAGAAGTCATACCGTTAAGCTACATGACTTTGTACAGCCCTCATTCATACAAGCTAATATTTCCCCATGAGCTCAGAATAAGCAGATATTATCCTGCAGCATACAAACAGCTTCTTAAGAGGGCATGCAGAAAGACACAGGGATCCTGAATACTTTGATATTTGATGCCCCCCCTACAATGAGAACACTGTAACACGTGTAATACATATCACTGTCCCGTGCATGACCATACACACAACACACTCAGGGTGCATGAAAAGAACCTGTCCTCCGCCTGATCCCCGGGGGTGCCGCTGAATGCACATTACCCCGCAGACACGTGACTCCGCTGCGGCTTGCCGGGGAAAGAGGCCTTCGGCTGGGCGGCTCTCATTCCCCCGTCCCGCCTCACGTACCGATTTTAACTTCGTTGGGGTCGAACTTGGGAGGCATGTCTGTGCCGGACTAAGTGTTTTCCACTTCTCTCGGACCGGTTTCGGTGTCGGATGAACCCGGATTCGGGACGACCGAAGAGCAGTTGCACCTCTACCAGCTAGGAAGCGAGATGAGAAAGAGGGTGGAGCTAGCGAGGCGCCGGCGTATTAGAGCGCAAGATCTCGCGAGTTGACTAAGAAATAATCGCGATATCTAGGATTGTGTCATCAGCCTGCAGCCATCTTGCGTGTGGCAAAAACTGTGTGTTGTTCTTAGTAATGCATCATAGTAAACTGCCATCTGCAGCTCGACTGGGCTGTGGTGATAAATATAATTTATTACTACAGGATTTCTTAATTTTATTTCACAAGCAGCAATCATTTTTCAGAGTCTACCCTGTTTCCCCGATTATAAGGCACTGTCTTATATTTTTTGAAGTGCCAAAATATGCCCTAGGTCTTATTTTTAGGGGATGTCTTATTTTTCCATGAAGAAGACTACAGTACACATTTATTGTTGAAAGTCACTCATGATCTCTCATGTTTCATTGATTGTCCCCTTCTGATCACTCGTGCCGTTCATATTCCCCTTCTGGTCACTCTATGCCATTGATT
>NC_092871.1:53219245-53331238 GCF_032062135.1 Pyxicephalus adspersus | reverse complement strand
TTCACGGGTGAGTGTCTTATTTTAATTATTTTTTCAAAAATCGGGGGTGGCTTATTTAATGGGGATGTCTTAAAATCGGGGAAACACGGTAGCTGGTCTAGTTGTTCTTTATTTGGTTGCTGGGTGCAACCCTAAAAAGGCCACATGTTATACAGTTCTTCAGTGTATTAACAAACATGCTATTAAAGTGTATCTAAACCCAGAATTTTTACTTTACATAAAGGGGTGGACAAGCCTTTTATGTTAAGTAAAACTTTTTTTTTTTTAAGTGCAACACCCTTAAAAAAAGGTGCAATACTGCCCCCTAATCACCTAGGTGATCAAGAATGAATGGGAGCGCAAAGAAGACGGATACCGGGACGACGGGGACCTGATGGAAATGACCTCCAAACCGATCGACTGGGCTGCAGGATTGAAGGTAAGTGTATTTTTTTTCTGTTTGGGCATTTTTTAATTTAGTTCCTCTTTAGGTCTCTTAATATTTCCTTGGTTAAAACCCATCAATTGTTCTTAGCTTTCTATGTAACTTTGGGAAAATAGTAATTCACTTTCTCTCATGAGACAACAGAAATCTCTTCATCTCAAAAGATGTGAAATCTGGAAAAAGTGTCGCCATGTGAAAACATTCACATTGCATATTGTCAGTGTAATAAAACATTTTGTGCCGGTGATACATAATGATCATTTTCAGTTTCCAAAAGTCATGTAAAAAAAAAATGAAATAGGCTTAATAACTGCTTTGACAAATACAAAGCAATATGGGTCCCATGAGACCAGCATCTCCTAGCAGGGCCCCAGGCTGGACCAACATATACCCACAGGAATGTGATTTTAATGCTGTGCTCATTGCCCCTGATTCATCAATAAAATCCGCGATCGCTGGAAGCGCGAAAGTACGCGCGGCCAGCGATCGCGGTTTACTGCGGTCCGGACTCGAGCGTGCGCGTACACTCGCCTCACTGCCATCCGGATTCCTGCCTTCATAATAATGAATAGGGGGCGCGAATCTTCCAATTAAGGCGATTAGATTTCAGCTGCGCGATTAAGGAGGATCTGTTAAGCTCAATGGTGAGATCATAGCAATTAAATATGCTTTTTTCTTAGCGCACATAAATGTTAAAAACATTTAAACAGCGCAAACATTTTTTTTTAGGGCTATGGGTAATGTGTGTGCCATTAGAAGGAATGATTTTTTAGGGGAACAGTGACTTTTAATTCAGGCTGGCCAGTGTAAAGCTGCCGGAGATGCGCGGCTCCGGCCGCGAGCTTTTTCAGTTGCTGAATAGGGCGACGGCGTACGATTTTGGATCGCGAATACGAATGCGCGAACGATAATCCGATTCTGCTTGATGAATCGGGGGCATTATCTGGGAAGCTCTAGAAACTCATGTTCCTAGCCCCCCTCCTTGCCTCCAACTCTGTCTCTCCTCCATCATTTTTTCTATTGCCTTGTCTCTTTAATCCACTTCCTCACCTTGACCATATTTCTTGTTGGCTAATTTCAAATAATATTTCTCTAATGCCACAATGGGAAACATCTGGAACATTTGAGTTTCAGGCGCATCAGTTAGCCGCTATGATTGTACTGAATACTGTGAAAACTAAGATGTACTAGCAATGGATGTATACATTCTGTTTTCTTTTCTCTGTATATTCTTTGATATCATTGTATGCAATTGGTCATTGTATTCTTTTTAATTACTTTATTACTTACTGTTTTTCTGTTTGTTATATAAACATTTATTTTCTCAATAAAAATCTACATTAAAAAAATAAAAAAACAGAATTATTTTTCCAAGCAGTAATAATGAAAGATTAACATTGTAGAAGATAGGTATTCTTTTATCCTTCATTTGATAGGTGACAGCATTAATGATTTGTTAGTTAATCATAGCTCAGGGCTGACTTGCTGCTGCTGCTTCTGTCTCTGTAGACTTCAATTGAAATCACTTGTTACCTTTAATGTTTGTTTTGTTCTATTAGTTTCCAAGTGTTTTTTAAAGTGTTTTTTTTTTTAATAAAAGGAAAAATGTTTAAAAAAACAAAACATCATTGTGCTAGGCTTTCAGGAATGGCCTAATAATGCTCCTGAGCGCCTGGTTGACATATTTTATTTGCACAGATACCAGATATAACACCGGGACCAATTTTTTGACACCAACATTTTACTGTCCTTGACAATAATGATGGGGCTTTTTTCTAACCCTGCTAATACCATTGATGGCTCTATTTTTGCACCCAGCACTCTAAAGCAGTGGTTGCCAACCTTTTCAGACCCCTAAATGCACAGACACCCAGAGTGACGTCATGATGCCAGAACCTGCTCACTCTCCCATCGCAGGCTCAGACCAGAGTCAACCCGCCCACTGCCCTGAGCCTATAATCTGTATGGGAGACATGGACCGTGGCTCCGGCCGGTGGGCCCCCCAGCGGTGTCCTTCTCCTGATCCTGCTCGGGGGCGCACCGGCCAGATCTACAGACCACCAAAATTTTCTCGTGGACCACCGGTTGGCGACTGCTGCTCTAAAGAACATTACATATAGGTATCTGACATATGAAAACTGAGTTGTACAGTATTTGTGTACTAATGACTTCCTCACTCATAACCTCATCACACACACGGATACAAGACTTCTCTAGAGCTGCCCCAACTCACTGGAATGGTCTTCCTCTTAATATTCGGCTTGCTCCCACTTTCTGCTCATTTAAAAGAACACTCAAAACCTTTTTTTCAAACTTGCCCACCCATTTTCTTCTGCCTTTTGAAACCATCACTACTTCCCACCACTACATATCCCCCTCCTATTGTATGTAAATTCCCCCACCTACTAGATTGTAAGCTCTTCGGGGCAGGGTCCTCTCCTCCTCTATCACTGTCTGTATTAGTCTGTCATTTGCAAGCCCTATTTAATGTACAGCGTTGCGTAATATGTTGGCGCTATATATATCCTGTTTATTAATAATAATAATAATAATATTAATAATAATAATGTGGGTTGTACTCAAACACTGTATTCATACTTCTGACCAAAGGATTTTTATTCTCTGAAGTAGCCTTTTTGAACATTTTATCTGTGAGGAAGCCTTAAAATAAATTTTAGGTCTCAGGGAACCACTTCTAAAACCAATTTATTAGGGTCAAAGGGAAAAGCCTCCTAGACTGGTGGCCAGTGGATAGAATGCCCCTCTTACAGTGGTGGTTAGAATACCACCTTCATAGAGAACTGAAACCATCATGAGAGTCATGCTGGTGGTTCTCCAAGTGGTATCGGCCCCACAACTATGCAGGCATCATCAAATGGAAGGCATCAGCTTGAGAAAATTCTTGTAAACTTTGGAGGAACCCTAGTTGAATGGTTGGTCTGAAGACATGCTGGGTGTTGTGTAGTCCTCTTCTAATTTTTTTAAAATTTTATTTTAGCACCATTTTTTTAGCCCCTGAAGCCATTTTGTGTTTCAGGTTTTTTTACATCATAATTAGGAGGTCCCTCCAAATTATTTTTAAAACTGAACCTTCTAAGTAAAAAATTACGAAGTAGGTTCTTCATTGCACAATACAAAGAACATGTTTTACAAAGGTTTTTTTTTTCAATTACGCTCACTTGTCCCTCTTTTGACATGGGCCACAATCTTAAAAGTAACCTATCACCAAAAGTTTTACTTTACATAAACATTTTCAGGTAAAATTATCTGTATTTTTTTTTTGGGGGGGGTAAGGCCTTGAAGGGGAGCGCAGAGCCTTTTGGGAAAAACACATCACTTATCCCAGGAGGCTTCTGGCTGCTCAGAGATCAGGCGTTCACAGAACCTGGAAGATGAAGAAAGAAGATGGCAGCTCCTAACGCTTCCTCCGCGCCGGGAGAAAAGGGAATAACAGGACGGTGCAGGGTTCAATCCAGATCAAGGGATCTGTGGAAGCAAAGGTGTTAAGTTTTTTTTTAGTTTAGTTCCGCTTTAACTCATTAATTTTCCAGATGTTGGATCTTTAGCCATCTTGACTGGTCAGGCTGGAATGACAGATCCCATTCTTTGACTGCCAGGATACCCATGACATCCTGACATCCCACACTAAGGTGTGCATGCACAGCTCAGTGTATTTTAAGAAAAAGACTGCAAACGGGCAGGTAATAGATGGGGCAGGAAGGGGCATCTACTGTATTGTCTGCAACAAAAAAAAATCCTGCCTGCCCACAGTTTTCAGTTGATTAGCTATAGTAAATTATTAGTTTTATAAATTTTAATCATAAAGCACCAACCTATAGTGCAGTGGAAGGAAATAGGGGTTGTGGGGTTCTTGCAAATTAATTATATTATTATTATATTAATTTTATACCTCTGCTCCTGTTGTTATTTTTTTTTTTTTTTTTTTAGACTTTTACTATACTAAGGTCCTGGTGACAATTAACTAAAATAACTAAAAACCATACATTTGCATTAAAACCTGACATACCGTTTTAACCCTTTCCTCTAAAAACAATCATTTGGTAAAACTGTCCTCTTTTCGGCTATTCTTTCCTGGGTATCTTTACGAACTAGGGGGGTTGCGATTTGACTTCTATTAACACTTTTAGTCATTGATTTACCCATTTTAGAGTATTTTTTATCACTTTCCATTCACAATATTATTAGCCACCAGTGAAAAAAATCTAACATCAAGTGAAATCTAGTTTTAGCAGTTTTGCGACCATGCTGCAGGAACAACTGTACCAACCTGAGTCTAGTGGTGGAGTAACAAAAACAAAAATCATTTATAAATAGATCAAATATAGAAAATGGAGCAAAGGGTAAAATATGATGGACACTGACCATGTAACATTTTGCTTCTTAGTCTGAATAAGGCTGTCTGATTGAACGGTCAGACCTCTCATTCTGATCTGTGTTTCCAAAACTGGAACATCTCAAACATCCCAAATCTGGAACTGAAAGATGCATCTAGGCTTAACTCCAGATAAAAAAAAAACATTAAATATAATCCCCAATGGCCACTAACATTACAAATCAACACTGAATGTACACAATGCCCCTGATTCATCAAGCAGAATCGGATGATCGCTCGCGCATTCGTATTCGCGATCCGAAATCGTACGCCATCGCGCTATTCAGCAACTTGTACGAGCACACTCGAGTCCGGACCGCGGTAAACCGCGATCGCTGGCCGCGCGTACTTTCGCGCTTCCAGCGATCGCGGATTTTATTGATGAATCAGGGGCAATGTCTTTACACTTTTCAAACAAGTTACTACTTTAAGAAAATAGCAGTGATGCAATCAAGTGCAGAGAGAGGAGCTGTGGGAGGGTGAAGGTGACCAATATTTATAACAGGAAGCTCTTGCATAAAATAATACATTCCTGCCTGATCACTGCAGAGATATAAAAGAAATATATAAAAGAACATAAAAGGGTCTCTTTATTTAAAAACCAGTGGAGAATAGAAAAATCTCCTCTACTTTTTTGGTCACCATTGTTGTAATGCATTATTTATAAAGATTGGCACAGATTTTGTTCTCTATACAATACTATAGTTTCCATAATTTCTCGAAAGTGGTAATTAGAGCCTTCATCACATTGAAAAGAATGGAGGCCTTGATCACCAGAGGCTCTAAAAAAACGGCTCTATCTGTGTACTGGCACAGGACCTGTTTGCCCCTTTATAAATAAGTTACCAAGATTCAAGTAAAAATACACATGCCTCTTCTATTCAGAAAATAATATCTGGTATTTATATTTATAATTCAACTCCAGTCTATAAAATAATGAATATTCTTTCTCAATGAGCTAATAAAACAAAATGTCGGCGTCAGCTGCAAAACATTTAATCTGGAGCAGCCTCTTACACCATTTCATTCTGGCCACAAGATGTCCTCAGTCTTCCAGGTTGAATGACACCCAACGAGTTTTAAAAACGAGTATAAATGTTCTTATGTGTTTTTACAAGCGTTTTAAAGCTTGCGTTAACAAATGCAAAAAAACTCCTATAAACGCATATGATGTTTTTTTCCGCGATTTGCTGCTATTTTACATAAGCATTTAAAACAGTTTCAATTTTAACCCTGGGGAATAACTACAGGGGTACAAAAAACCCTTACTTTTTCTCCAAAAGGGTTAAAAATATGTGTAAATATTCAGACTAGACAAAGTATTTTTATTATGTGTGTTTTGTATTAACCTGTATTTTTTTTTTACAGGTTATCCCACAATGAAAGGATGATTCCAATGGCAGCATTCATGACATGAGCACGGCCGTAGGACTCCTGACAGTGTGGGATACACAGGCACCAAAGGGCAAATGAGGACAAGTCTCCCCATTTATCTCCAGAGCTCATTGGCTGAGAAAAAGGAAACCATGATGATGCTTGAGCCGATATTAGGGTTTCTCTTTTTTCAGCCCATCAAGGGAGAGGTCCTTTAAGAAAATGACGCAGCATTGGCACCTGTTTTGTACCCACAGTCCTATGTGTAATGAACACTGAGCTGCACATGCACAGTTCAGTGTATGACACTGGCAATTCTGGGTGCCTGGAATTTAATTATTTATTAGTTCCCAAGTAAATTTACCTTAGTATATAAAGCAGAGTGTGCACTAAAAGTTATGGTACTCATCTATCCCCATCCATGTGAAATTCGTATACCCTCCCCACCTAAAAAAAAAAAAAAGTAAAATAAGTTAATACTGAATGCAGACCCTGAGGCCAGAGGGTTTTAGTCTCTTAAGTGAGATAATGCCCCGGATTCATCAATAAAATCCGCGCTCGCTGGAAGCGCGAAAGTACGCGCGGCCAGCGATTGCGGTTTACCGCGGTCCGGACTCGAGTGTGCGCGTACACTCGCCTCACTGCCAGCCGCGGCTCCGGAGTGTGTACGCCCGCTGTCTCCCGCTCGGTGAGTATTTTTTTTTTCTTTTTCTACTAGGTCTTATTTTCAGGGTAGGTCTTATATTAGGGCAGGTTGGGGGGAAAAGTGCTAGGTCTTATTTTTGGGGTAGGTCTTATTTTCGGGGAAACACGGTAGTGTTTATTTTCCTATTTCTGCTCACCATCAAGAGTCAAAGCTGCTTCACTGTTGTACATACAATTATTCATCATTTTCTAACACTATGCTGTATAACTATTTAAATTCAGTTTAAACAATCCACATGTTAGAAATTAATTGCCATTATTAAGGCTGTGTTTGACTGATACCAAATGTTCCTTCTGTCACCTTCTGTATGTGTATGTAGTTACCTAAAGGGCAAGCATTGCTCTCAATGTAACCATATAAAGTATCTCCTGCCATTTATTATATAGCAAGAGACAAGTGTATGTTTTATGTCAAACAAACAGTTTTACCAGCAAGCATATCAAAATAATCCAAGAAAATGTGTACATATAGTGTGCCATTATTTAAAGAATAAAAGGGTCTTATCTACACAAGCCATACACCAGTGAAAAGTTTAGTAGCAACAAACACTATTGTGTTTGACAATACTACATTCAGTAAAAGAGCCGCAAAAAAAGGACACTCCATATTAAAGTGAAACTCCAGCTATGAAATCTAAATGGTTTACAAAACATATGGCAAGCTCTATTGACCAATCCTTCCTGTATCTATTCTGGAAATATTGATCAGATGCTGAAGTTATTTAGGAGGGGAGTCAAATAGGAGGAACGGTTTGGAGGTTAGGTATGTCTGTGAAACTTAAACCGTTTGATCTTATTTATTCATTGGGCCAGATTTATCAAAACTCTCCAAGACTGGAGATAGACTATCACAGGAGAATCTGTGTGATCCAGCAAATCTGGAATGGATTTTTGTTTTTTATTATTTTGCTACTAGTTTGCATATATTTTTAATCCTAGAACAAATTACAGTAATCAATAGCTGTAGGCGGTAATCTTACACATAGCATGCATGTAATATATGCAGTTGCATTGCAGTTCTTGGTTTGATGAAACTTGATGGAACGCTTTTTACCAGGATCAATAATAACAAGAACAAGGAAGGGGTTCTGAGTAGACTGAAGGTGTAAAACCCTTTAGGAATCTCAGAAATCTTCAAAGACCCTCCTTTCACTCTCTCTACTTCCTGAAGCTGTAGAAAACCTCTCCTGCAACTTATTAAACTCTCTGTGAAGAATAAAAGCCTCTGGGCCTTTTCTGATGCAGATCAGGTTTTTCTTTGCCATGTAAGACTAACACAAGCTTCTTATTGCTTTTCACTGGGACAATAGAAAACTGTTGGGAAACTCTTATTTTTCTCTCTAATTTCCTGCAGCTCCACCCACTGACCTCCTGACCAATCTTTCTCTTTTTCTAATAGGAGATAGGATTCGCTTAGGGACACCCCTCACAGTGTAGAGAAAGCCCAGGAATGTATCTTCAACCTGCTCCTCTTTAGACAAGCTAAGTCATTTTTTATTGAATGGTGAAGTCACATAAGAAAATTAATTCCAGTCCAAATTTTCTATGTATGGCTTTTAGTGCTATGTAAAACATAAAAATAAGTGTCTTTTTTACTGAACTGTCTCTAGCTTTAAAGTACTTTTTAGGGGCAAGTTTCTACACTATGCTCACAGTCCACATACACAGCATACTGGGCAAAACATATTTAGAGCAGGTGTAATATTCTCTTTTTCTAAATTAGGAATTAGACGTTGGTACTAATGTTGTTCTACTTTCTACATGTTTTTATTGGATAAATAATAAAATGTGTTTATATAATACCATGAACAAGAATTCTATGTTAGTTTTTCTTCCCTAAATTGTGGTAATAATTAGCCACTTGCATTGAGTATGGCAACCCATTCAAGTAAATAGGTTGCTTTAACACAATTAATTTAATGTTCAACATAATCAAGTGTTAACGTGTACGCTTAAAACAGACTGCAATAATTACCCGGAATAGTTTCTAACATCAAACTCCATTTGATCATAAAACAGAACCCCTAAACTAATTCTAAACTAAACCTTTCTTTAACACTTACCACATAAGTAAGTAAGTCAAACCTGTGCTTCACTAATGCAAATTTTTCTTCAATCCAGGTGAACAATCCGCGGGGGTGTGAAAAGAGGATTAGTATGTGCAACAGGTGTGGGATAAGCGAAGCGCAAGTCTACTTAAAATGTAAACACTTTAAATTGAACACTTGACCCTAAGATTTAGATCATATCACCCACTTGTGAGTTCTGCAAGGACAATTGTAAAGCCCAGTACTGTCAAATGGTAAGTGTGATTTAGTATATACTTTTTTATAAATAGTAGGTACTTTGAGATTAGAGTGATGGAAAGCAAGGGTAAAGGTAAGTGCATGCACTGCAGTATAGCTAGGACAGTGAACAAAGGTGAGATGAAGATTTGTTTGTTTTCACAGGTTTTCTTTAACCCTAAACATAATATTTAGCACCTAAGCTTATCAATTACTTAGCCCTAAACCAATTACTATTAACCTTTCCTCCTACACCTTACCATAGGACAAAAGACACAGACTGTAAAAAAAAAAAAACGCAATTTTCAAAGGTCCGTACTGAGGCTATGTTTTGTTGTCCAGACTAATTGTTTATGGTCATCTTGGGTACAAATCTAGCATCAGTACAGGGGCCCCATGATGTTGTTTAGCAATTCTCTGAGCTGGACCACTAAGTAACAGCTTTTGATTTACCAATGGGGAGGACACAGCTGGCTCTTTCTTCTTGTCCACTCTGTTACTCTCTACATAGAACTGATCAGGTTGGTGGGCAGGGGTGCAATTTTTCCTAAACGTACCATCTAAAATGATAACTTATGATAGCTTTGAGTGACAGTCTTTAAGCATCTGTACAGGCCTTAAGTCTTTTTAACTATATCAAAATCAAACATGGAACTGCAGCTCTTCTACTCCGTTAGAACAGCCACACAGACTGAGCATTCTGGCTTCTTATGAGCAACATAGTCCTTCAACTGCACCTACATGGCTATTGAAAATGCAACATTCTAAGGCCCCATACCAATTTGTGATAAACCACAGTGTACCACATGCTATCAACAATTCAACTGTATGGGAATGGTTGAAGAACCATGTTCTGTGAGCCTTTGCATGCTGTTGCATTTAGGATGTAGCATGGTTCCCCAAAAGGTTGCTCCTGGCCATGCAGTTGTTTTTCCTCTGCAGGAAAATTTGCACTACCACCATAAATGCAAGGGCAACATGTGCAAAATCACTGACCTGTGCAGTGGTGTGACTCATGGGAGCATAGCAGCAATTTGATGTGCCTGGGAGCTTCTGCTTTTTTTGACTGCAAGGGGTCTACAGGACAAAACAGCTTTCTCCCATACTGAAAGTTTACTGATTTCTTGGCAAAGGATGCATTAATGTTAAAACTAAAATCAACTATAATTTCATTTTGCCCTAAAAACTAAGAGAGATTCACTTTGACTTTTTCCCCTACATGTTGTTTTGCTGTCAGTTTGGTGACTGGAACTCTTAATTAAACAGTGTTTTGTTCCAAAGAGAAAAGCTTGCTTTCGTAAGGCACCTTAAAATAGCGCAGATAGATGCCGCTTTTCCAGCTGAATGGTGTCACTGAAAGGGATTCCTGGTGCCACAGGTGCCTTTATCAGAGGCGATCACTTAAGTGCCTTCCTTAATTATAATGTAAATGTCAGTAATTGCCGTTGCAGTGACATGCTGTTCAGTATAGTGACAGGCAGGAGGGAGCTGGTGATGGATGTCCAGCTGTGTCGAAAATTACACTTTTGTTTTTTGTTTTTTTTGTGAACAAGTAACTTTGTTTCCAGGAGACCTTTAGACTTTTAAGCTGTGTACACACGTCCAATGATTCTCGCCCGATAATCAGCTCAGGACCAATATCGGACGAAAATCTGGCTTGTGTACTGCGCCTGTCATCCATCATCCGAATGACCATGCTGGCGGATCCACGGACGATGGGCGATGAACGATCCTGATAGAAGGGAAGGGGGAGAGTGCGCAGCGGGGTGCTGATCCGTCGTTCTCCCCCCCCCCCCCTCCATAGAGCAGAACGGTGATGTATGTAGAGCACTTGTTCATGCATCATGCAGTGCTTAGTTGTTGGAAAGAATTGTGAAAGATCCTTTCCAACGACAATATTTGCATGTTTGTATGCAGCTTTACCCTTCAGCATTACCCCTTCTTACAATGTTTGAATCTTCTAATCACATATGAGAAGCTATTTCACCAACATGGGAAATTATAATTCCAACAGTTCAGCCAAGTTCTAAAACTTCACTTGACACCTTCTTTTTTGTGGCATATTTTACTAAGGGTAAATAAATGAGAAATGTACTTTTTAGGAAGATTTAGTCTTCATTTAACACTCTTCCTGCAACACTTATACAAAATAAAAATACTAATAATGATTTCTGCTATAAACCTGGTGAAAACAACTAGTATGGCAGTTTGCAAAGCATGCCTGGGTTTGTCAATGAGCTGAGCAAAGGTGCTTGGGACAAACAATTATACTACCAGGGGTGCTTGCAATGGTAACCTAGCTTAAAGGATATAAAATAGAAAAAAACTAGAAAAACAAAAGAAATTTTGTTAATCCTCGTGATGGAAATTGTCTTTCTTTTATCAGTTTGGTCTCTATGTAAAATACAAATAAAAGTCATGATAGCTGGTTATTTAAGATTAAAGAACCTTTTAATAAATAAGGCTTCTTAGATCAAGGCCACTTTATGATGGATCTGCTGAAAAGGCACAATGGAAGCAAAAGTTAGTTTGGCGATCCTTTATGATGGATCTGCTGAAAAGGCACAATGGAAGCAAAAGTTAGTTTGGCGATCCTTGTTCTTACAAATAAAAGCTTGCACTGAGAAGATGACAGGATCTCATTTAGTGCTGTATATATTGGTCATGCAATATAATTCTGGATCACATAACAATCCAATCCTGTTTAGTGTCACTGCATTGCATAAACCATCAGTTCACAGATTTACAGTTTTCTGTAGAATTTTCTGAATGTCTGTGTAACCATGGAACCCCTTTCCACCACAGAGTGCTGGTAGTCATGACTATGTCCAATACATTTCTTCCCAAGTTCTATAGTTACATGTGTTTGATATTGGCTAAAGTTGGTCTAGGTAACCCATTACCCCTTATTGTAGGTGTAGTGTGATGATTGTTTTGCAGTGACCAGACTCCATTGACCAGTTCAGGGGGTGCACATGGCATGCAGACAATGCTGCTGCTACTTGGCAAGAGTGAGATATTGCTGTTAGCCCAAAAAAATAGCAATGTTACTGGCAGTATCTCCAAAAAAGAAACATTTGCAATGGTTTCACAAAAAAAAATTTGCTGAAGAAAACTGTTCAGAATGAGACATGATGTCATACATACTGAAAAATAGATTAAGGACCCATTTAGGTCTGTATGGGGTGTTAATGTTTTGTCAAATGTTAAAGTGCATTCATCAAGACAGCCCATAAAAATTGAATAGACTGCCAATGTACCCTTATTTGCCCCCCAAAAAATCATTTTTTAAAGCACATTGCAACACTCTATAGTGTGTTCTGTGGTGATATGTCACAGGTGCAGTGTGTTTGGGAGTCATTTAAAATCAGTGACACTGCAATGTAAATATCTAACCCCCTCACTGGTTTACATAGTTTTAATCTTCAGTTTAGCAGTTTGACATGCAAATCCTGTATGGAAATAAAGCACCAGCTACGGAAGAAGGTGACTTCAAAATCAAACTGTCTATCATGCCTGTGTGGGACTATATTAGGGACAGCATGCTTTTTAAAGGAAAGCAATTCATGTGAATGGCTCAAAGTTATCTGTAAAGCAAAATAAAAAGTAACAATGTTCTTTGCAGCATTGAGCAAGTGAACAGAGCAGTGGAGAATTGCATTGGGCAGGAGTGTACATTGTCAGCTACAAGAAAAGTTTTGGGTGCAAAAGATGCATGCAAAGGATACATCTGGAGAACCACATGGTCTAAATCCGCTATACTCTGCTGATTTTATTAGGTCCCTGAACATTTGATGCACAGAACCCCTATTTCCCGCCCTCGCATCTTTATGTAAAAAAAATGCAGCTGGTGCAAAAGTACTGAGAATGATGACTGCCACAGCATGGGGCCCTCATCCCAAATTCAGAAGCCCCAACGCAGTGATTGATGTCCTGCAGTAGTCGGTAAGGTCATTAATTTTCATGGGGGTTTAATTGACTATGAACAATGGAACTCCAGCCTCTGTGCCTTACCTCCCACCAACTCCCATTCTTTAAGAGTTCTATAAGGACTGAAGAAGTGAGAAGAGAAGGGAGCCAGAGAGGAGGGGGGGGGGGGGTCTAAAAGTAAAAGTTTAAAATCCATGGTGGGATTAGAAGGGAGAGTTACATGTAATTTGTTCCAACTGCCTCAACAAACCCACCCAGTGATTTGTTTATCCAAATCAGGACTGGAAGTGTTCTCTGTTAACATGGAACCCAGGCAAAACTTTTTTTTTTTTTTTTAAATTGAGTGCAAAAAGCTTAAAACAACTTTTGGGTTTTTATTGTGGTTCACTGTCTGATTGCCCATACTGACATATGTATTCAACTAAAACTTTTCTTATACCAGTGCCTTTTTCTGGCCAGCTGTTTGCTGCAAGATGTTAGATACAGTTTAGCGGTGCATACAAGATCTGTTTATGGATTAAATTGGTTAGTGATGTTTTGCCGGTTACCTAGTCATATGAACAAGAATAAGCAGTTCTCAAAGGAGACAAACTACAGCTAAAATTTTCTACCCAGCTAGATTCGTGTGGTCAATGACTGTCAATTGATATAGCTGCTTGTCAGCAGTCATCAAACATTACACATGTTAAGAGTGGAACAGTTATGGCTGTTGATGTTGTTAGACGGCCATAAGTTATTTTTGAACTACCAAGGGTGTGCTGCATGAATTACGGCCATGTCACTAACTATCCCAGAGAGGATCTCACAATCTAATGTCCCTACCATAGTCATATGTCTTTTAATACAGTCCAAGGTCAATTTATGCATACATGCATGGACATTGTATAATGTATTGCCACGTGTTGTGGCATGTCAGCCCAATTTAGTGTACTGTGATGTATTGTAAAGCAAACCTGTTTTACAAGTGTGCATTGGTCATCTCTCTTCAAGGTCCCAGAGATACTTTTCAGCCTGCCAGTCGACTTTATTTTTAATCCTGATTCAGGTTTGGGTATAACATGCTGGTAAAGGAAGAAAAGTCACTGGCCAACTTTTAGTACATTATATGGTCACATTGGATGCCATCAGTACTTAAAGACATTTAGTAAATTATAAATACCAGGGCTAAACGAATAATTATTTTTTTTCTTCATACTTTTGATCCTGTGTCATTGATACATTGGCTTTTGTACGTCCTTTTTTTCAGATAGTGAATAAACCTTGTCACTTGGAGCTCAAAGCAGACAAGCTGCTCTTTTCTACCTGTGCTAATGAGCCATTTCCAAAGTGCTTAAAAGATCGTTAGTGAAGATAGAGAGATGTTAAACTTTTCGCCTATAATTGTGCGATTTCTCCTGTTACTGGGTCAGGTTTTGTGATGTTTAATCACCTGCAGAGAGAGAGATAGAGAAGTCTCAAAACACATAGCTCTTGATGTTCATCTGAATAGAGCAAAGGCAAAACGATCTGAGAATGGCACCAAATGACTTATATATGTGTATCTTATTCATTTTCATCATGCCAACATGTTCTGCTGGATTTTACAGAACATGTTTTCGTTTCTACCACTACCCAGTCCCTGGATGAACTTAAAACCTACTTTTTCAAGACAGGCACACATGTACTCTGGGGCCTGTAGTGATATATATGGAAATTGCATATTCAGGAAAATGAAAAAAGGATTTGCTTTATCATTAAGGGCCCATTCATACTATTGCAATGCACATTACATATTTTGTAAAGTGATGCCCATAATTCATAATTGTGCCTTGCATGCTCATATGTGCATTGTGGCACACTGCCAACACTGGTACATGCACCTTTTTTTGGAGAGTTTTAGTGTGTAAGGCAACTTACTGGCTCAGTAAAACATATGTTAACATGAGTAAACTAATGCACCAAAATAGTCTCGGTGGGCCCTAAATGTTGCTCAGATATATATATATATATATCTATATATATATATTTATTTATTAATTGCTTAGATGACAATCAACTGAAAGAAAATGTCAGTGTACATATACTAAAAGGTATTGTATACTGAGAACAGCGAGATTGCGTCTGAATACAGATGCGATATACGTTTCTGTTTTTTTTTCCATCTAGTCCATAGATGTGGGTAAACATCAATATTACTTAGTTTACTATCCAATATTTGGGCGATGGTAACAATGTGTTGGAGTGAGGCAGCTGAAGATAACCCGTGCACCCTTATAGTAGTGACATCATTGCTTATGTGCTTTATTAGAATATGGCCATCACAAATTGTAGCTTTATAGATTCCCATTACTGGTGTAATGAGATAGAAGGGGGGCAAAAGTTTCTAAAAAAGTATTTCATATACACAATATGTGTCTTGCATTTGCTAACATTGTCCTTAAATTGGGGTGCTATAAGGAGACCGAGTACAAGATGTTCTTCCATACTGAGCCCTGTTAAAAAGAGTATGAATTTTGCAATGATGGAACACTTAGGCATTAAGGAGTGAGGCCCAGGAACTTTACCTAGTATGTAGCCCAGAAATTCCTGATGGCAGCCCTGTCCTTAGGTGTCAATCATTTTTAAACCACTCACTCAATGAGATGGGTATGCAGATTGGTTAAGACCAAAGTTTTGTTCTTTTTCCTGGATAAGTAATTCAGAATGGTCTATAAATTGACTGATAATTTCCATCCAGAGCAAATGGATGATAAACATCTCAAAGACGTAAATAAATATAGCTGGATAGTCCCATATCTTGGGGTAAAAGATTGCATTATCCAAAAATAATATTTGAAGATGTTAGAAAATGAAATCTGATATTTTTATTATGAACAACACAAACTGAATTGTTACTTTAGGTTGAAATGACCTTTGAAGTCTGCCTTGCTACACAAAAGTAGTTTCTTGGTGGGGATTGGTGCAATACATTCCAGGTACTCAGCAAGGTGCTGCACAATTTGTGGTATACGACTTGCCTTTCTTTAAATACATCAAAGATGCTTTGATGGGTCTCAGGACAGATCCTTAAGCTACGTACACACGTCAGATTTTTATCGCCCGATAATCGGCATCGGCCAATCTTTTCTCGTTGGAAAGGATCGTGAAAGATCCTTTCCAACGACAAAAATTGGAAGTGTGTACGCAGCTTAAGTCTCCAGGATTTCTCTTCTATCTTCCTACAGCTATAGAATAGAAGGAAGCTGATAAAAAGACATCATTAGCAGTTTCAATTTCAGCCCCCTGATGTCCCCCATCCCTCCCTCTCTAATCCTATTAAGGTTCTCATATTCATTGGCCTTTTTCCCTAAGTGACCCAACAGCAGGGAAAAGTAGACTCTGCTGACCTTTGAACAGTGTCTTACTAAGATCACAACAGCTACAGAATCAGCCTATCAGCATCTCATTTCAGGATCAGAGGCTGGTCTCATGTCATCACCAGGGGCTTGTACCTTGGTATACAATGCTGCACACTGTGTTCAGCTCCCAATTTTACTCCCATAATCTGCTGCTAGGGTGGTGATCGCCTGAAAATTTTCAATGTAGCACATGATTGTATTAACAGCATGGGTGGCCTGGCCCACCTCTTTGCTCTTGGTCTAAACATAAAAGATACTTTCATGAACTTTGCAAATCTAAATAAAATTATTTTTAATGTTTTACAAAATGCAATGACATATATATTTTTATATTTATATATACTTTTATCATGAAGTCAAATGGCTTTGACTAGTCTGAGAAGATGCCATCAGTGTGCTGCAACAGCCAACAAATGCACAGAGGCCAATATCTATATAATGCTAGAGATATCTGAATTGGCATCTTAGTCCTAAGTAAGTAGGATAATGCTCAAGGACGGCTTCAGGCTGGAGAGAAAAACACATAGGCGTCATTTATAGTTTTTTAATTGCTGTAACTTGACATTTTGGTGCAACACTGGCAGAAACATCAACATTTCTCAGCAATATTTCAGATTTTATTTGGGATTTAGCCATTGGTTATTCTAAGTTCAAATCACCATGTAGACACTGGCTGTAAATGGAGGGCGTTGAGAAAGCACATTTATATCATTGGTAAGGTTTAGTTAGGTTGGAAAAGATGCAGAAAACTAAAAAAAATCTGCAAAAGTCAACATATTACATGGGTGTTTGTTGGACATTTACTGGATGACCAACATGAAGATTAGCTGCATACGATGGCTTTCTGCTTCTCAATAACTGCAATGCTAAAAAATTCACACAAATGCTTATACAATCTGCTCATGTAAATGCATTTATGTTGGAAAACTGTTAAAATGCTACTGCTTTTTTTATTTACATAGACAAAACTCCAAGAACAAACCAAGGAACAGTTTTGATCCAAAAATTGTTCATGACTTCAAGGAAAGCTGGTAAGTGTTGCATGATAATGATATTTACTATTGGCCAGAGGAATAACTAATTACCCTCAGGGACATAGAAAAGGTGCTATACTTCAATCAGAAATATCACTTGTGGCCACCTTAAGAGACAAACCATGGCAAGATTTACTGGGCCTTAATGTATTCTAAAACTCTGGTTAAAGTTTGAAAAAAGGAAGACATTGAATGAATTCATGGGTTCTTTTTTTAAAAATGTTCTATTCCAGCATAATCATTATGCCTATTGTTCTGTGTTTTTTTTTAAGATATTGTCAGCTGTTTTCATTACTTAATATCGATTTACAACCTTAAAGTTATCCCATTTACTAAATCTGTTTTATTTCAACTGTTGTTATTTTGAAGATGCCATCAGTATTAAATAGGTCCTATATATACCACATCAGTATGTATATCCCAGAACTCGGCACAGAGATCTTACCAATAGATACTACTAGAAACAGAAAAAACTGTTGGGTGAGTTTGCTCTCCACTAAAATATCAGTTTTGTTTTGTTGTAATTATGTTGTAATTACAAATGTATTGTTTGTATTTAGAATAGTAGAATTAGATATAACACAGATTACACACTTTATGTGGGAAAGATTCCCCCACTCAATAGTTCAATAGGCTCAATTCATTCTCCCTGTTTTTTTTTTCTTCTTGGAGTTTAATAATGCATTGAAAATGGATAGTGTAACAGAAAATTAATGTAATGATATTTCTATCAGACATTATGAGATTAGTTGTATGAAGTCAATATTCCGTCAAATGTTGAGTAGAATTAATTGTTTTTTAGCTATATAAAGAAATCATATGTATTGTTTTTTTGTTTGTTTGAAAATGAAAAACCTATAAAAAAGATATTGAAATATATAAAATATCAGTTTTTGAGGACTGACTGTTGAACCTGAACGTCAGGAAAAACACTATTCAATGCAGTTATTTATTTACAATAACTGCATTTTTTGGACCGACTGGCAGCTTTTGAGAGTATGTATCCTTATTGACAAACATAATAGAAATGTGGTATAATTAAATTGATTGAATTTATTCAACTCACCAGCAGATACAGAAGACTGACATATTTGTTTTGGATTTTAAATAAATAGGTCATATTTAAAAAACCTTTACATTTTTATACTCTACAGGGAGAACTGTTTATAACCCCTGGCACACACAGAAATTGTACAGATCTCTGCTGTGGCTTGTTGACTCCCAATGGTGAAGAGAGGGTTAAGGAGAAGGAACAGGTGCAGTATGGATAGTCCTTCTCCTCCCAAATGAAATTGCCCACCATGCTGACTTTCATAAACAGGCTAGCAGGAGCCCTGGGCCTCTGAAAATGAAGCCATTTTCTATAGTATCCCACTCAGCAGGCTCACCAAAATAACAAAAGCCTCTGGAAGGAATGCCTAGAGATAAGGACAAATGTTCTTTGGGCAGAAGTCTCTGAGTGATGGTCCTATTCTTTCTACTATCACACTCTGTCAATATTTCTAGGAGAGGACCAGGGAAACACTTGCATGAAATGACCAGTAAACATAAAATAGTAAGGCTACATACACATGTGCAATAAATGTGAAAGATCCTTTCCAACGACAAATGACTACACGATGCATGAACAAGCGCTGTACATACAGCACCATTCTGCTCTATGGAGAGGGGAGGAGGAGAACAACAGAGCAGCATTCCACTGCGTTCTCTCCGGTTCACTTGTATTATGATCGAGCACTGTACACATGCAAGATACTCATCCGATATAAGCTCTGAGCTGATTATCAGACATGAACCACTGCACGTGTGTACGTAGCTTTAGGCTGTCAATAGATGGGGACTTTATGGGAAGATCTCACCAAGATTCTTTGAACGTTGTATGTCCTTAAACAACATTATTGCCTGTTTGGCGTACACAGGGTAGGACTGGGAACTAATCTGTGGCGAAAGTCAACTGTCCCTTTCACGGTGGAGACATTTGCCTTTGAGATTTAAGAAAGTGTATCACTCTTAGTATGTCATGGTGCCGTAGTAGTTGGTGGCCATGTAGAAAGGTGGACGTTCCCAAAGGCATGTTGTATTGTGACTCGTCTTTTGACATCAGCCTAATTTGCAACTCTTGGCATTCATGCACATGAGGTGATCGCAGAAATGAAGGAGAAGCAGGTATAAATTATTAAATAAAATATAAGTATATAAAATAAATATAAATAAAGTCACCAGATGTCACTGACTACTTTTCTCAAATTAAATGAAAATATAGGTATAAGGCAATCAAAAAGATTAGATTAGTATCATATTGTAGATTTGTTCATACAAAAGAGATCTAAGAGAGGAACATTTACTGAGGACAAATCATAGTTAAATGTGAACTAAATGAGGACTGTCTCTCAAAAAATGGCAATAGTTTGCTAAACAAAGCACTATAGCCTTATCTTAAATTCTTTTCATCCTGAAGAATACCAGGCCCCTAATAAAAAGACTGGACTAGTATGTGGTTTAAATCACCCTACTCCCCTTTTGCAAAATACTGCAGTATATTTTAACTTGTATGGGAATTGAACAAGCAAATGGTCATTTAATGAAATGACACAGATAAAGGCAAGGTGTCACTGGCGCTCATCTATCAAATGCAGACAATAAGCACAAAAGCTCTGCGTCTTTCTTTTAACAAGATAACCTTGTCTCCACCTACTTTCCTTCCATAATGCTCCAGAAAAGGGGCTGTCACGGGAATAAAGGGGGGCTGCAGAAAAGATATATGAGCTCTTTAAATACCCTCCTGTGTTAATGGTCTTGCCACTGGTGTCGGATCACTGCCACGATGTATGAGAAGTTCTTGTTTTTTGGTGGAGGATAACACAGAGTTGGTTAGGAGAAAAATTTACTAGCATACAATGAATTCCATATGATGCTTTCTCAGTGGTGAAAAAGTGATGTGAGTTAATGCAGAAGATTAGAATATTAAAGACTCCACTGACTTCCACTAACATCTCCTAGACTGAAAAAAAACATTTTGCATTGTGTCAGCATTATGTGTTGAGACAGTAGGATCTGATCCAAGTTATTGCTTTGGCATGCATTGTGTCAGAGTTGGCTAGATGTGTACCAAACTTATACATAATACAGTGGCTGCTCGTAGGCTAAAGACAAAGATGGTTTAAAAAGAAAAGTAAAAGAGCAAAAATGTGCCTTTAAAGGCCTAGGGCTGATCATTATCATAATAAACAGAACCCCCATACTAAGTGCTATTGAATGGCACTGAACTGGCCTAAACCTATACAAATTGCTATATATATTGTGATCATCTTGGGCAAAAAACAAGTGTGTTTACAGTGATGGTGTATAACCTAACAAGTGAGTAGGAATGACAACAGTCATTTTTTTATGGGGGAGGAGGCAGTGGGTGTCTCTCATTTGTCTATTCCCCACCACTCTCCATCGCAAAAAAAGAGCATATCCAGAACAAAAAATTGACATCTCTACATAGCTTAAGTTTCTTAGGTCATAAATGCTCCTACCAGCCTGTCAGCACTTTTTTGTCTGTTGGTAAACTGCACTGTGCATGCTAATCCAGACTGATTAATCAAAAAGTGAACATTCTATTCCTGTAAAAAGAATGGGTGAAGATTGAAGTGCCAGAGATGGAGAGGAAAGCAGGGATTGTAGCACCAAAGGTGATTGCCATGCAGGGTAAGTCACATATATGTGTGCATACTGTATAAGTATATGAGAACAGCTCACTACATGTGTCAAGTAAAGCTGCTTTATATTTTGGGTGACTCTTGTTACTAATACGTTTGTATAAAGGTAATACATTTTTTCAGTTATAAATCCTATTTATTATTCAGAGAATGTGGAAGTGGATATTTATGGAGAAAAGTGTATGTATCTTGTAAGGTCATATTCCATATCAACCACTAGATGTCCTCCAATGTACAGTTTTTATTACAACTACCAATGTTATAAAACCAATGACTGTCTGTCTACAACATAGACTGATCACAACAAAATATGATCAGGGCATAGTCATAGTCTGACAAGTGTTTACTATAAAAGCAAAACTTTAGCTTATGGCACCATTGTCTCCCATTATGAAACTTCCCCATCCCATACATTAAAATATTAATAAAAAAATAATTGAAATCTAGGAATGGGCACCGACAGTGCCACAATTAAGCCTAATACTGCAGATAAAACTGCTGTTTTAAATTTATAATACATAGTTTATTTTGGGGCTCCAGCAAAACATTTATTTAAAGTTTAGGTACAATTGGAAAGACAGAAAATATTCTACTACTTGTTTTGCCCTCATTTCCATTGTGATCCATGGCACAAAAGGAGATAAGAGACTCTCCTAAACAAGGACAAAGAACAAGAAAAATTATCTATGTTAAAGAAGTTTTTTCTTTGTTTTTAAGTTTTAATTACTGACCACTGTCACTTAAGCTGCGTACACACTGCCAATTTTTGTCGTTGGAAAGGATCTTTCACGATCCTTTCCAACGACAAGGGAGTGCACGATGCATGAACGGTGCTGTACATACAGCACCGTTCATGCTCTATGGAGAGGGGAGCTGCTGCGCGCTCTCCCCTTCACTTTCATTACGATCGGCTGTCGCCCATCGTCCGTGGATCCGGCAGGTCGGTCGTCCGGACGATGGACGACACCGACTGTACACACGGCAGATTTTCGCCCGATAATTGGCCGATGCCGATTATCTGGCGATAAAAATCTGACGTGTGTACGTAGCTTAAGGCATAAAGTCCAAGATGTTGAGTTGTCTTCCAATAGAAACACATGTTATATTTTGGGAGGAAAAACATGTTGTTAGGGCATCTCCTCCTAATTTTTATTTCTTTAGTACAGGAAATTAAAGAAACCTGTTTATCAAAGTACATACAAGAAAAACATATCATAAAAGAAGTTTTTGACTATGCCTCTATTGTGTAAAACTAAAAAAATGTTTGGCTGGACATACACTTTAAAAATTTCCAAACAATATTTGGAAAAATGTGTGGGAGCAAAAGCTACTTTCGAGCCATTTAGGACCAGGAAGACAACTTATGGAAAGACTGTGCTCCCTCTACCCAAACTTTGCATCCAGTAAGAAGCTGAGGATCAGGTTATGGGGCAACTTGAAAGTTGGACTTGGGATCTGGGAATACTAAGGGTCCTACTCTATTAATAATAATATTATTATTATTATATTAATAATAATAATAACAATAATAATAAACAGTATTTATATAACACCAACATAGTACTGTACGTTAAATAGGGGTTCCAAATAACAGGCAGATACAGACAGTGACACATGAGGAGGAGAGGACCCTGCCCCGAAGCGCTTACAATCTAAGAAGTAGGTGAAGCAGCACATAATAGGAGTACGCTAAAACAATACTTTCATGGTAACCACTCTAGTTTTTACTTTGAAACTTTGTGGAAGGATAAACCTTCTTATGTTGAACTCTAATAAATGATACATTGGAGTTCCAGCTCATAATCTTTTATAAATGGTAAACCGCAGGTAGCATATAAAAATATTATTAATAATATTAGGAGAGAGCAGAGTTATAGCTCTAACAGTGTGTTGCTATTCTTCCAGCATTGCTGCTTTCCTTCACTCTGAACAGAATTACCAACCCGTTGGTGGATAACATCTCTTTGCCTGGAGTTTAACTTTGACCGGCTCATAGACATAAGAGAACAGTTTTCTGATCTATTTATAGTGAAATCAGGGACTGGTCTGTGCCTGTCAGCCTTCTCCAGGATGAAATGATTTACTCAGATAGATTTCCTAGTCCGATCCCTATAGTACTTGTACTATCTATCTTTCAGACAAATCTGTGACGATTTCATATTGCCTCAAAGGTACGAGCACATTCGGGCAGTGGTCCCCCAACATTGTTTATTAATCCACCATGGTGGATTGATGAACAGCATATCAGGGGTTACCGCTGTTCACTCCTATGGAGGAGAGCACAGCAGGGTGTCTCTCACTTGTCCACCCCTTCCCTCTTCATAGAGGGAACCACTGTGTGTACATTGCTCATTTATTCACCTATCACAGGAAACAATGACAAAATATTGTTTCAAGCAACAATCCTCTGGTGTTCATCAGACATCTGTATGAGGTTTAGGACTGGTAGGCTGCAATATATTACATTTCTGCTTTAGGGCTTAAATAAATCTTAAATAACTATACAGTTTGTCTTGTGTGTAGCATAAAAAGAAGCATACATTTAAAAAATTCAACTAATACGACAAGTTTTGTGCATGTTGCGAGTGTCCATTTGCAGATATGAACCATTTATTTATTGAAATGCTGAGTTCTGTTATCACATGTATATATTCATAGGTATTTTACTCACAAATATCTTTTTAATCTTAGAACAATGCATCAGGCATGACAGGTATCCTGGTCATTTGTAAATCAAATTAATGTCAGCTTTGTTGGTTTTCTAGGATCCAGTGACAGCTGTCAATCTTTAGCAGATATAAATTGATAATATACAATAAGTCAGGCATTAATGAGAAAAGGACAGGTAGCGTACAGCTGACACCTGACAAGCTTTGCTATAGCGCTGATGATAAAAGTTGTAAATGGATCTCGTGCCAGTGTGTGACGTTGCAGGGCCGGCTATCAGAATTTCCTAGGATGAGCACAACAGGCGGTGCATTAATCCAGCAGCATATTTAAATAATGTGTATAGGGCTGCAGGTTAATGCTTTTGGTTTATTTGTGGGGTATTGTAGAGCAGTGAAAAAAGATTCCAGAGGTGGCAACTGCAATTGGTGAGGAACAAGGTGCCCAGCCATACCTGTTCTTCATGCTAGGTGAATTATATGTTTTTGTTTTCTTTTCAGCTCCTTTTTTAGCTGTTTAATTCACCAGAAGACTTTGGAATAAAGAACGGGAAATGGTGCCCAAATGAAATGATAATTAGCAACACTGTGAATTGAACAGATGACTGTTCCTATATGGGGAATGAGAACCCAAGTTCATAGTGATTCTGTAGCTAAGATATCCATAATAAATCAGCATATCTGGTAAAAATTAATCACCACCTTTTTATCTTCTTAAGTGTCCTGACTACTCACAAAGAAAGAACTATACAACTTTGGAGGTGATGGTGGTGGAGGGTGTAATGTTAGAGCTCCAGCGCCAAAGCTGAAAGTCATCATTCCCATACTGAGTTTTAACATTATTAAGAATAGAAATGGTAGATGAAATCACTTCCTAATTTCTGCTTTTTACTCCAGATTCTGTTAAAGAAATGTAAAAATTCTCGAGAGGGGGGCATTGGAAGTAACTAAATAAGAGTAATGGAAATACTTTCTTATAGAAAAGGATTACAAAATGTTGTTATATTCAGTTTGGTGAATATTTACATGCCTCTGGACCCAAGGGGTAGGAGTTGAGAGGTGTAACTTGCTAAACATTTTCAACCCTATTTACTATGTAACTTGCTTTGCTGTTGTGAAAAGTTTACTACAGGTTAACTTAAATTGACCCCAGGCTATATGCTTTTTTTTAACCAGTAACTCTGTCACTAGCAAGTTGAATTGCTCTAGGCTTCTGGTAGGTGCTCGTATAGTGATATTAAGCAGACAAATATGGGAAAGATTGTGAAGGTCTTGGAACCTACAGTTATCAAACTGGTTGTTTTTGGATAACTTTGAATAACTTTCATATTTGTAGCCCCACCCGAATATGGTAGGCAACCCCTGGCTTAGCCTTCTTGTTGGAAAGGTTGGATCCTCGCCTTGGTTGGATTTTGATGGCTAATGGCTATATTTTGCTTCTATTTTATGTGTTCATTGGTTGGCTTTTGTGATTGTAATAATTATCAGTCCCATATATTCCATAGCACTGTATAAAATCAGACTTTCAGAGTTTACTATACCAATACTGAAAATAGCCTCAAATAAGTCTAATATTAAAAATAAGAACTCTACCCAATTATGACTGTTTCCACTCCACAAAGTTCCTGGCTTTGCTCCCTTCCAGATGAAATAGAAAAATGAGTGTGGGGCAATTTGACAGCCTAATATCCTAGTATGTAATTGTGCAAATATCAAGTCTTTGCGATTCTTAAAACTGTTTTATCTTTTAGTGAGAAGCGGTGATGGCAGAGGCACAAGCAAGTATCACGTCCTTGGAGTTATGGGCCGTCATAAAGTTTTTGTTTCTACAGGGAAAGTCAGCAAAGGATATTCACACTGAGATGTCACAAACACTGGGGGAGAAGTGTCCTTCCTTTCCCTGGAGAAACACAAACTATACATGATGGCCGATAACTCCGACTATGTGAAACTTGCTTGTGCCTCTGCCATCACAGCTTCTCACTAAAAGAAAAAACAGTTTTAACAATTGCAAATACCTGACATTTCACAGTTTCATATTAAGATATTAGGCTGTCATATGCCCCCACACTCATTTTTCCATTTCATCTGGAAGGGAGCAAAGCCAGGAACTTCTTAGCACCGCCTCGTATATAATAATATTTTATGCTGGCTGCCTTATTGCTATCAATAACGTTTCTGACTGAGCATGGCTGGCAAAAGGTCAGCAGAACAAAACAATGTCCTGCAAACTGAAATAAAATCACCAGCCTTATAAGGACACTGCACTGAATGCCAAGAGTCCTGGCTATACAGCAATTGTGTTCTATATTCTATTCTAACCTAAAGAACATCCTACGATTAAACAGTCTGTTAGGCATGTCATCAGATAGTGAAAACAAGGGCCAACTCAGATAAACCTGGTCCTCTTGGCTGCCCTGCTAATTACTTTATGAAGGTCCCTATAGCATGTAAATGAGCTAACCTCACCCATGGCTCCACACACCTTGTAATTCATCAAAATGTCTGCCCACATGAAATGTTTGAATTGAGATACTGCTGATAGGAGCAGTAAGGCAGAAATGATAGTAATCAGTGTAAACATCACAACAAGCTGAGGACCATGTAATTATTAGAGGTTTGGCAATGCTGCCAGCACACGACAGTGGGAAAGAGAACCGTGGCTTGACCATCAGGAGATGGGTTATTCGCAGGGATGAACCTCAGTCCTCAGTTCACTCCAATGTGTCTGTTTATCAACGCATGAAACAATTACATTCTCATTTAAGTTGGCACAGTAGTGCTGAAGCCCTTTTAGGGGTTTGGGTGGGTATGCACTTGGCTGCCAGAGTTATGTACACTAGCCACCATTCATAACATTCATCTGCAGCAACCAAATAATAAAAATTAAAAAGTTTCTTCACAGTCTGGCTTTGATACAAACATACAAGAGAACAAAGTGACACATACCAGTAATCATTTACATCTTTTTCCATTGGTTAATTGAGATTGGATCTACTTATAGACCTATTATTATGCTATTACTATACTACTATTATAAACCTAATAGTAATAAAACAAGCCATTAATGATCTTTATAATTCCTTTGTTTTACAATTAGATTGCAAGAAAGACTTAGGCTAGTGATCATAGCGACTGATTACATTTCTTGAATAACTTTAGGGGAAAAAAGTCATTGTTTGCTTCAGTGTTTATAAACCAGCTCCATTTTTCTTTTCAGATTTCCTTCTCCATCAGTAGTTAGTTTACCTATTTAATGCACCTATTAAAAAGCGTGTCAGCCCATTACCGCTGCCTAACGATCAATAAGTAATTTAATAAACAATCAATGAAGTGGAGGGAGATTAGCATGGCTGTTTTATGGCAGCGTTAGTATGCACCAATAATGAATCGAGAACCGTCAGTGTTCTTATTGTGAATCCGAATGGAAATGAGTGGAAGTGTGCACCCAGTCAGGGATTTCAATGCTTTGGAGTAACTAAATTTACAAAGTTAGTACAAGGAATGGAAAGGAGTAGAAGACAAGAAGCAGGCATATGTCATGCAGGTGATTTGTCTACCCTGTTATTTGGAACTAAAACAACTATCTCCATTAATTGCCATTCTCCTCCTCCATTTACAGGGGAGTTAGAGAATTTTCTGGTGTGAACTCTTAGGCTATGTACACTTGTGTGATAATTGTCATTGAAAACTATTGAATAATGACCGATTGTTTATTAATCATTAACAAAAAAGTGCACAACGACAGGCTAATGATGCTGATGAATGAGGAATGTCGCATGAAATGAACAACCATCCCGGCGGATCTGTTTGGGCAATGATCGTTCGCTATCTATTGTGTGTACAGTCATGTAGTGATTGTGGATTGTTCTGCGTTACACTTTCTCCTGTACATATCACTTCCTGCATCATTCAAACATTGGTATCTAGTATGTGTACATTATTGGTGGATTATTTTTGATTAGTTAAATTGTTTGATCATTCTAAATAATCATGATTAATCGTTGATCTGTCGTTAGTCGTTCAATTTCTAATTACAATTATTGCACGTGTGTACCTAGCCTTAGTGCTGTATCTTTGGATTCACAGTGCATGGCAAGTTTTCTTGTATTGTGTTATCAAATGTTTTTTCCACAAGAATGGTAACTAAACCCAGCAAATCATTTGCTGCCTATACTAATCTAGTTAAAAATAATATGACAGGTTTAATGGATAAGTCTACCAAAAGGGATAGTTTATTGGCATTTAGTGAAGTCTGTTGTGGATACTACTCAACGATGAGTCCTACATGGCAGTCCCTGGCATATTTTCTATTTCTGTAATTGGCAATCTATCTGGGATTGTTGAAAATCCCCATCATTCTTTGTTTTAGCCCCTCTTGGTACACTGCCCATTACTGTGCACAGCAGGTGCTCAGACCAGGGAAAGTTCACCAATAGAGTCCCCATGGGTAATAATCAAATGACATGTAGTTTAACTGACCAGAATCTCCAAAAATAAAATCTATCAAGGTAAATTCATCTTTTAATGGCCAGTGGCTTGATCTGTACCCAGATAGTAAGCAGGTCATTTGTGCTCCACTGTTCAGTGCACATAATACAGCCTACATTCTTTCACACATTCTCCACTCACAGATGCCTCTACAGTAGTGCACACAGACATATGTGTTTCCATGTGCCTTAAAGCAGCTTACAACATATGCATTGTTGCTCTGCGTTGCCATTATTCCTAATGCCATCGCAAGGGCACATTAACAGTGCCCTGCAATATATCTCATGTCAACATGTAAGATAACGCTGCAAGAAAACTATATAAATAATTTACAATGAAACTACCAAGGGTGTCTATATTTTATTAATTCATTCAAGCAGCACAGTGGTTAATCACTAGTTACATGGAGCTTCTGTGTTATTTCTGTAGCCAGAGACATGCTGATGAGCTAACATTCACATTAGAATATATGGTCATCTTGACACTTGGACATCAATGAAATGTTGCTGTTTAGTCATTGTGATAGAGGTGCACCTTGGGAGGAGTACTTTGACCACTGGGTTTGGCCTGATGAGATTACCATTGTTCCTGGATTTCACAAAAGGTTTTGAAGTTGTTTGTAAAACAATGACTCAGTGGAAGTCATTGACAATGTGTTGGGTCCCCTGGATCCATAAGTAATACCAAAACATTCATTCACAGTGATACCTAAAGGCCAGACTATTATCCATTAAGTTCATCAAGGAGTTACAGCTCTTTTGGCAGCTGGGATCCCCTGTTTGTTCTCTGGCAAGGTCCATTCATTCATCTCGAGACTCCATTAAATCATGAAGAGATCAAAGTGGGAGTAGGAGGAAATTTGTGTACAGACTAAACACCTCTTTCCTTTCATAAAATGAAAATTACATGCACTTCTCTGCAATATGAGAGTCCTGCAGACATGATGGTACATGATGGGAGGAAGTTGTCAATGAAGATTCTCACAAAGTTGAAAAGATTCAGCAAAATTTGTTTAACACCTTTGTTTTTTGATGCTGCATTCTATTGTATTGCAATTGTTAGGCTGTGATTGGGTAACCCACATTTTTCTTTGCCCTGGATAGATCCTAAAGGTCATTTATAGGCCAGTTTACCAGCTATATATGAATGTGAGGTCTCATTGCTGGAGACCTAATTTTGGTTGCCTCTCTGGTGAAACTGCAGGAATGTTTTACTAAGGAATTCAGAAGTCCACCAAGGGTCCCAACATGTAAGAGAACAAATACCTGGGAACCAGTGTTATCCACCTGAATTGAAAAATCACCTAAGAATGCTGAAACCAGTCCTTTTCTGGAGTAAGATGCTATGTGGCCTGGAAAAGATGGAAGACTTCAAGAAATGTGATTGGGGTCACATCATCTACCCAGCAATACTCAACAATGGCATTGCTTTACAACCAACATTTAATGTTGGTTTACCTTTTCATGCTTAACCAATTTGCCTATGAATGCCTAACATTCAAAAAAAAATAACCAACTGGTCACAAATACTGCAATTTTATCCTCCAAATTCTTTTGGGTTCAGCTTGGACTATGTAGTGTAAGGACTTACCTAATGTGGGTCACCATTGCTGGCCATCTGAAAATGCTAGTTGGTTGGCTTAATATGTTCATCCTCTGTCAGAGAAAATGTCAGAACTCCAAATCTTCATACATGTATTGGGACAGTGACATATTGAAGTATTAGAGTCAGAGGAGTTAGCATGAGAATCAAGCATCTATAATTCTCAGGAGAATAGTTCAGCAATGACAGATTCTATTTTTCTCTGTTAGGAAGATTCCACCAACATTATAATATTAACAGCTGCATATTACAACAATATATCACCCAAGAGCCACAAATACAGTACAAGAAAATCATTTTTGACATGCAAAAAAGAAAAGTGAGTATCCATTACATATCCATAGATGGTGGCACTACATATCCTAGCAGGATTTAGATTTCCCACAGCTGTAGTGCTAGTTTGTTAGTTTATGCTATGGAAGCTAGTAATCAGCAAGCAGAAAAGGAAATAATATAACCGGTAATCAACTTCTAACCAACTCAGCAAGAGAGCAGGTTCCAGCCCGCAATGCCACAGGCCAAATTCTGTTTACAACATTACCAGTGAGGGATTCACATTAGCTCAACAAATGTCACCGAAACAGGAGGATAGGGTAAATCTTCCAAAGAATACACTTGTTTTGTTGTATGAAAAGGAATTCTTAATATTCTCCATAAAACATAAAAAGTGAAAAACCTAACAAGGGTTCTAATCTTCCTTAACGTATCCAAAACGAAAAAATAGTGAGCTGGAAATATTCTTTAAATAAATATATTTACAGTTCCAGACATTTATTCTGGATGACATAGTACCTGAGTACCATGGGGCATTTATATGTGGTTACATGAGTACCATGAATAGTGTGATCACTCTTCGTATTTGACTATTTGCTTAGGTATCAGCTATGGTACCAAACTAACCCCAAACTAAACCAGCACCATTTGCATTCCCTTGCACAGGTTAAGCTCAGACTAGCAGCTGACCCCCCGCATCCCAAATGTCAGCTCCAGGTTCATATACTGATGTAAACTATAATCATCTAGGAATTGTCTACACACATGAATTAGGCAGGTATGCAGGATGTTCTCTGTACAGTACGATACTGGTATTTTGTGTTTGCACAGCTGTGGGGGAACTTGCAGGCTAATTTAGGCTGCAGATACAATGACAGGGTAGGGGTCATCCACCGCTGTGTAAACTCAGCACAATGCACGGGAAGTGCTGGTATAGAAGAGTATGGTAGAAGGTGCAGGGCATTATTTAAGATAGTATGTCACCTGCCAAACAAGATCATCACAGTATTCGACTGAACTGACAGTATGCTGAAAACCCTTTTATTGTTGAAAAAAAAATTGTGATAATTTTTGGAGCCCTTAGCTTTATTTCTTGTAAGCATAGAGCACAGTATGTGACTTTTATATTTCCATGTATAGTCAACTGCTGTTTGGTGCCTCTACAAACTAATATTGCTATGCTCTTTTAGTATAAGGCTACGTACACACATTAGAAAATGTTGTATGGAGAGGAGAGGGTTAAAGACGAGTGAGGAACACCCACTGTGTCCTCCTTCAAAGTAGAGTACAGTGGTACTAGTAATACTTAATAATTTGTTGACCTTCGGGGACAGATTGACAAACAAAGTCAGGGGCCTTGATTGTTGTACACATATTAGATTTCCACCCAAGATGATCACAATGTTCTTCTTGATTGCTTATCTAGAGCAGTGTTTCTTGACCTTTTTAACATGGGGGAACCCTTTGAAATATCTTCAGGTTGTCAGGGAACCCCTGCTATAATGAATATAACAACAGATCACAGTACATTAGAGTGGTGGTCAGTAGAAAGAATGCCTACATTGATGGCCAGTGGGAAGAATGTCACCCTTACAGATAGCCAAAAATATCATTGGTGTCAGCCAAATTGACCAGAGAGTCACAACCTGCTCATTGCTCAAGGAACCCTTAGCAACCTTTGGAGAAACCTTATTATTTTATGGAGCCCTGGTTGAGAAACACTGATCTAGTGTGTGTATGTAGCCTATCCAGTCCACTTAAAACAGATAGCTGTAAGTTTATAATGCACCGCATAAACCATACTTGTAAGGTTGCTTAATCTCATTCCTGCACAATTGTCCTTAATCATTAGGGGCTCCCACCATTTGTTCTGGATCAATTATCTTTATTGTGTCTGGGCCCTGATGGGATATCACTGCAACTATTCTGCATTTCCCAATAAATGTATATATTTCTCTAATTTTCAAACATCCTATTTTGTGGCCTTTTTTTAGTTCACCATCGTATCTTCTTAGTGCAAAGCAGGATATTCCTACAGTCATCAAAAAAGCAGGAAAAGCCTTTAAAAAAAAAGTGCATCATTATTTTATGTTGCTCGTGGTCAATATGCTGATCTGTTCAGATTTTATTGGAAAGAAATTGATGTCTTTAATAGGGTGGAAAATTAAGAAAACGACACAAAAACCCCTGCGGACCAAATTCGTAAATCTGCCATATTCGTCAAACACGAAGGCGCGTGTGACGTTAATACAATAAGCATTATTATCTTTTATGTAGAACAAAGAAACAATCAGAACATTTGCCTATGTTTTCTACTGTAGTGTGTAGAGGAGTTCATATCTATTCTAATAAATTTGCCCTAATGTGACACTTCAATTGTGCAAATAAACAGGCTGCCCTTGAAACAATGCACTGGAAATATTGACAAAAAGACCATACCAGCAAATATCAAACAATGCTAAGTATCATTATTTGTCTACACAATAGAAGCAATTATTTCTGGAGGCATGGAGTGCTGTCGGCTGCTTTATTAAGGTTACAAAGGCACTGAAGATTTTAAAAAAGAACTTGGCAAACTTGACATCAAATGTCAGAGTGACATTATTCAGGGACCCAAAATTACAGCTTTACAATATATTTATTGAACACAAAGAAATATAAAAAAAAGTGATCTGGCTGTGATCTAAAAAATCTGACAATCTCATTTTGTAGCAACTGTGACAAAATGACTTCGGATGCTACAGCTCAATGTTTCTTTACATAATAAAATCTCTTTCGGCAAATACAAGTTTCTTGGCTGTTAAGCTAACTCTCCAGTTATAGTGATTTCTTATTAACCAACCTGAATCTGCAAACTTCTTTTTGAGTTTTAAAGGTGGAGCGAGATGATGACAATTTTCAAAAGAAGAGGTCACACTAGGTTCCTTTTACATTATGTATGGATTTGATCAAGTATGTCAAGGTGGAGGCCACCTGATGACCACTGACATATGCATATGTATAACCAGCACAAAACAATTATACTTTTCCCCCCTTTCTATTGTGTGATACTTCCCCCACCTTTTAGATTGTTTGCTTTTCTGTACAGGGTCCTCTCCTCCTTCTGTGTCACTTTCTGTATCTGTCTGTCATTTGCAACCCCTATTTAATGTATAGTGCTGTGTAATATGTTGACGCTAAAACAAAATACTGTTTATTAACAATATTATAATTATTAATAATAATAATTTTAATAATAAGAACAATAAAGCAACAACACCTCTTGAAGCCAAGAAATGAACCTGGAGTTATGGATAGTACAGGATGACAACCTCTGTGCCATTCAGGATACACCAACTGCCCCCGCCTAAAATATTGATATACATGGATATAGGTATATGGTAAAGGTCAACTTGCCATTAGGGGGAGACACCTGTTGACATTCATAGACCCCATGAGGAAAACCCCCTGCTAAAGCCCCAAATAAATCAAATCAAATAAATCAATGTTTACATAAGTGAATCTGTACATTAGGGGTATCAAACTATTCCCCCAGTTGTCTTTATCTCAAACAGTCATCCCATACTTGTAGTTCCTTGTGGTCCTATTCATATGTTGCAGTATTTTACTAGAATTGTATTAAATGCGTATGGTTTATGTGATTGCGTTTTTTGCTTTTGCTTTGCTTTTACGTAACATTATGGGACTGCAAACTGAGCATGATGAAGGTTGTTAAAATATTCATGACAAACATACGATTATAAATGATCCTTATTCAATACAGTCTATATTTAAATCATATTATTTACCATTGTTATTCGAGGCTTGCTTTAGCCAAAATGACTTTTTGTGCTGTAGATAAAATAAGAAAGGATTTCAACCATTGTCAGTTTTGTATTTTATCTGTCTGTATTTTGCCCCCATTGGGAGGATTTTATTTCACTTCCTGTATGTTCACAAAAACAGGGAATGATAGAAAATCTCTATCATCTCATCGTCTCTATCCCAAATTAATCACAAACAGCAAATCACAAAAAATCTAAAGCTCCCCCATTCTAAAACAAGCTCTGGACACCAGCTAACAGCAAATCTTTTCAGCTAAAGACAACAATAATTTCCAAGGCAGAATATATATACTACAAAACATTATGATGGCATAAAAAGAAGCATAAAAAGAACAGAGAGAAACATTTTCTAAAATCAACAAATGTTAAACAAAAAAAAAATTTAAAAGCCAAATAATTTAAATTTACATAAAGAGTAAAATTTAAACAATGTTGTAACACTGTACAAATAAAAAAATATTAATAGGAAGAGAATGCAAGGAAGACAGATTTTTTCTGTTGGTTACATTGTTAGAAAAGATAGTTTATTTTTAATATATAAAAAATTAATTTATATATATATATATATATATATATATATATTACATATTTGATATAATTAATAATTTCGTTTATGGCCGGTTAGTGTATTTTTTTGTAAAATATAAATGAGATATTAACCTAAAAAATATATTTTTATTTTAAATATTTTTATTATCAAAGATAATAATAAAAAAAACAGTTAAAATGTTAGATGATATTACAATGTCATTTCGTTTATTTAATTGTCTTAGTAATCCTTATCACCTCAAGTATTTTTGTATGTATCAACAAATGAACAAATTTTGAAAAAATGAAAAAATCTAATTTGTATAACAATGAAGTAGCACTACAGGGCAGATAACGTTGCAAATTTTTTTTTGCACGTGTTAATGATAATACTGGCAAATTCTCATTAGCAATATTTAAGGTGCAATCTTTTTTAGCTCCTATACTCATATTCCTAATAATACATTTATAACAGACACCCAGGTTTCTATGAATACTAATGAACACATTGTAAAAAAAAAACATAATACTATACAATATTCCAAGTAATGATTGTGTAATAGGGAGTGTTATACTTAGCTGGCAGTGGTTGTACTCATTTATTTCATGTGACAATAAAATTATTATTATGATAATAGAAATGATGGAGAGGAAGAGGAGGATGAAGAAGAAGCAGAGGGTGATTGCTCTAAAATATTACACAAGGAGCCTGATGAGGGCAGGAAAGAGGCTCTTTAACTATTTAAATATCTATCTATCTTTCTGACAGTGGCCACGCCTCTCCTGCAGCTGGATTGGTAGTTTACTGGGGCTGCGTATGACGTCACTTACTGGGTATATAGGCAGGCAGCTAGACGGCAGCTTGCAGACAGTGGATGTTCCTTAGTAGAAGAGGTGCTAATTGGTTGCTGTAGTTTAGCTGGATCCTGCCTGCGTGTCTGTGTGTGGACTGTCCACTCGTATCAGCGCAAAAGCCTCTGGATCTAGTGGATCTTACTGACACTTTGTGAAAGCAGCCGGATCAACCCCCAGGTAAAGATGTTCACTTTGTAGCGCTGTGTGATTCGCTCTCAATAGGCACTTTCTATCAAGTATTAAGGAATTGTGCTAATGACTTAGTAAACTTGTACAGTGTTCAGGGAATACAATGTATCACTGTATGTATAATACGTGTATTCTTGTGTAAACTGGTAATGTAATAGGTAGGGGGACACTTAGCCTGTAGCTTATGTCATCAAATACACCAAGTTGTCAGCTCCTGTTCGCTCTGTGATACATGAGTGTGATCTATATTTAGAGCTGCAAGGTTTAGATAAACTGCCTGTAAAGCAATTAGTTTTGTTTCAGTAGAGCTATAATTGTAACATTGAAAATGAAAGATTTGTAAGTTGGAATTGTAGCTGGTGGTTGAGATCCCCTCCTCATTCTTTTCTTTGTATTCACAAAAGTCCTTACAGGATTTTTTATCCCAACTATATCATACACCCCTAAAAGGTTTAATGGGGGCAGGGTGTGGATGATGCGGGCTTATGGGTTAAATGGTTAAGGAGATGTTTTGTATTGTTAGTAAATTCCAAACTGTTTTCTAATAATCAGTAAACACTTGAGAAGTCAATGTAAAGAAAATCTGTGTGGGATGCAGTAACCAAATTAACTCACATTGAACAGGACACTAGCTGAAATAGGCTCATTTGGTTTGCTGGAGTTGGCCCAGAGTCTCACCTGGAAGTCATGGGGTGGTAAAACACATGTACAATGGTGTCCATTGCCTTTTCTCTGTACATAGGGAGAAAAAGGCAATGGGCACCATTGTACATGTTTTACAATTGGTTTGTGATTTGGTTTGCACAGTCTGTAGCCACAAACCATTACAAATTTCTAGCAATGTCAACCAGCAACCTGGCAACCAGGCAAACCTACCAACATCACCACTGCCTAAATCTATAAACTGTTGTTGGTAAGTTGATTCCACACCTTCCACTATTGTAGATATCTAAAGCTACGTGAAAGTTGTATAATTGCTAAAAATAATTTTGTCTATCTAGGAAAGAGTCATTAGTTGTAATAATAGGCCTAGTGTCTGCTTATACAATACTCAACAATGAGAATCCACAGATAGAAAATAAACTTGGCGTTGACTACAACAATTTTTCTGGATGATGAAATAGATCTTAGCAACAATGGTGATGGTTTAAATAATAATAAACACCTTCTACATATTTGATAGGACAAGTTGCTGGTGTTCGCTGACATACATACAAAAAACATTGCTTTATTTTATATTGTAAAAAACGAGAAGAATGATGGAATTTGTATGACAAATTTAGGCTATCCCTGGCCCTTTTTTCCACCAGCCGCCACTTTATCAGTATAGTGACCACTGTACTATTGCTGTAAACATGCCTACTCTTGTACCTGAAGTTTGTAATTTATTAGAGAAAATTGAGGGAATTGGGAGAGGAGCCTAGCTTCTTCTGCCAGAATTGTGAATCTATACATCCCTTCTTGAGTTTCACAAGCAGCTGCAACTGTTTCACAGGCCAAGAAACAAGGAGATAATGGGGCAATTGTACCAAAATCCCTAAATGTTTAACTCTTGGCACACCAGCATTCAGTTTGCCCAGTCAGAGATGCCCAGTACATCTGCAAATGTAGAATTTCTGTCTACAAAGGATAATTATGGAAAAGGTGATCTAGATTCATACAATACTGGGATGTTTTATTAAAGTGGCTGAGGGGTAGCCTGCTAAGATTTCCGGGGGTCGCTGTGTGGAATAAGGCATTATAATGGTGAGTGTAGGAGATGTGGTACCTCAGGGGGATGAGAGACGGCAACATAGCTTTCCAATCTGAGCTAATGTATGTGATTAGAAATATTGTTAGTGGTATTATAAAATATAAATAGTCTAATCCTTTCATTGCTTCTGTCCAAAGAAGAAACAGTTGTGGATCTGAAAAATAACCATTCTCAACAGACTATCTAAAAACAATGAGATGCAAAAAAGGATTTTGGATTAAGTAATGTATAACAGTTCTTCATTGTAAAAAATTTACTTTATTTTCTATGTACAAGGAAAATTGTGCACCATTTTTTCCAACTTTTGCACATGGCATAAACTTGATCAGTTTGACTCATTGGTTTATTTTTATTTAGTGCCGGATCCCACTATGGCTATCTGCTGCATCCTGAAAAGCCACAACTTTGATTTCACATTGGTGTGCATTGCGCACAACACAGCGCATTGCACATAAAAATAGGCATACTGTACATTTAAAAAAAAATGCATTTTGTGCATTGTAAAGTGTGTTTTTGGTTACCAGTAAGGATAAATGAAGAATTAATGGGTGCTGGCTATGTTTAACAACATCTGTTTTAATGAGGACACAAGGAGGACAACCCATGTTTGTGTCCAGCTGTTGAGGACACAAAGAAAATCTATTTTTTGTTTTTGCTGATTGTTAACCCTAAATAACACATGTAAAAGTGTATGACCAATAAAGCCACTCACCATGCATGTACCAATAGCCATTAGAATGCAATCTGTTGGTTGTTGAGCAGTTATCCACATGTGTTACAATCTAATTGTACAAATTCCTTATTTGTTGAGCTCTGTAGCTTCTGATTAATTTAAAGATGATTGTACAATCGCATTGTAACTAGCTGGATTATTTTAACAGATCTTGAAGCCTGCAATGCACAGTCTGAATTTCCTTAACATTTCAAGCATAGTTAGCGATAATCGGGCAAGCAGGGATTACAGTGTGTTTTTATGAGCAATAAAAGGCCCCCATAAAAGAATGCTTTTCTGCATTCTAAAATTTTATCACCTAAAAGAGGATTACTCTATATTTTTTTGGAAAGATTCTTTTTGCACAAATGGCATTCACAAAAATCAGATTATACTTATGAGTACAGATACTGTGCCAATTTTAAAACAACTTTCTATTATTTTGTATCCTATGTCAAATTTGGAGACTGGTCAGTTTATGGAGAGACTCGAACATACTACTGTTATATGTAGTGTGGTCTGTAAAGCAGAGTAAGGAAAGAAGTGTATCAGCCACAATTTTTAATGGGGAAGGTAAAGCAGCCAGTATACGATTCTAGCTGGGTAGCTGGGCAATTATGAAATAGCTTTTTCTACTAAAGATATAGATAGATAGCGATCTCTATCTCTATCTCTCTCTCTCTATCTCTCTCTCTCTCTATCTCTCTCTCTCTCTATCTCTCTATCTCTCTATCTCTCTATCTCTCTATCTCTCTATCTCTCTCTCTCTCTATCTCTCTCTCTCTCTATCTCTATCTCTCTATCTCTCTCTCTCTATATCTCTCTCTCTATATCTCTATCTCTCTATCTCTCTATCTCTCTCTCTCTATATCTCTATCTCTCTCTCTATCTCTCTCTCTATCTCTCTCTATCTCTCTCTATCTCTCTCTATCTCTATCTATCTCTCTCTATCTCTCTCTATCTCTCTCTATCTCTCTCTATCTCTTCTATCTCTCTCTATCTCTCTCTATCTCTCTCTATCTCTCTCTATCTCTCTCTATCTCTCTCTATCTCTATCTCTCTCTATCTCTATCTCTCTCTATCTCTATCTCTCTCTATCTCTATCTCTCTCTATCTCTATCTCTCTCTATCTCTCTCTCTCTCTATCTCTATCTCTCTCTATCTCTCTCTCTCTCTATCTCTCTCTCTATCTCTCTCTATCTCTATCTCTATCTCTCTCTCTCTCTATGTTGGTGTTACAGTTAAAGATGTACAAGCACAAAATTAAGTAGTCCAATGCTATTACACTATTACGCAGACTGGTTTGAAAAGTTTTGTTTGTGAGGTTAGAACACCCTATAGAAAAATCTAACTATGGCCAATTGTTGGGGAGACTTTTACAGCACCAGTGTTGGTGATGGGATAAAGAAGATGACTATAGCTGCAACACAAGATAAAGGTATAGATATCTATAGTGCCTCAGGGGTTAGCACTCTGGCCTTTGCAGCGCTAGTTCCCAGGTTCGAATCTCAGCCAGGACACTATCTGCATGGAGTTTGCAGGTTCTCTGTGTGTCTGTGTGGGTTTCCTCTGGGTACTCCGGTTTCCTCCCACATCCCAAAAACATGCAGGTAGGTTAATTGGCTTCCCCTTAAATTGTCCCTAAACTACATTATTGACATATGACTATGGTAGGGAAATTAGATTGTGAGCTCCTTTTGAGGGACAGTTAGTGACACAACTATGGATTATGTACAGTGGTGCGTATATTCTCTAATTGTATAGATTTCCCCTAGATGCTTTGTTTTTGTTTTTTTTCAACATCGAGAATGTAAAATTAAAAACTAAAAATGTACTTGTCTGAAATCTACACCCAACAAAATACAAATTTTAATTGCCAACACTGTGTAAAAACAAGACTGGATAAAGTTGGGTATATTGTCAGGGGTAACTGCCAAACTGTTTTGTGCTGAGACCAGTGGTCACTAGTGTACTGGCACAGACCCCTGGCCCATTGCCAAGGAGATGCCCACATCCATAGGCATCTACACAGGACATCGACGTGGTTGGCCATAGCACTTGTGCCCCAATCAATCCTTAGAACAATTGGATGGCAAATAAATTGGCATTTTAGGACTAAGTGCATGGTAGGATACAGAATAAGACTCAGGGTCGTTTCCAGGTATTCTTGTCCAAATACAGCCATCCAAGGCATCTATGACCCCCCAAACTGGTAAGTTAAACACAAGTAAATCCTAGATTTTTAACTCCTACTACATGTACTCAACTTTAATGCTAAACTAGCTTTTTGGGATATTAAAACAAATCTTTTTTTTTTTTAATTCATCTTAGTTCTTTTTAACCTCTTTTCTGTTGTACTATGGCATTCATCAGCCAATACACCCTGGCCTGCCTTAAGGGGTTACATATTTACTAATAACTAGTGGAAAAAGTAAGGTTTACAGATAAGGTCCATTGGCATTACATAAGTGTGGGTACCTTTGCTAATGGGCCCTATGCCATAGTTAAACAAGAAAGTTTTTAGATCTGGCCCAGGACTACTGCACAGAATAACAGACAAACCTGTTAAATTAAGGAGATTAAGGCGTTAAGGAGACAATCCATAATATGAATGCCTTTACTGAAGCTGCAAATATACCTTAAGCTTGCCATTTTAGAGCAGTCTCTAAGCAGTGACATGGGGAACAGCCACTAAGAATTCAGTGTTAATTGGTGTTGAATGAACTGCTGGAGGTCTAAAGAAAAAAAAGAAAAGTCTCTGGATACATGTGTGCATACTAGATGGGAAAGGTGTGGGTGGGCTAAAATTTGGCACCACCCTTTGGCTGCCCTTGGGGGGGCAGGGATATTATGATATTTAGTACCTAGGAAAAGAAAATTAATATTTTTTATTTTAGTTTTGTTTTTATGTTTATTATGTCCATCTGTTTATGTGTTTGCAGCAAAACAGACCAAAAATGCAGAGAATTACATCTTTGTTCAGAGGTAAACAAGTTATAGAAGTATGTATTTTTCTTTTTTTGAAGGGAACCTGTCATAAAACAAATGCAGCTGCCACTGTTAACCTTCCCTTGAAAATGTTCTGTCTGCCTTACTCTGGTACTTTGGGTCATAAACCTTGAAGCATATAACAAGTGAAGTTTAAAACTCTTAATCGCCATACTTATGGTGCTCAATCAATAGAGTTGTTATATAGACTAGACATTTGGCAAAAAAGGTTAGTGAAGGCAGACTTCGTTATCTTTGTCATGGCAGGTATATCCTTTTATTTTAGCACCTTGGAGATTGGTGCAAAGGTTAGCACCTCTTTACAATCTAGGTACCTAAAGGGCTGGATCCTCTAAGCCACAGTCATACAGGAGGAGAAGAGGACGCTGTCCAATGAAGCTTCCTATATGTAGTACAGATCATTATTTTAAACTCCCATTGTGGAAAATAACAGTTCTTACTAAAAATAACAATTTTCCAATCTCGTATTTAGTTAAACTTGGTGCGGATAAGGTTGATCAATAGTGCTACTTATGGTGCCTATAGGAAGAAATGCAACTTTAGAATTACTCTTAATTTACACCTATTTCTTTTTACATCCTGTTCTGTCTGTGTTTCAATTTCTCATCACAGCCTCCTGTCGCAAACACTGTCACCAGATAGAAGATGTTGAAAAATCTCCCCAATAGGGACACATACAGGAATAATAATGTCTCCAAACCCATATCAGACTCTCTATTCATGATTCTCCAACAATAATACAACTGTCTTAAGCCATCCTAACTGAAACTATTCTCTAGTATGATTAAATGGAAGGGGTGGGCACATACATAAAATTTGGAGTGTCTAGGCTGCATGATTCACTTATTATAAAGAAAAGTAGTTTTATATTGGCTGACTATTAACTTTTTTTATAACTACTTATATATAAATAGCTTCGTGCTTTTTCCATTAGTTATGCTTTAGCATGTACCACCCTTGCCATGTCTTGTACAGCCTAGAAGGTACCGACATTTTACTGAGCGTTTACAAGGTTTGCTGCTGTAGGCAGTACGAGTTGCTGGGAGTGGGTTGTGGGAGCTGATACAAGGGTGATTAGCTGCGCTCTCAGGGGATGTCTGTATAATAAGCTATTTTCTGGTGCTTGAGCAAAGTGCTACTTTCAATCACTTATGCTCCTGTGTAAACTGTAATAGGAGAATTACAGCAGCAACATAGCTCGGCCACACAGAGAATCGCATTTAATCTTGTTTTTTATTTATTCTCTTGCAGAATCAGGAATGGTGAACAACCGGACGTCGGAAAGCACCACCGCAGTCACCAATAATGGTTCCCCTCCAAAAGCCTGTGCAGGCTGTGGGGGGAAAATTGCAGACAGATTCCTTCTGTATTCTATGGATCGGTATTGGCACACTCGGTGCCTGAAGTGTTCCTGCTGCCAGGCTCAGCTAGGCGAAATTGGCACTTCTTGTTACACGAAAAGTGGTATGATCCTGTGCCGAAACGACTATATCCGGTGAGTGAACATGGACAAGTTTTAAAGATGATTTATTTTAATATTCACTAATTTTAAATATTTCTCTTTCCTCCTTGTTGTAAAAGACCTATACTGCAATGTTTAAGGGGTCCCAATGTCTTTGGTTTCAGTCACTTTATTGGTTGGACTACATTTTCAGACAGCCTCCCCTTTGCTATTAGTCTAAAAAAAATAAGAAGCATTAAAACTACACCATGCTGCAGTTTTGAAATTGATATGAAAACAGGTAATAGCTGTGCATTGTTCTGACCTTTTTTCTTTATTGCTCTAAAAAACAAAGTCCTGGCAGCTCACCTTGTGCCAATTCTTTACTAGTGAGACAAAATTATCCAAATCTTCTTATGTGTCTTGGGAGACCCATTGGCCAACCAAGCATTGCCATCATGCAGATCTACAAAATAGTATTTTGGTGTCTGCCGTGTCAAGTGCTGTAAGAGAAGTTTGGATAGCTGTCAGCTAAAGCTGCTAACGATGTAGAAAACGTTGTAACTTAATAACAGACTGTAGATCTATAGTGTTTATGGTTGTCAAAAATAAGAAGTGTTGAATAGATCAGTCACATTATTTACCCATGTTGTCTCATGCAGCCTAGCTTGACCACTGTTTGTCTGCTCCTTTCCCTAGTTTTAGGTGACCCTGTCTAGCTATTAGTAATTGCAAATATAGCACCATGTAGTTTTATCTGGATATATGAAGCAGCATTTGATCAAACCAATAATTGCACAATCAAAATACAGACCTGTGTTCTCACATTTAATTTGCCTAAATATCTAGGGCTTCCAGTTCTGAAAAGAATGTAAGTAGCTTAGTTTAATTTGTACTATAAACTGACTTCCAGGGCTAGTATACTCATTTTCAGATAATTCTGTTTGAGATTATAGGATTTATTTAAATATTGGCTCTTTTTTTGTGGGGCTGAAATTCTCATTTGAGTTTTCACTCTGCATCCCACCTTTTCTACAGCAGCTGCAGTAGTGCTCAACTTTTATATGGCTCTTTAATTCCCAGGCAGAATATATTTACAAATCTATTTTCAGATCAATCTGAGGATTTTGTGTAAAACTAATGAGGAACTACATAATTTACTTCAAGGCTAGAAAGTACCAGTTGTAAATATAGACTTTAGGCAGCTGGGAGATATACTAGCTGAAGATAGATGTATATAGCAGTTCTATTTTGTATATGGTACAAGGAGCTCTGTACTAGATGTATAAGGTAGATACTGACCCTATTACTCATTAGGCTTCCCATTCCTATTGCATGTATTACTTATCCTGCCATCAGCCTTCTGTCCCTAGGCAAAGTTTGGATGTGGCATGCCATTAAATTTATAGTTGTAAGTAAACATTCAGAACCATAGATACTACATATGCAAACATTCATGTAAATCTTCCTGTAAGAAACTGGAAATATTATTTTGAATATCTGGTGATGGGAGATCCAGCTTCTTGGATATTGTGTTGTAGGTTAAAGAATGCTCACACCAGTGGATTTCTAAGACAGGAAATTGTGTGCAGCAAGCAATTATTACATGTCACTTTTTTCTTGTTTCACTTAGGGAAAGATTTTCTTTAAATAAATCCTGTAGAGGATCTAATATGGGGAGAGGGGGGACACCATAAGGCCACTGCACTCACATCCCAACCCACCACTCTTGGTTGCTGGAGCACTGGTACTGATACAGCCTTCTTTCTTTCCACTAATATAATCAATAAATACGTTTTTGTATGAAAATGATTGGGTATGGTGGTGTTAAAAAGTTTAGATTTTCTAAAAAGAGGGTTAAGCTTAGGAGTGATGTCAACAGTTGATTTTCTAGAGAAATTTACTTTCTGGTTTGACAAAATTTTCTAACTGTTAACATAACACCAAAAACTACCAACAATTACTTTTTTAACTCTAATGCATATGTTTTGGCACATTTATTATGTGCCCCTTTCCTGCCTGTTGCTGCATAATGACAGGCAGGAAAAATGGGTAGTTATTGGAGAAATGTTTTTTTTTTTTTTTTTTTTAGCCTTAATACAAATAGTTGCCCTTAAACTGGACAAAAAAGCATCAGGCAGGATAGAGTATACAAAATATGTGTTAATGCATTAAATCAAATGAGTAAATGTACAATTGTAATCACATGTGGGCAAATGATCATATTGAGGGACCTTTTATTTTGTCCTGTATGTATTGACAGCTTCTGGTGCCTGCTCATCATCGTTACTTTTGCTTGTATTACACAAGCAGTTCAGATGCTGTATAAGGCCTGATGAGGTAAGTATAGTATAGTTTGTTGTCCAGTGCCAGGAAACCTCCATTTAAAAACCTGTCTTATGATGCAGTCGCACTGGTGAATCCATGCTTGTTTAATAGTGTTTGTACTGTACTGGTGTAATAAACCCTGCACAGCCCCCTATGGCTGTATTAAACCCTGCAGAGTTCATTCGGAATGCTGCACTCCTAGTTTAGTCACATCAACATGGAAGGGTCTTTGAATATTAATTCTGAAACAACTGAATCCACCCCCCAAGCCCTTTGGCAGGTGAAGTTACTTGTTGGCGTTATTGAAACATATGGCATCAATTAAGCCGCTGTTATTTTCTATTAAGTTCAATTCCATTCCTCACCAGGAGGGATTCAAAAACCTCCAAAATTACCATCTCCTCCTCTCCCTGAAGCTAGCTGTATTAACCGTTAGTGTGCAGGCATGGGCATTGAATCTTGCTTTCCTGTTGAGTATGATTCCAGAGCAGCATATAGAACCTGCAGGAAAGCCACAAGCCTGTGCAAAATGCCTAAGGTAGATATGCCTCAAAGGTTTTCTATACTTTTTTCAGCCTTTTTAATGGCAAAGCTTTCTTTAATTACAGCCCTGTAGATCAGCTCTTTGAAGTGGCTGTGAGAATACTCCAAGTGTGTTGTTGTTGTCCAGCATTGCCGGCACACATTTCTTGAACCTATTTGTTTCCAAATGATTTCCCTGACCAGGTTGCTCCACTTCGAAAAATAATTGAAGCACTTCAAGGGGAAGGGGACTTTCAGATGCTGCTTCGCTTTTGTTAGATAACCATTTGGCAGAAAGATGAGGGAGAAGACCACCACCACTGGTCAGATTTGTGTATGAGGGGGATGTGTACAAGTTTTCTAAATATAAATGTGGGGGCCTCTTTGAAAGGAGAAGGGGTAATAGAAGAGTTGTTCTTTAATGTTATTGATACCATGATCCACAGCTGTTCACTTTATCATATGTTTATAGACCAAGCCCAAAATGAAATGGATGCCTTTGGATTCTTTTATTTATGCTCACACCTTTTGCTTTCCCAGCTGCTGTAACAAAGCTAGTACTACAGTCTTATATCCAGGCATTGTTGTAGGGCACCTGCCCTTCCTGCACCCGCTCATGATCTGGGAACCCTTTCTTATGATAAAAGAGAGCTGTTCTTGCCCACTAGGCTTCTTCTTGTTCCTCCCATCTAATTTGATTTATAAATGAGTTTGATTGTGGCACAGTGGTGATAATGGAAGCAGAGAAAGGAAGTTAAAGCCTTTGAAAAGTACAATCCCAGTGCCACCTTACTGTGCCTTTGGGTTCTGAGTTCAAGGATTACAGAGAATAAAGGTTCAGAGTTTAACATTAGCTTTTGTTTTATTTCTTGCTATTGAATTATTCATAGTATATGTATAGTGTTCCTGTTTGGGTTAGAAAGACCCTGTTAACTTAATCAATTGCAGATAAAAGCACAGAAAATCAAGTATTTCAAAGACTTTCTTGTAATTTATCCTTTTTTATAAAGTTTTTTTTATTTTATTAATTTGCAATGTGCCGTTGAACTTGTTGTAATGTTACCTATTCCAAGAGAGTCTGTTTGCTGCAGTGCCTCCTCCTTGCAACTCCTAGCCTCTTCCCTAGACAGCTTGCTGCCTATTTGCAAATCCCAGCTCATTCTCTGCACTACTTTTTTCTTTTTCTCTGTATACATCTCTCTGCAACTGCCTCCTCTTTGCTCTTTTCTCTTCTAGGACTGTCTACTTACTGTCTGCACTGGAAGCCATCTCCTCCATTTCTTCCTTTATCGTTTCATATATTATTTTGTTTAGCTGTGGGGGAAGGGGATAGGAGGAATAATATCTAGGGATAGGAGGAATAATATCTAGTGTCACTTGAAAGACAGATCTTATTCTGCTGGTGCTACTAACATCATCCAAAAAGGCGGCCGCTATCAATCGTCTTTGGGCTTTAAAACGTATACATGAGGGAGACTGTTACATGTAAAATACAATAGTCATATATAATTTTATGGGAAAAATTTTGCTAACATTATTAGTCAAGATATTTTAGTGTCTCTAGTGTATATTTAGGTTTACATTTTAAGGTGAGGTAAATAAATTCTCAAGATGGTTTTTTTCAATTGCAACTAGAAACAATCAACAATCATGAGAACCAATCTCAGGTTTTTATTTGGCTGCATCACAGGAAACCTCCTTGAGTTGATGAATGAAACAAAGTGTTTAGTGCCACTGCTGAATGGTGCTACTGTTGGTGGTCATGCCATGTATATTGAGTCAATGAGATGAATTGGATTTTTTACAAGGGATCACAGCTGTTTCCCCAATATAAAAAAGGAACCTAAGGTGTCTGCCACCTCTTTCATTTTTCATGTAAACATTCAAATTTGGTTAGCACAAGCAAATGTACGAAAGAAACGTTAGCCTGGGTAAAACTGTCGTTTTCTCACACCCCCTCTTCTCACTTTCTCTCTGAAAGACACATTTCTTGTCCAGCCCCCCCCCCCCCCCTTCTTCTTCTTCCCCGCCTAAATTACTGTTTAAATTAAGATCGAAAATTCATTACTGGGCCCTTTTTATTAGATTGGACGGCAGTTTGGCGGCTGCACTAGAATTGTGTCAAAGAGCCAGGGAACAGGATATTAAAGGCAAACTCGCATCAATTACACGGCCGATTCAGATGAGATTTTCAAGGAGACCGAGGGAAAACATTTAATAAAGGCAGAAGCTCATTTAATAGTTTTTTTTTTCTTTTTCCTTAAAGTGGTATGAAGGGAGGTGAAGAAAACGGCTGTGTAAATTTCAAGCTACTTTCTCCTGTCTTTATTTGCTCAACCCAGTTGGTGGGGGTGGTATGTATATATAACATGGAGGAATATTTTAGTGGGCAGATGCAGTTGTACAGGAATGACAGTCCTTGCAAGATGATGGTAGTCTGTGTTCAGCTGATACTAGAAATACAGCAGAGGTATGCTTACTTCACCTCCAATCTGAGTTTCAAAAAAATCTATTTTCTTTTAGCAGCAAATGCAGATCTTTGTAAGCATTGACACTATAGGACAGACTCTTATTACCAGCAACATGTTTTTTCCCATGTTTTACGCCAAGGTATCAATACTTTGTCAGCAGGGTATCATTGGTCTACCACCAATCTAAAACCCTCTACAGACGTGAAAACATTTGTGATTGTTTCCAGTAATATAATAACGAACAAGTGCTGTAAACACAGTGCCGTTCTGTTTTATGGAGGGAGAGGATGAGCTAGTGGCCGGTGCTGTGGCAAAGTTGAGTGACCACTGTACTCATGCCAGATTTTCACCCAAGATGAGCACAATCTTTAGTTTGGGCAAGATTCACCAGTGTACATGAAAGTAAACTGGACAGAATAGAAATAGGGGCTGCCATTGCTAACTACCTTTTGAAAATGCTGTTTTCTTGACTTTTTTTTTTTTTTTTTTTTTTTTTGCTGATGCTTTTCTATTTTTAATGCCTCACTGTAACATTTTCATGGGTCTATTCACCCACAGGTCATTAACAATAGCTTCCATGTTTCTTGTACGGGTAGAGGCAATGAGATGATTTGACATACAAGTGCCGTGGCGTACATCTTGGTGTGGGATGGAAAATGATATTGGATCATTGTTGTTCTTACCTGTCTGATTCATCTTTCATCAAAAAACAGGCCTAATTGGCTTGGCTTGGAGATCCTTTCTCATTCACCAGACTTGTAACAGTGTTTCTCACAACCATTCCAAACTCATAATAAACTTAATAGGAAATAAAAATTTTTGTTTATTTATAAACATACATGTGTCTGCTCTTGAAAATATCCATGTATGAGATTTGTTCTGATATCATAAATATATTATCAATTTCCATAGATCTTTTTCAGTGCTGTTCATCTAACAGTCCATTGTCCATCTAAAAGACCATGTCTTTGCAGCATTTCTCCAATAGAATGACAGCAGCTGCATGAGTGATCACAAGTTAGGGCAGGGAAATCCTGGATCCATAGAAGGATGCAAGGATGCTTGAGACTATACTAAAGAGGATAAAAGTAGACCAGATGTAGGTGCCCATACTGATGATTAAACTTTACCCAATGAGACAGGGTTAATGATCACTTATCATCATCATTGGAATTGAGGATTGATCTGCTTTGCCAGGTTTACCCTTAGCAGGCCAAAAGTAAGCTTCTCCTATAATTACTCTGGAAATGATTTTGCTACTCATCTTTCTCTTGGAATTTGGTATTTACGATCCTCCTGGGATAAACTCTTCATAGTGTGCATGTCTTTCCAATTAATTAGAGTTAGTGCTACAGGGCAGCAAGGGCTGGGGATTAAGTGTGCAGTGTAATCAAGTAGCATCAATCAATATTCATCTACTTTGAAAATCTCATCACCTACATGAAGACTTGCAAAACAGATTAATAAAGAATGGGGGTGCTGGCTTTTCAAGTGTTTGAAAGTCTACCCAGAAATCACTAAGGACAATATAGGGGCCTTTAATAACAAAAAGCAAATCTGGGTGTATTTATCCTATGCAAATGGGGCAAGTTATACCATTTTTGTGGATGGCAGATGCAAAAAAGCATTTTAGGGCTAATGCTGCTATAGACACATTTATATTTGTAATGTGATGGACCCTTCCATACAGTCATTTCCTTTAGGCTGGGTCTACACGGATGTTTTTAAAAACGCATGTAAACATTCCTATTGCGTTTATATGCGTTTTTATGCACCTTTATTAGCGTTTTTAAGCTTGCCTTTAACACGTTTACGTTTTAAGTGCTTAAAAACGCGGGAAAACGTCCCCTTAATTAATGGAAGTGTTTACCTATGTTTTCTCACATTTTTGGGTGTTTTCCAGCGCTTTAATTTTTTAAACGTTGCAAGCAACGTTATAGATAAAGCTCAAACAAATCACAGTTGAATGCCTTCACCAGGCAGGGGTCAGTAGGTGATTCTTGAAAAAATTCTCCATGTCCAAAAGATGACTGTTGAAATCAGACTGGCTGTGGAGGTTAAAACATCTAGTACTGCAGTTACAGAGCATGTTAATGTATCTGGTGAAAATTAGGTATACAGTGAACAAAGGTAATGCGCAGGCAACAAATGCACTTAATAACTATGGTTGGCATTGCCACTGTTGGTTGCCAAGTCAATCATTCTTCAATAAATAGGCCACATTAAGTCCCACTACTTCATGATAGTATCATAAAGTATAGTTGATTGTGCAAAGTAATGCTGTGCAGCAACCTCGAAACTACATTTTTTTCTCATAACGGATTCTGTTAGCAGAATGGTAGCAGTCTGTCATCTGATCTTTTACCTAATGGCAATCTTTGCATCCACAGCAGTATTAAAAGCAATAAATTTAGTTGGCCCTGGGTATTGCCGTATGCACCCCCTTCCTGCTTAAAGGTTCTGAAGCTACTATACCACCAGTACTTTAAATGACAGCAACCTTAGGCTATTAGGGACTAACAAAATCCCACAGGGCCAAGGCTTCACAGTTAATTTGCAGCTAGCCAAAGATCCTATGATCTAATGACCAAAAATCCCACTTATTATGGATTGTACTTTAAAAATGCATGATTGTTATGGCTGGTAGTGCATGTTTATGCAGCAAATAAATGTCCCTGGTAGTGGCCTCAGAGATGATAGCGATTGCCCAAAAAATATTGTAGATTGTGAAATGTCCAACCCAATAAGTGGCAGGGGCCTGTAGTCATGTTTTTTTATCTCTTCATGTTCAGCTATCTAGATATCATAACTATAACTATATACCTGTGTGTGTTACCCACTTGAAGATTATGAATTTGATTACCATTCCTTTGTATTGCATCAATTTCTGTTCTATACATATTTCTAGAAAAATGGATGAAACAAGTCTTTATATTCTACTATTTTTTTTTATTTTTTTTGCTGTGGAAGGTTTGTTTGTTGTTAGCCTGTCCAATAGAATTAAATCACGATGCCAGTATTTGGTTTATAAGGCTAAAGAAGGCTTTTTTTTTAAAGCATATAACCTTTATTAAGCATACAATCACAGAACATGGTGTGAGACTAATGCTTCATAAACTGACTTTATTGGGTGCATCCAGAGGTTCCTGACCAATGATACGTGTACCCAAAAAATTTCTCTTTTCTCCCTCTACGGATAAAACTATAATAGAGAACTCAAAATCATCATTCATTTTCTATCATTTACAGTTAGGTGTATAAATATTTGGACAGAGACAACTTTTTTCTAATTTTGGTTCTGTACATTACCACAGATAATTTTAAATGAAACAACAAGTTGAACTGCAGACTTTCAGCTTTAATTCAGTGGGTTGAACAAAAAGATTGCATAAAAATGTGAGGAACTAAAGCTTTTTTTTACACAATCACTTCATTTCAGGGGCTCAAAAGTTATTGGACAATTGACTCAAAGGTTATTTCATGGGCTGGTGTGGGCAATTCCTTTGTCATTAATTAAGAAGATAAAAGTCCTGGAGATGATTTGAGGGGGTGATTATAGGTGTGTAGATGGAAGATTTTGCTGTGAACATGCAGTCAGAGGAGCTCTCCATGCAGGTGAAACAAGCCATCCTTAAGCTGCAAAAACAGAAAAACCCATCCGAGAAATTGCTACAATATTAGGAGTAGCAAAATCTACAGTTTGGTACATCATAAGAAAGAAACAAAGCACTGGTGAACTCAGCAACGCCAAAAGACCTGGACGTCCACGGAAGACAACAGTGGTGGATGATCGCAGAATCATTTCCATGGTGATAAGAAACCTTTTCACAACAGCCAACCAAGTGAACAACACTCTCCAGGAGGTAGGCGTATCGATATCCAAGTCTACCATAAAGAGAAGACTGCATGAGTAAATACAGAGGGTGCACTGCAAGGTGCAAGCCACTCATAAGCCTCAAGAATAGAAAGGCTAGATTGGACTTTGCTCAAAAACATCTAAAAAAGCCAGCACAGTTCTGGAAAAACATTCTTTGGACAGATGAAACCAAGATCAACCTTTACCAGAATAAACAGCTCATGATCCAAAGCATAGCACATCATCAGTAAAACATGGCGGAGGCAGTATGATGGCTTGGGTGTGCATGGCTGCCAGTGGCACTGGGACACTAGTGTTTATCCATGATGTGACACAGGAGAAAAGCAGCCGAATGAATTCTGAGGTGTTCAGAGACATACTGTCTGCTCAAATCCAGCTAAATGCAGTCACATTGATTGGGAGGCGTTTCATAATACAGATGGACAATGACCCAAAACATACAGCCAAAGCAACCCAGGACTTTATTAAAGCAAAGAAGTGGAATATTCTTGAATGGCCAAGTCAGTCACCTGATCTGAACCCAATTGAGCATGCATTTCACTTCTTGAAGACTAAACTTCTGACAGGCCCACAAAATTAGAAAAAAAATTGCCTCTGTCCAAATATTTATGGACTTAACTGTATTTGTTTGGAAAATGCATACAAGTTAAAAGATCATTTATTTCTCTTTCAGTTTATTTGGGAACAGCGGAGCATGCAGTGCATGTGGACAGTCCATCCCGGCCAGTGAAATGGTGATGAGGGCACAAGGCAGTGTATACCACCTGAAAGTAAGTCTATGATTGGTAGGGATGGTTTTGTCAGTGTAGTACAGTGAGATCTATTTGTAAAAGATTGAAGGAACATTTCTTTTAACAGCAAATTATGCCCTTCAATCTTTCCAGAACAGAAGAATGAAAGCTTTAACTTTATTGCCAAAGTCAACCAAAATAATTTATACATTTGTTTTTTTGGAGAAAATACTGGTGAACTCCAGAATTACCTATCCCTATCTGTAATTAATTAGGTCCTTTCTATCTCCAGTGCTGTTCTGACAAATAGACCTTTTTTATTTTTAACTTCATTCCAATAAACTGTCCACTGATGTTCGTATATGTTTCTAAACCTCCATTTAATTTTTCCCATTTTTCTCCTTGCAGTGTTTCACATGTGCCACATGCAGGAACAGATTGGTGCCAGGAGATCGATTTCACTATGTCAATGGCACTATTTTCTGTGAACATGATCGGCCTTCTGGCTTACTGAATGGACACTTAAACAGTCTTCAGAGCAACCCACTACAGAGTAGCCCCATGCTACCTGACCAGAAAGTGAGTGCACGGCCTGTGATTATATTTAGATCAAATATGTTGCAACACCAACTTTTAAATATGTCTTATTAGCCTTACATGAGCTAGTCCACTACAAATCAGATATTTTAGTAATAGATCAAATAGATTGGTAGGGTTGGTCAGACCCTGGCATTTTTTTGTCTTGGATACTCCAACGTTGAAATCTCCCTCTTCTAATTCCTGACTGTTTTCATATCTTTTCATCTGTTCCCTCCTACCTTTAAGTGACTTAACTACTCCTGGTACATTCTAATTTTTACATAATATAGAGTAAGTAGATTTCAACGGGGATAGTGTGAACCCCTAAAATGACAACAGTATTTGTGCAGAACTCTGCACAGAGGCTTTACCAATCTTCCTTAAGAGAAGAAATAAACTATCAAGTAGTTAAACCTTTCACCAAACACTGAAAAAGCAAAACTTGTTGAACTGACTATTAAAATAATGTGTACAGTTCATTGTGTTGATTAGTTCTTACTGTGCAAACCTCTTTTATTTTGCTTTTTGGAAAACATTTATCTGGAGTTGCCCTTTAATTTTTTTTCTTACATTTTTCTTTTCTGTGTCATTTTGAGACACAGGTATCTTGAAATCATAAACGTGGTGTTACTCTTTACTTTTTTTTTTTTTTTTTAAGGTTCATAGGAAATATATTTTCACTTTAATCTAAGAATCTTTCTCTTTTCTTCATGTAGGTTTGCTAGGGAAGTGCAAGCTGTACATCCTATGTGCCTTTTGTTCATATTTCATCAGAGACACATTGTTGGCGTATATAAAGACCCTTTAAATATTATATACATAAATATATATTTTCCTCCTTTAAGTTTAATCAGGTGCAGTGTTGACACACGTCCTTTTTTCCTGACACAGACTGTTTCCAAACTGGAGGAGGATAAAAACTTGTAAATAAACTGTAATATAAAACTATTTTGCAAAGTACAGTCTAAAACTTTTTGGACAATAAAAATGATGACAAGTTGGTTAATTTCCATATAGGACTTGTAAAATGTTCAATGCTGAACATCACTGGTGCAATCGTAGCACAGACTGGCAAATGACAAGCAGCTGATGTTACCTATTCCACGCACAGGACAAAAATGGATTCTGTTTGGTTCTTCTGCTTCAGTGGACACTTGGTGGATCCTGGCACTCTTTAAGGAAATGTCAAAAATGTTTTAACCTGAGACATTTGGGAAGATTTGAAGGATGTGTATATTAGTATACCTTGCACAATGTTGATCACAGCTGGTGGGTTAAACATGACTTAAACCTTCTGATTAAAAACTGATATTGTAAGGCCAGGTGGTGAAGTTGGAAATTTGTAAATATTATTTATTACCCATATTTTGCTATGAGGTCTTTGTGTCCAAGGGGTACATTCAGATTTGAGCTGAATCATAGAATAGGATCTAAGGGTCACCATACATAGATTAATTGTTACAAGCTGTGTGGCAAATGCGAACATCACTTGTGATGGGCCTATGTAGTATAACCAGTTAACAGAACAGACCAATGATTCTTTTACAGGTAAAATATCTGAGCATGCATGCCTTGCTTCCCTTTATCAAGATATTAAATTGTTACCATGTGTGTGCTTGCTCCATTCATTAGGTAAATTGCTGTGATTGGTCAGTAATTTAGTAAGTTATTGAAGTAGTGCAGCAATTTTGGAAGGGACAGTCACTTCTTGCCATTTTTTTTCCTAATGACATAGCTAACTTAACAACAGTATTACTTTAAAAAGCCTTTTCCAGTCCAACTATTGACATAATTGCATGTTTTTTTCACATGAACAAGTGCTTTACCCCTGAAGGAAAAAATAACAGGCCCACTTAGGTGTCACACTCTTGAGCTGCCTATCTTTTGGGATGTGTATTTTCCATAAATAATTTGCTGATTACCTATGACCAGACTAAGTCTTAAGGTGCTGGTCCTGGTTTTCCCTGGCAAAGTGAGTGCTTTTGGGCAGTTCCTCTTCCATTCTGTCCAAAAATAATTCTCAAAGCTATCGCACTATGTGTGCTAATCTGACCTTAATTATGCCACAGTTTCATGTCCTGCCTTACAATATCAAATGAATCTTTAAGTTAAGTGCACTTTGATCATATAAGTGTGGGTTAAGGGAGGTGACTGGGCTAATAAACTGCTTTTTTTACCTGGATCGTGGGACCTGAAGTCACTGCAGAAGCACATCATACCTGCCTATGTTTTCATTTTCCATGTATTCTCTACACAGTTTTGCAGCTGCATATGGCTGCTCTGTGTCAGCAATAGTCTTGCTGTGGGAAAAAAAAAGATCATGGGACAAGTCTCTACAAAGTACATGGCTTTTATTGAAAGTATAATGACAGTGCTCAGACCATTACCTTGCATTGAGTTGAGTAGTGATAAAGAATAAATACCGTGTTGCACTGTAAAGCAGGAAGCACAGCAAACCTATGTATTTAGTGAATATGGCTCCTCCGTGTTCATAACAATTAAAAGCTATAAAGAAAATGAATGATATCATTTTGAGAGATTTTTACAGAAACTCAATTTATGTATCCTTCAAAAAGGAATGCTTTTAAATATACATCCTTTGACTCTTTAAAAAAGTTTGGCTAAATTGTGTAAAAAAGGTTCTTGGTGACTGCATAGCAAATGTGTCCTTCTGGATGTTCTATCTATACCAAGAGACTCCAGATGCTGAAAGTTGTAACCCACCAGCAGCTGCATGGTTGTATGTGATCCAGCCCCCGTCTACACCAACAGTAGGCTACACACTCCCTCGCCTTTCTTCCAAACCCTCTACAGCACTGCATACACTGTTAGCACTCTATTAATATTTTTGTATCATTGGAGAATGGTTTAACTTATGTTTATGAAAGACTTTTGTCTAAAAGTTGCATGCTGGGAAGCTGCAGTGAGAATGTTTTATCTGGTTGTTACAATAAAAATGAATAGATAGAATTATTAAGTGGAAGTGTTTTATTATTTTAATATGTTTATGAAGCAAAAAATTATATCACAAGGCTTAGGGGGAATATTTGATGGTTTATTAACTATTAGGCATTCTTTTTTTAATACTTTTGAAGGCAAAAGGTCTCCACAGCAGTTATGGAGTACGCAATCCTACTAATATTGGATGGACATGGTGCCAATTGTCTTGTTTGTGCATAGTTTTTCTAAATTTTTTTTTTTCTCAACAGCTCATAGTATATCCGTATGGTAGTACCCAAAACCACAGATAGCTAAAAAAAATCATTGGTATCTATTAAACTCTGAAAGAACCCAGGGGTTGCATTAAACCCCAGTTGAAAAACATTGCATTATACCTATAGGTACATTAGATTTGTCCAAAGATGGATTTTATGGGAAACTGTCTGCTGGTTCTCAAGCGAGTTCTTGGAAAGAAAGGTACACAACGATGCCCTGTTTTTTAAACTAGAAATTCTCTTACTAATAAAAGCTCATTAGCAGCCACTATGAGACAAAGACAAATAATGAACCAAAGTGTTTTTGTTCTCAGTGGGTTTTAGTTCACCATATTAAAAAAAAAAAATAAAAAAAAAAAAAATATATATATATAAAAAACAGCCTTTACAGTCACCTTCTGAAAATGACAGGGGTCATGCTAATCCTCTAGCTTTAACAGTTACTGAGTCTGATCTGAACATAGGGAGTACAGAAAGGCTGCATACACAATATAGAATTGCTGAGCAATGTAATGAAGGTAGGGACCACATGAAAGCTAATATTGTCAAAGAGAGGTCAATTATGGCCAGAAACGTGTTTTGCTTATTACAGACTCTCCATCATAAAAAAGTGCATGGAGTTAAATCAGATTTTGGACAAGTGTTAAAAATTCAGCATATTCTTGTTACAGCACTGGCAGTTTCCAAAGTAGGACTGTTGGGTTTTGGTGCCAATCTGGTAAGTGTGAAATTTTACAATGGTAAGGCAGAGAGTCAAATGTTAGGATTTGTATAAAATGCAATCTGAGCAAATACAGAACAATACCAGGTATTGTAAGTAACTGAATGCAACTTTTATATCTGCACCTGACAATCCTTGTTTTGGTATAACTGAGAGATGGAGGGGCACAAAAAATGATGTCCGAGAAAGCCATGCAACTAGCATTTTAAAAAGCTTTTTCTCATAGTAGGTTTCCTTTGATGTAAGAGGGGCATGCTGTATTTTTGGGACTAGAGTTGTGCTAGGCAAATACTGTGCAACCATTTATTTCAATAAAAACAATGAATTGAAAAAAATCTTTTAAGACTAGGACCTTCAAATGGAAAAAGACAAGTCTATTTATTGATCTCTAGCAGCAGTGGTGGGAGATCAATGGCTACAATGAGCAGTACAAAGCTTGCAGTGTTGGCATTGCAATCGATTCTTAATCATATTTCTGCCTAAATTTGTTCAATATTAAGTAGTGCACATTTGGAAACCGATAAAAAATTGAAATTTGATCAGAGAATGTTTACTTTTAACAAAGCACACCAAATATAAGGGTGAGGTTTTAGGTCACTGTGGTTCAATCTATATTTACCCTAAAACTTTATTCATTCTTGCTTACATTTTACTTTCAGGATGAATTTACCAATGACACTTGCAATAATCAAACTCAGAAACATACATATTTCGTTTTCTGCCGTCTGAAACATTCATTTGTCTAAACGTGCAGCTCAGGCAGTCAAATGACAGGAAATAGAAGACAAAAAAAGTTTTGAGACTTGTTCAGAAAGTTCTTTCTTGTAATTGTGACATTTTCGCTGCATATTCCTGCCATACATCTGTTTCTGCTGCTGCCCCCGGGGCTTAATGTATATGCAAAACAACAAGGCTCGACATGTAAGTAATGGAAAAGACAAAATATTGTGCAGTTTATTGTTGAGATCCTTATTGTGTGTCATTTCCAGGCCTGGGGCTAAAAAACAGATTGGTAGCAAAGATTTTGATCTTAATAAATATTAAAGAAAATTATTTTCCACCTCTGCCATGTCACATTTTTGTATTGCTGGCTAATTAGGTAGGCAAAATGATGTTTTGCCCAAATCCAAGAGAGATTTTAGCAAACAAATTTGATGCATAAGGAGATGGGATACAATGGTAAAAATGCTGGAAGAGCAAATGATCACTAATATAGAAAGAATTTTCCTGGAGAACGTTCATTTGTCCTTTTCAAAAATGTGTGTTTTATGAAAGTGAAAGGATTAAACTTAAAGGAGCAAGTTTTAGAACATGTTAAATTGAGAAGTCACCTAAAAAAACATTGCAAATCTGTCAGATAAAAATGTCTCAGGTGTCCTTTGCTAACCAGGGACACCAAAAGGCCAGAAGGCCCATCAAGGAAGCTCTAGAGGGACAAGCCAAAGCCGTAGGGCCAAGTACCCTCAACAGCCTGATTATGGTACTCAACATCTGGTGGCATTAAAAGTCATGCTCCTAATTTGGAGATCACTGATTAGCATCACTTAAGCCTGGGTATAGAGTGCCGAGGGAAAAGGTATGATGTAGAGAACTGTAATTTTAAGATCTCTCCCCATCTTCCTGAACCAAAGCCAGAGTGTCGTGTATCCTAAAGGTGCTGTTTATGGCACTCAATTTCTGGTGTCATTTTAGCCTATCTGTGGCTTTTGAAGTCCTGCATCTAGAGTTGGAGATCACCAATTGATGGTAATGAAAGCTTGGAATAGAGTTTGTATTGAACTGGTACAATATAAAGCAAGGGGGCCTAACCTATGGGCCGTGAGCCACATTCCGCCTGCAGAGCTGCCAGATCTGGCTCTCTCCTCATTCCCTCTCTGCTCGTTGTCTTGCGGGGGATGGGGCACGCGCATCTTCTTTGTTCCTCAATGAGATGGTACTGCTAGGAGAGGGAGCTGCCTGAGCATGCTCAGTGTTATCTCCCTGAGAGTGCGCTTGTCCTAAAGACCTGGCAATCAGCTGTGGCTGCTCCCCGCCCACCTTGTACTGTGAGAAAATCCCAGCAGCAGCAGCAGCATGAGAGCTGTGTCTATGTTCATGCAGCTGTATTTTCCCCAATGTATACACCTTCATATCGCCTACATTTAGTGTCATAGAAATGTGATATTTTCAGGGTACACGGGAAACTGAGAGTTGTTACTAAACCAAATTTCATAAAATCATAAAAACAATCAAATATATTTTCACATTAAGGTCTGTTTCAAGACCTTGGTCCCCAAATTGAGTATGCATTTTAGGGACCACTGGGGGCCATTTCCATGGCAATGAGCATTAGGGCACTGCCAATTCGCTCTGTGCTGTGGTGTCCCCCAAAAATATATACTTGCTTGTTCACATAACTTCAAGGCTGCATTTTGACTGGCTGCGAGGTTGCGGTGCGGTTACCCCTTTCTCATTTCATGAAACTGCCTAGTGGGAGACGCTCGGTACTGCTCACTACCCCCTGGAGTACATTTTTAATTTTATATTTTATTTTAAGATTACATTGTCTATCATTTCAATATTTCTAAAATTATTATTTATAATTATGTATTATAATATAATTTATGATTATAATAAAATAAATATAATTATCATATCTGTGAGTTAATCCTAAGAATTACAGGCCCACAATATAAACAAAAATTTCTATGCAAAAAAAATAGGATCACTTTTTGCATCAAAAAACTGACAGAATTAGAACGCTAGGGGGGTTAAATAATGTTGTATTAATAAAATGAGCACCAAATGATGAGTGCAGAAATAGCTGATTTGTCATTGCCTATATTTGGTGCATGTATGTTACGGTAACTAGTTCTATTCTATTCTAGCTTTAAACATGCATCTTTAATGTTTGTTTTCATTGTTGCCTGTAGGTTTTATCTCAATGTCAACAGTGGTCCCCAGATGAAAAAAGATTGGACACCACTGATATAAATAGTAATTCATATTATTATGCTAATATTAATTTTTAGATCTCTTCGTACCCTGAAATTCTTTTTCTCCCTGAACTTACTGGGCTCATCTAAAAATCCTTTATTGGTGGTAGATCTCTCCATACACAGTCTGCTCTGACAATAAACTAACTTTTCCAAGCAGTCCAAGGATTACTTTTCCAATCTTTTCCACACTACTTAGTAGAAACATGACTGCCTTTGTCCAACCACTTTGAAAATGTGGCACATAATATGGCAATTAAATCTGAACAGATAAAGATAGGTTACTCTCAGTAAAACTGTATGCTGAAGTACATATACGGTAGGAACACAAACAGCTGAAGTTATGGGCAAATGTTAGTTTTATCGGTCAACAATATATGCAAATTTAGATTTTTTTCCTGTAAAAGTTGAAGCTTGTCCAACTGCTCACTCTACCTCTATTCTCATAATTTCCATGTAATGCCATTGAATATTGGGAGGGGGCAGGTAAAGATTTACTTTTACATGGGAATTCAGGATTTGACTGGTGGGTTTTTGTTGAATGTACCTTTTGCTGTTGAGTCTTTTACATATTCTGTTTGAAATGCTTACGTTTGCCACAGGTTTACCTAAATGTTTGTGTATTTCTTTGCATACATACCGTGTTTCCCCGAAAATAGGACACCCCCCGAAAGTAAGCCCTAGCAGGATTTTTGGCTGTTTTCCAGCAAGCTCGAAATATAAGCCCTCCCCCGAAAGTAAGCCCTAGCTTAATACCGTAGCACATACTGTACATAGTGGTGGGGGAGGAAGTAAAGGACATCACAGACTGTCACACGAGTGCAGGACTGTCACAACATCACTACCCCGTACCTACGCGTATTCCAGGCTCACACAATCCATCACTTCTCCGGGGGCAGAGCTGATGATTGTAGAGAGAGATGTGAAGGGAGGGCACACTGAGCCTGTCACATCTCTCCTTCTCAAATGATCGTGGTGGGGGGAGGAGAAAAGAGAGGACGCTGAGGATGCCACACCTCTCCTCCAGTGCAGTGCAGAACTGATTGTGCTGGGGGGAGTGAAGGGAGAACAGCGTGGATAAGGCTGTCCCATCTCTCTTCCAGAGCACAGTGATGCAGGACTGATTGGGGGGGGGGGGGGAGGGTAGAAGAGGGAGGACACAGCACACAGCTTACTTACAGAGTTACCATGATGTCACAGAATGTGATAACGTTTGGAATAAATGTAATTTTTTTGCCGTTTGTTGTTGTTCTCAAAATATAAGCCCTACCTGAAAATAAGCCCTAGGGCATGTCTTGGAGAAAAAATAATATAAGACAGTGTCTTATTTTCGGGGAAACACGGTAGTAATGTTTTCCCAGGTCTCCTTGTCAGATGCCCTTTTCAGAGTCTCTGGATGGAGAAGATACTTAGATGCAGAGAAACGTAAATTTAATTGCTTGTATGCAGTAAGTCATTTCTTTAAGGCTAAACACGGTTAGGTATGAATGCCAGGCCCCCCGGCCCTACACTGTGTCTGCGCTCGTTAATGGAGAGGTGTTCATTAGCACAGATTAATGAGGCATTCATCTTTTTTGCAGCTCAGATTGTTGAAACTAATGAGCCTCACCAACCTCGCCTGACTCCCAGCCTGTCTGTGCTGCAGATGTTGGTGCATGGACCCTTTCAGCGCCTGATACTTAGGTTAAAGCACCAGTAGTAGGAGGACTTCCAGGAGTTTACCAACCAGACATCAATGTGATGCTCACAGTGTATGTAGGAGCAACAAAGCCCAGTATGCCATGGCTACTAAACATTCCACCATGCCCTGGCGATATGATACTTTAACTTCAATTTTAGAACTACAAGTATCAGCTTGATAGCATTATTTCCTAACAGTGATTGCATAACTGAATTATACTAAATGTAAATAGTAGGCAAACATTTTGTAAATAAATACTGATCACAAATCAGAAAAATTTTACCTTGTTTCCTTATATTGTCTTTGCTCTGATGCACATTAAATTAGTGGAGATGAAAGCATGGCAGCTATGCATGAAAACAGTGCTGTGGTGGATTATGATTGACTGACAACAAGAGGTTATTCCAACAGAGTTTGTGATTGATTGACTGTCTGTGCCTGAACATGTGTACCCTGATCCTATGGCTGATTGCCAGGGCCTTGGCAATCATCTCTTGACCAGGAGCCTCAGCAATGCAAAAGTTGCCTGATTAAAAAAAGACTGTTATGGCACTGAATCACACCCCTTTGTTCTTCTTTGAACACAGGAAACAAGAGGGAAATCTCCCAAAAGGGGTCAGAGAGAGAAATAAAAGCATTTCTTCCCCATTTTAGATAAAAACACAATTTTGGCTGGATTTAGACTTTAAAGAGCAACTAAACTAAAAAAAAAACCCCATTCACCTTCAATCCCGCAGTGCAGTCAATCGGTCTGGAGGTCTCTTTCAGAATAGAAGATGTCACAGTAGCAACAAAAATTCAAATTTATCTCTTTATATACTGGTATATACAAAGGTATTGTTTCCTTCAGATGCTTTACTATGTGAGGTCTTGTGAGCCTGTGATGTTCTCATGGACCACCCATGTTGGCTATTTTGGGGGGGGGGGGGGGGGGCAATAAACTAACAATTAGTTGCAATAAACTAACAATTGCTTGTCTGCACACATGTGGAGAGCCTAATCCTCATGTAAGTTATCAATCTGCCAGCATTCAGCTAGACCTCTGCGCTGCCTGCTTCTGCCTGCATCCAGGCTCCACATAAATATACAAATATCTGGAAACACAAACAACAGCGTGGACTGCTGGACATGCAAAGGGGCAGCTGCACTTCTTAGGATGCACTGTTTCCCTAGACATCATTAGTTAGAATCTTTTAAGCATTATTTCTATGAGAGCCCCCAGCTTCAAATAAAGAACTTCAACCTTTTCAGATGCTGCAGGATAGGGTTGTGTTTCCTGCCAGAATATAAATTTGTGTCCCTATGGAGGAAATTTGCCTTTACTTCCTGTGTTGTATGGCACCCACTGTATAAGCAGGAAGTGAGAGGAAATCTGAATCCTCCTTTCTGTACCAGATAATGTGTTTTATTACTGTTTGTTGAAAATCTCTGATCTCTGATATATACATGAGTATGTAACATACGAGTACACAACACATGACATGAATAGAGCATGAGTAAGGGGTATAACAACATAGCTTATGCCATACATGGGTCAGGAGTGTACAACATACAGCACAGCATATACAGTTCAGTATTTGGGAGTGTATACCATAAAATACAGCATATATAGTGCCAGGGGTATATAACATACAACATGTACAATGCATGAGTCAGGGGTACATAACATACAAATTAGCATATACAGTGCATGAGTCAGGGGAATATAACATACAACACAGAATATACAGTGCATCATCTAGACGTACGCAACATGTAACATAACATATACAGTGCCAGGATTATCATAAAATGTGGCATATACAATGTATCATTCAGGAATATGTAACGTATTGCAATGCATAAAGTTCAATGATTTGGGGTGTGTAATGTACAGCACTTCATACAGAGTGAAGCCATAGGAAGTAATATACAACATGGTTTATGGAGTGCAGGAATCAGGGGTACAAAATGCAGTGCCTCTATATTGCTAGAGCTGCAGTAAAAAAATATTATTTAATTATTAGTGGCAAGAGACAATAAAATTCACTTTATTGCATTGGGGATCAGTGCTAAAACCCATCCTCCCAAACTATTGGTGGCCAGTGGTAGAACAGAAATATTTTTTTTTGCCTGACAAAACATTCATTTATAGAGATCCATGTCCAATGCTGCTTCCTAACTTTTTTTATACCATGGAGGAATCCTTGAAATATCATATGAGTTTTAGTAAGCCCCATTCAAAATCATATGTACAAGTTATGGCTCATTAGTGTGATCAGAAAGGTATTGTAATAAATGAATAAGAAATGTGGTGTATTCAGCATATTTTACACTCAGCGCAGATCTTTTATAACGCTCCCCTATGTAACAACTCTACTTTCAGTAAAATGAAATTGACATGAAAAAAGAAAATAATAACCACAAAAGAAATGTAAGCAGCAAAACTTATGATCTTTAAATTACTGGTCAGTAGATATATGTTTCCTTATATTATTAGTTATTACAATGCTGGTATTTAGAAAAGAAATGCTTCCTGACATTATTAGTAAATAAAAGGTCTCCACACATTGATGGTTAGTAAAAAAAAAAAATCCCATTATAATATATAGTCAGTTGAATCAGCACTACCCTACATTGCTGGTCAATAGAATAGGCACTCTCATACATTGGTAGAGTAGTGTAACTTTACATTGGTGGTCTGTAGAATAGGCACCCTCTGACATTGGTGGTCAGAAGAATAGACACTCTCTTACATTGGTGGTCAGTTGAATAGGTGTTACCTTACACTGGTCAGTAGAACAGGCACTGTCTTACATTGCTGGTCATTAGAGAGGGTGCCATTATATTGGTGGTAAGCGAAATAGGCAGTCTCCTTCATTGGTGGTCAGTAGATTAGGCAGTCTCTTACATTTGTGGTCAGAAGAATAGACACTCTCCTACAATTATGGTCAGTTGAATAGGTGTTACTTTACATTGGTGGTCAGTAGAATATACACTCTACGACATTGGTGGACAGTAGAATAGACAATCTGTTACATTGGTGGCCAGTAGAAAAGGCATTCTCTTACATTCGTGGTCAGTAGAAAAGACACTCTCCTACTTTGGTGGTCAGTAGAAAAGACACTCTCCTACTTTGGTGGTCAGTAGAATAGGCATTCTCTTACATTTGTGGTCAGTAGAATATACACTCTCTTACATTGGTGATAAGTAGAAAAGACAATCTGTTACATTGGTGGTCAGTAGAATAGAAACTCTCTTACATTTGTGGTCAGTGGAATATACACTCTCTTACATTGGTGGTCAGTAGAATAGACACTGTCTTACATTTGTGGTCAGTAGAAAAGACATTCTCTTACATTGGTGGACAGTTGAATTGGTGTTACTTTACATTTGTGGATAGTAGAATTCACACGTTCTTACATTGGTGGTCAGTAGAATAGACAATCTCTTATATTGGTGGTCAATAGAATAGACACTCTCTTACATTTGTGGTCAGAAGAATTGACACTCTCCTACATTGATGGTCAGTTGAATAGGTGTTACTTTACATTGGTGGTCAGTAGAATATACACTCTCTTACATTTGTAGTCAGTTGAATGGGCACTTTCTTACATTTGTGGTGAGTAGAATAGACACTCTCTTACTTTGGTGGTCAGTAGAATGGACAATATCTTAGATTTGTAGTCAGTAGAATAGGCACTCTCTGAAATGTGTGGTCAGTAGAATAGAAACTCTTCTATATTGATGGTCAGTAGAATGGACAATCACTTACATTGGTGGTCAGTAGAATAGGCACTCTTTTACACTTGTGGTCAGTAGAATAGACACTCTCTTACATTGGTGGTCAGTAGATTAGAGACTCTCTTACATTGGTAGTCAGTTGAATAGGTGTAACCTTACACTCGTGGTCAGTAGAATAGGCACTGTCTTATATTGATGGTCATTAGAGAGGGTGCCATTATATTGGTGGTCAGTGAAATGGGCACTCTCCTACATTGGTGGTCAGTAGAATAAGCACTCTCTTACATTGGTAGTCAGTAGAGTAGCCACTCTCTAACATTGGTGGCCAGTAGTATAGACACTCTCTTACATTGGTGGACAATAGAATAGACACTCTCTTACATTATTGGTTAGTAGAATAGGCACTCTCTTCCATTTGTGGTCAGTAGAATAGACACTTTTCTACATTGATGATCAGTAGAATAGGCTCTGTCTTATATTGGTGGTCATAAGAGAGGGTGATATTTTAATGGTCATCAGTGAAATAGGCACTCTCCTTCATTGGTGGTCAGTAGAATAGGCACTCTCTTACATTGGTAGTCAGTAGAATAGACACTCTGTTACTTGGGTGATCAGTAGCATAGACACTCTCTTACATTGGTGGTCAGTTGAATAGGTGTTACTTTACATTGGCGGCCAGTTGAAATCACACACTCTTACATTGATGGTCAGTAGAATAGACAATCTCTTACATTTGTGGTCAGTAGAATAGACACTCTTTTACATTGGTGGTTATTTGAGTGGGTGTTAACTTACACTGGTGGTCAGTATAAAAGGCACTATCTTACATTGGTGGTCATTAGGGAGGGTACCATTATATTGGTGGTCAGTGAAATAGGCACTCTCCTACATTGGTGGTCAGTAGAATAGGCACTCCCTTACATTGGTGGTCAGTAGAATAGACACTCTCTTACTTGGGTGATCAGTAGAATAGACACTCTCTTTTATTGGTGGTCAGTTTAATAGGTGTTACTTTACATTGGTGGCCAGTAGAATTCACACACTCTTACATTGATGGTCACTAGAACAGACATTCTCTTACATTGTTGGTCAGTAGAATAGACACTCTCTTACATTGGTGGTCAGTAGAATAGACACTCTTTTACATTGGTGGTCAGTTGAATTGGTGTTACTTTACATTGGTGGTCAGTAGAATATACACTCTCTTACATTGGTGGTAAGTAGAATAGACAATCTGTTACTTTTGTGGTCAGTAGAATAGGCACTCTCTTACATTTGTGGCCAGTAGAATAGACACTCTCTTACAATGGTAGTCAGTGGAATAGACACTCTTTTACATTGGTGGTCAGTTGAACAGGTGTTACCTTACACCGGTGGTCAGTAGAATAGGCACTATCTTACATTGGTGGTCATTAGGGAGGGTGCCATTATATTGGTGGTCAGTGAAATAGGCACACTCCTACATTGGTGGTCAGTAGAATAGGCACTCTCTTACATTGGTGGTCAATAGAATAGACACTCTCCTACATTGTTGGTCAGTAGTATAGACACTCTCTTACACTGGTGGTCAGTAAAATGAACACTATCTTACATTGGTGGTCAGCAGAATAGGCACTCTCTTACATTGGTGGTCAGTAGAATAGACACTCTCTTACTTGAGTGATCAGTAGAATGGACGCTCTCTTACATTGGTGGTCAGTACCTTACACTGGTGGTCAGTAGAATAGGCTCTGTCTTACATTGGTGGTCATTAGAGAGGGTGCTATTATAATGGTGATCAGTGAAATAGGCACTCTCCTACATTGGTGGACAGTAAAATAGGCACTCTCTTACATTAATGGTCAGTAGAATGGAGACTCTCTTACAATGGTGGTCAGTAGAATAAAGACTATCTTACATTGGTGGTCAGTTGAATAGGTGTTATCCTAGACTTGTGGTCAGTAGAACAGGCACTGTCTTATATTGGTGGTCATTAGAGAGGGATCCATTATATTGGTGGTCAGTGAAATAGACACTCTCCTACATTGGTGGTCAGTAGAATAGGCACTCTCTTACATTGGTGGTCAGTAGAATAGACACTCTCTTACATTGTTGGTCAATAGTATAGACACTCTCTTACATTGGGGGGCAGTAGAATAGACAGTCTCTTACATTAGTGGTTAGTAGTATAGGCACTCTCTTACATTTGTGGTCAGTAGAATAGACACTTTTCTACATTGATGGTCAGTTGAATATGTGTGAGTTTTCATTGGTGGTCAGTAGAATATACACTCTCTTACATTGGTGGTTAGTAGAATATACAATCTCTTACATTGGTGGTCAGTAGAATAGACAATCTGTTACATTTGTGGCCAGTAGAATAGGCACTCTCTTACATTTGTGGTCAGTAGAATAGGCACTCTCTTACATTGGTGGTCAGTAGAATGGACACTCTATTACGTGGGTGGTCAGTTGAATTGGTGTTACCTTACACTGGTGGTCAGTAGAATAGGCTCTGTCTTACATTGGTGGTCATTAGAGAGGGTGCTATTATAATGGTGATCAGTGAAATAGGCACTTTCCTACATTGGTGGTCAGTAAAATAGGCACTCTCTTACATTGGTGGTCAGTAGAATAGAGACTCTTACATTGGTGGTCAGTAGAATAGAGACTCTCTTACATTGGTGGTCAGTTGAATAGGTGTTACCTTACACTCGTGGTTAGTAGAATAGGCACTGTCTTATATTGGTGGTCATTAGAGAGGGTGCCATTATATTGGTGGTCGTGAAATAGCCACTCTCCTACATTGGTGGTCAGTAGAATAAGCACTCTCTTACATTGGTGGACAGTAGAATAGACACTCTCTTACATTGGTGGTTAGTAGAATAGGAACTCTCTTACATTTGTGGTCAGTAGAATAGACACTTTTCTACATTGATGGTCAGTTGAATAGGTTTTACTTTACATTGGTGGTCAGTAGAATATACACTCTTTTACACTGGTGGTCAGTAGAATAGACACTCTCTTACATTGTTGGTCAGTAGAATAGACACTCCCCTACTTTGGTGATCAGTAGAATAGACACTCTCTTACATTGGTGGTCAGTTGAATAGGTGTTACCTTACACTGGTGGTCAGTAGAATAGTGACTGTCTTACATTGGTGGTCATTAGGGAGGGTGCCATTATATTGGTGGTCAGTGAAATGGGCACTCTCCTACATTGGTGGTCATTAGGGAGGGTGCCATTATAGTGAAATGGGCACTCTCCTACATTGGTGGTCATTAGGGAGGGTGCCATTATATTGGTGGTCAGTGAAATGGGCACTCTCCTACATTGGTGGTCAGTAGAATAGACACTCTCTTACATTGGTGGTCAGTAGAATAGACACTCTCTTACAATGTTGGTCAGTAGTATAGACACTCTCCTACAATGGTGGTGAGTAGAATAGACACTCTCTTACATTGGTGGTCAGTAGAATAGGCACTAACAAATAGGGTGTGCAAACAGAAATGATGAAATCACTAAATACAACCCAAAAACATTTTTACTTATTCTCTTTTCTGTGGGAGAACAGTTAATACAGAAATATATTAATTGATATTACTTTAGTCCATCCAGTACCCCAAATAATTTGACAGCAAAGTTCATCCTTTGCAACAGAAACCATATAACTATAACGATAAAACCCTAATTACTGAGTCAGTACAGTGAAAAACTTTTCATTCAGTTAACCCCCTTGTCCCCTAAAATCCCCCTTCTTTCAGAATCTTGGGGGTAATGGCCACTGCCTGTCTCTGAGAGAGGAAAGAGAAGACAGCGTAAATCAAAAAGCTTAAGGGTATGAAAAAAAACTCCCCTCTCACCCAATCAGAGTCTCGTGAATAATTAAACTGATCAGTGTAATTAGCTTAATTAAGTTAATTTGACTATGGGACATGGCCATATGGCGAGGAGGAAACAAAAGAGGGAAACTAATTAAAAGTAAAATAATGCAGATTTTAATTAACTCGATCCCCAGACATCAGCAGATCCGGGCCCGGGCCCCAGCGTAGTAATTAAAAAGCGCGCTTTCACAGGCAACATTTTTAAATCCACCCCTCCCCTGCTTCACTGCAAGCCCCTCTGTGCTAAAGTGCCCCTCCTATCCCTGAGACAAGAACTAATTAAAACTGTAAATGAATTAGCTGCGTTGTATTTTTGGAACAGAATTAGTAATGAGAATTTAGGCCTTAGATCTTTTGCGTAGTCACATTTTTTTTCTAGGAACACTAAAGAATAGGCCTGATTCACAGAGCTAACAATCCAAAAAAAATTATATTTATGGTGCAGGTGGGCAAGGAGTATTTGGAGTTACCTAGTAGAACCTTGGAGCTTTTTAAATAGTTAGATTGGCCTGTGGGAATTTCTATCTTTGCCAGCTCCCACGAGGTCCTTATGAAGTTGTCACTTGATGTCACAGACATATCACAGAGAACACTCACACCGTCATTTGACTTTATGGAGCATTTAAGCTACGTACACACTTCCAATTATTATCGTTGGAAAACGAACGACGAACGTTCCTGCACGATATATACGAACGATCTTATAGCACCGATCCTGCACATAGAGATAACGACACGATCGTTCGTAGATATTGTACACACAATAGATACGATCGTTTGAGAGATAGAGGAACTATGTGCACTTTTTTACGAACGATTTTTTGCCCAATCGATCGTTCGTCGTTCGATTGGAACGATAAAAATTGGAAGTGTGTACGCACCTTTAGTCTTAGTTCAGTATCCTGGTGACAATAGGGCTTATTCACTAAAGGAATTTTTTCTGTTTTTTTCTCTTTCTCTTAGCTTAGTGAATAGGATGAAAAGTCACTTTGCAAAGTATACCCAGTCATGTGCAAGGAAATTAAAAAAAAAATGTCTCAAATCAGTAGACCAGAGCAAAATCTAATGCCACCTAGCCTCTTTCCAATTGCAAAATAAAGATGCAGATAAATCATCACTCCAGGAGTGTCCAGGAAGTACAGACTGACAGTGGATGATGTCATCACAATTTATTATGTCCTTCTAGGGAGAAAAGCAGACAAAGGTGCTGTGAAGAAAAGAACTGTGAGAGGTAATAAATACTGATTTACCATGAATGCAATTAACATTAAAAATATTTGATGCTCAGTTCTTTTTAATAGTCCATCAATATATCAGTCAATATATGTCTGCAAGACTATAGGACATCCATGCTGTACATGTTGTAACTTTACGTTACATTTGGTATTCAGGATCCAACCTTCAAATTGTACCCCCAATTGTGTCGAGACTTTCCTTTGTTACCTATTTGTCACAGTTTGTGACCTATACTTTTGTATAGGGATACTTTGTCTGGTAATCAAGTGAATTCCCTATGATTAGGGGGATCACTTCTGATATGTGAATTGTATGTGTAACCACTTATCTAGACAGTAAGGTGGTCTACTGCTCTCAGATTTAATGTAATCAGGTAATAAACATTAAAAGTACCTGCCAATACAAAACTACTTCTTTCCCTACTTACTTTTTTCATCTTAATATTCTTTTTTGGGGTTGGCAGAATCTGTACTTGACCAAAGGCCCCTCCTATTGTGTGCGACTTCCCCCACCTCCTAGGTTATAAGCACTTGAGGCAGAGTCCTCTTCTCCTTCTATATCACTGTCTGTATCTATCATTTGCTAACCCTATTTAATGTATAGCACTGGGTAATATGTTGGCGCTATTAAATCCTGTTTAATAATATTATTAATAATAATAATAATAATAATAATATTATTAATAAAGGCCATGGACTATACATAGCTCATAATTGAGTACAACAAAATCAGGCAATCCAGCAGTAAGGGAATGTAATGATGTCAGTATGTTTTATTTCACATTGATGGATTACTACAAGATTCTAATACATGCTATTTGTGGAGCTTGCTCCATAACCTGATTTCCCAATGCTGTGATTGCTACAAGATGCTACCGAAAGCTACTTGTCTAGCCTATTCCAGAGGGGTCCAATGGTTTAGAAATACTACTCTCAAAACAAAAGGAAAGCAATAGTAATAGTATACCTGCTATTACAAAGTTCCTGTGCTAGAATAAATTACTAGAAGTACTGATTATTTGATGTACAAATATCAAATTACTCTGTATGGTATGTAGTGGTGCCACACAAACTGTATGGAGCATATTGCAGTGATATGGAACATTGCACCTTGTGTAGCAGTCAATCACTATTTGTAACAATTAAAAGAAGATCTAAACCTTAACTGGACAACACACATGCATTTTATACAATTTCAATAGTTTTTTATGGTATATTATTTTTTTTAATATATTGTCATTCTTTGTTGCATCTAAGCTCTTGGGGATAAACCTGCATTCCTTTGGCACCTCTGTTCCTCTAATTATAGGGGAATCTGCATATCTTCTATTTAATGCATAATCTATTTCAGTGAACGGCTTTGTGGCTTTGCCTTTTCCTTTTTTTTTTTGTGTGGTTTTTTTTTTTTTGTTGGGGGGGGGGGGGGGGGGGGGGGGGGGGGAGAGCAGAGATATAGAATCCTTCATTTCTCATGTAATATGTCTCCAGTCTTTGGAATTACCCCAGTCTGCAACAACTGTCTATAGCTTATCCCTAGTCTGCGAAAACATTAATAGATTTTTCCCAGTCCGCAACAATGTCTATAGCTTGTCCCCAGTCTCCAACAACTTCTATAGCTTGTCCCCGATCTGCAACAAAATCCATAGCTTGTCCCCAGTCTACGACAACTTCTATAGCTTGTCCCCAGACTGCAACAATGTCTATAGCTTGTCCCCAGTCCCTTATCATCTCTTGTAGTATGTATGCGGTCATCTCTGACAGCTTTCTGTAGTGTTACAATTAGTGAATTTTAAGTATGGGCCATTTGGTGATCCTATTCGGTGACAGTGCAGGAGAACAATTGGCATGCAGGGACAGAGAGTTGTCAACTGCCAAAGGTGCCTAAACAGGACTTAAGTGAATCACCACATGCCATTTGGATGAAAGCTGTAGATTTCAATAGATTGAAAATGACTTTGGTATTACATGAACATGTTAAAGAATATATTTTGTGATTATGTTTACATATTTTTTGTTTTTTTAACAAAACTCACGTAACGTGATCCTCTAAACAAAAACCCTGTGCTCGGAAAAAAAGTGTACGTGCAAAAACACCACACAAAAACCGTGCACTTGGGTACTATTTGTGATCCCACCTCTAAAGTGGAAGGGCCACCCAATTTCCCCAGACAACCCAGAGCAAGGCCCCTGACGGGGGCTGGGTACTAAGGCCACCCAGCCAAAGCTGGAGTGGACCTTCTAGCCCGTCTGACCAAAGTCAGACGGGGTCTTTTTCTCTATGGGACTGCATAAGCAGTCCCAACTGATACTAGGCTGGGAGCTCTCCTGAAGAGAGACTCCCAGTAAGGGAGAGTGCCTGACCATAAGACCAAAGCACTCCCCAAGACTTCAGGGCTAGCCCATAAGGGAATAGCACCGTCCATCAAAAAAGGGCACACAACTACCACACCAGTGACAAGTGACAACAGAAAAATACATAAAAAATAAGTGCTTACTGCATAACACACTTGGCAAGGATAAAAAATTGCCCATCTGCACTAGCCGCAGCTAATGCAGAATGAAAGCAAGTGCTAAATTAGCAATGTTACGTGCCTGTGTACATTAAATAAACAGTGGGTTCACCACGCCCAAAGTGATATTAAGGTACTCCTGGTTCACCACTCCAGTGGGACGACACTAAGCAAGATTCAGCCCCCTCTCAAGACCTGATAGCCAGACCAAGGCTTCCCCGCTCCAACCAGTGGGACAGACCACTATTTGGGAGCTCCTTATCAGGGCAGGCCCCATGCCTCTCCCTGGTGGAGGGATAACCAGAGGAATAAGCATAGGGCTGCCCCTTACAGAGCATCACCATCTAGCTGTCCATCCTAGCAGGCGTACTAATCCACTGCATTCTTGCCAGGAATACAGCACCGTTCCTCTCCTGCACACTGGAAGGATTAGGTACTACACTTGATTTTAGCCAAAAGGCCGAGAAGCGAGTGATTATGTTTACATATAGTTTATCTAATGGTAAATTTAGTAGCATAACTAAGCTACTAAAACTTGCCCATGTGCTCTTACCCTTTGGGTATCAATTCCAATCACACATAGGGAAATGTTTCCCAGTAAATTGAAGATTAAGCCTTGGCATGCAGCCCTACAGAGAAAACTCACTGTGCGCACACATCCTTAATCTAGGCTTCAGCTCTTGATCTGCATGGGTTAAATTGACACGCTTCAAAGGATGGACTAGAGCAAAATGCCAGCTTCTAATCAGATATGCAAATTGCAGACTTGTCAGCTCAAATATACTGTTTTATTAAAAGCTCATTTTCAAAGGCAACTGAAAAAAATCTGGTTGAGATGTTCTAACAATAAACTGTGACTAAAACACAATTTCTTTTCCTAATGCACTCAGAACCAAAGCTCAGAAATTGATACATTGTTACAGTTCTGTCAAGATGAGGTAAGGGAAGCCATTTTGTACTTGCAGTTTGACAAACACCACCAGAACTGTACAAAACATAAGGGTATGTTCACTCAATCATGAATAAATTATTTTTTTTGTGAAAGAATACCTTGGCTCCAATTAAGGCCCAACCCCAGCCAAACCATTTTATTTCATTTTGGATAGAGCTGGAAAGGGGATTGAGCATTCTGTCCTCGTTTTAATTGCTTTATGATCCCTACCCTCATACAGTGGAGAGCCAATCTGGAAATCTCTCCAGTGGAGACATAAAAAAATCATTACTTTGGTGGCATGAGAAATGGAATATAAAATTGCTGACAATGTTTTGGGTCACAGCCACTGCCTAATTTGTTATATGGGTGTCACAGGGACAGGAGGTAAAGGAAACACTCACTAGTGAGTAGTGTTGGTGTTGAAATTCAGGCTGTCCTTGCTGTTCGACTCGAATATGGCTGTTCGATTTGGATAGACCGGACCTGAAAAACAGGGGATTTGACTTCGCAAATTCATGTGTAAAATTATGTGTAAAAAGGTTATCCCACAATGAGAGGATGATTTCCATGGCTGCATTCATTCTGAGCACAGCCGTGGGAATCCTCCTGTCAGTGGGGGATCCCCGGGCACTAGAGGTTAAAAGAGGCCAAGTCTCCCCATTTATTCACCTCTAGTGCTCTGTGATTGGCTGAGGAAAGGAAAATCCTGATGACGCTTGAGATGTCATCAGGGTTTACCTTTCCTCAGCCAATCACTCTCATCTGAGTTCAGTTCCCACAGTCATCAATGATAAGTACATCCTGGGAAGCCTGGGAACCTACGGTCACAGCTGATTGGAGGCACGCGAGTGCTTCCAATCAGCTGTGACTCGAGATGAACTCTCAATGGGGTTTCTCTATTGAGAGTTCATCTGAGTTCAGTTCCCACGGTTACCGGGCTGATAAGTACAGCTCGGGGAGCGCGGGAACTTGCGATCACAGCTGATTAGAGGCACGCGAGTGCTTCTAATCAGTTGTGACTGCAGGCGAACTCTTAATGGAGTTTCTCCATTGAGAGTTCATCTAAATTCAGTTTTCACAGTTACCGAGCTGTACTTCTCATTAATAAGTACAGCCTAGTGACCGTGGGAAATGTCACAGCTGATTGGAGGCATGCAAGTGCTTCCAATCAGCTGTGACTTCAGGCGAACTCCAGATGAACTCTCATCTCTATCTCATCTCTATCTCATTCAGAGAATCTCTATCCAAGAACACATACTATAGTTATGCTAGGGCTGCAAGAGCAATCAGGGGAGCTCTTGCAGTTTACTCTCCCCTGATTACTCTTGCAGTTCTACAGACTCCGGAATAATAACCCGAATCCCCCTCCCCCCTATAGACTTTAATGGTGTTCGAATTCGGTGTTCAATCACCCAAAAAAATATCAGGCTATTCAATTGATTAGCCACCGAATCAAACACTGAGCTATTCGACTAACACTACTAATGAGGTCAAACATGAAGAAATAAAGTTCAATGGAATCCCAAGAAACAGTTTTTTTGTAATTAGTAGGAAACCTGTACTGTGAGTACTGTGAGTGTAAAAGGCTAATTATCATTTATTCAGAATACGGTGTGACACTTTAAAACAGCCATTGTAGACCAAGGTTCCTCAAACTGTGGATGATGCCAGAACAGGTCTGGGGCCAACACCACTTGATAGAGCCTACCAAGACTGTTTTTACTTGAATTTAGAGTGGCATTCCAGCCACCAGTGTAGGGGGACATTCTTTATACTCATCAAAAACTTAAAAGTCTTTTCCCACTGACCCACCAGGAAAAATATTTCAAGGGTTCCTCAAGACCTGAAATTTTTTTTACAGGGTTCTCTATGCATACAAATGTTGAACAAGGCTGCCTTAAAAACTTCAAGGAAAGCAGCACCAGAAAAGGCACTATGAAAATTCTTCCATCACTGTGAATGCCAATACACACTTTGTCCTAAATACATTTCATTAGAGTCTGCTCCCTCATTTTGTTTGTGTTATGCTTTAGGGTTGTATCAATGGTTAATTTAGTTTTATGTAACCGGATATGTAACAGTCACTGCTATTATTCTATATTGGACATGAGGCACGGATGAATACTATCTCTTACTTATCGACTTCCCCTGGCGTTACCTCGCAGCCTGGAAAAGCAGGATGTCTGGGGCTGGGTTCCTCCAAAAGATTGCAGCCCAGTTGCTTTTGATATCTTCTGTCTGTCCATTGTACCCTGAAGGGACTGCCATGCGTCATGAAGTGATTCCACTGCTGCCGTTATCTGGCACACAGAGCAGGGGAACCAAAGAACCATTGTTTATTCCACTATCACAAGTCCAGGGCAGTGATAATACAACTTTAAAATAAATAAATAAAAAAAATATGCCTGATAGGGCCTCATAACAAAACCAACTGTAATCCCCATGTTGAAATTGACTCTTCTAGTGATACAAAACTCTAATTACTTTAACAGCTATGTAAACGTGTGGAGAGGTTTACATGTTGAATATTATTTAGAGGTGGCTCACCTTGAAGAAAACTTAATATATATCCATATAGTGAGGGGAAGGAGAACACACCCTACACCACTTTAGCAGCTATCCTATGGAAACTCCAGGAATTTTTAAATTTTTTTTATCCAAATGTATAATGTAATAATTCAGTCAGCAATGGCATTAAATAATGTACCTTGTTAAATGTACAATGTTAAAATCCCAGCAGATACAAAAAAAACACACAAATTAATGCAGTTCTGTAATAGTTAACATATCTTTATATTTATTGTTTTTAATGCATACAGTGTAATTACAAGAATTTGACTTATTATCAGCCTAGCAGTCCTTGCATCAGAGATCACATTGGGGAACGAATTTAACAATCTGCTGCTTCTCCTTTACTGTCCAATAACAGGCTGGAGGAAGTGAATACCTATAAATGTGACTCATCTGCAGCAGAGAAAACTAAAGTCCTTGGTGCTGATAAACAGGTATGTCTGTGCAAATTTTCCAACAGATACACACTCCCTTAAAAGTACTTCACCTGTAAATTTCCAATAGGGCTGCACCTGCACCAGCGAGAGCTGGTAAAAACGTCAGGAAGCGAAGGGAAATCTGTTCAATAGGGACAGACCGCAAATTATTTTTCTATTAGGATCCATGGCAAGGTTAGAGCCCTCTGAGAATTGAATTGTTTTCTGTGCCTTCCTGTTCCAGTGACCCCAATCAGCTTTAGTTTAACAACCTGACAGAAATTTTAATCCTTTCATGTTGAAGCTGGGGTTTGTTTGCCAACCTTTTTGTCTCATTTAGGACAGTCATAGACATGCAGAGAGTAATGAGAGTTGTTTGAGCACTAGGCTCTGCTGCAATTCTTGTCTGACACTGAGGCACAGGCATATCCACAATAAGTTCAAAAAGAACATCTAGACTTACATTAGTGAAGGACTGCAGTGGCATGTATAATGTTAATGTAAGCCAACCCCAGAGGAACTGCTACTATAGATGTTGTGGGTTCCTGGTGTGCAGTTGTCTTTTTCATAAAGAAACTAACTCTGTCTTAGTTTAACTAAAAGAAGAATCACAGCAATCTTCTCTTCCAGTTGCTCCTGATCAATCTCTCATGCAGAACTGATTCTTATCATGTCAATAGGTGCAGGGGCAGTATCTAGAAGGATTCAGGGGACAGCCTTCTGTCTGGGCTAAAAACAAGTTCAGGCGAGGGGCGTGGCTTGCGCATGGCTGGGTAGAGACGTGAGAATCAGAGCTCCACACAGAGTGCTTTTTCCTCAGGCTATTTCTCCTCAATGCTGACGAAGACACCGAAGACTGGGCACAATAAGAAGGGGATTCCTCCTACTACACAACGCAGGCAGCGGGGAACCGCTAACAGTGATATTGCTGTTTTTTTTCCTCAAACACCGCCAGTCACTGAAGATCCGGGAGGGAAGGACAGGATGGCGGACGCACCATGCGGTTCCACTACCTCACAGCTATCTCCGCACTTCATGGATGATTCAGAGTCTCCTTCCTTGCCCATATCTAGGGGTGAGAAAGAATCCCCCTCAGCTTTAAAAGAAATAAGGGCATTTCTCTGCTCACTGCCTACCAGATCTGATTTAAGCTACGTACACACGTCAGATTTTTATCGCCCGATAATCGGCATCGGCCAATTATCGGGCGAAAATCTGCCGTGTGTACAGTCGGTGTCGTCCATCGTCCGGACGACCGACCTGCCGGATCCACGGACGATGGACGACAGCCGATCGTAATGAAAGTGAAGGGGAGAGCGCGCAGCAGGGTGCCGCTCCGTCGCTCTCCCCCTCCCCTCTCCATAGAGCATGAACGGTGCTGTATGTACAGCACCGTTCATGCATCGTGCACTCCCTTGTCGTTGGAAAGGATCGTGAAAGATCCTTTCCAACGACAAAAATTGGCAGTGTGTACGCAGCTTTAAGCTGTGTACACACCTGCAATTTTTCTCGTTGGAAAGGATCTTTCACGATCCTTTCCAACGAGAAAAGACTGCACGATGCATGAACGATGCTGTACATACATTAAAAATTATGTTTTTCATATTGGCTTCTTCTTCCAATGTTTTCTACTGAATAATCTCTTTTTGGAAAAAGATGATTGGAATCATGTTGCCCTCCAAGTCTACGTCCTAAGAGGTGACCCGGATTGCCTACTGCTGTGAATGTTCCTAGTATATGTTCCAACATTTATTTTTTATTTTTTACTCACTCCCTACAAAAAGGAAGACCTTTTGGTTTGACTATTTGATTGAAGCTGCGACATCGTATGGACATTGGATCATATCCCAGGTTTCAATTTATGTCTATATGCAGGCCTATTTATGTTAGCTGTCTATCTGAAAATTTTCATACTGTACTTTTTTGTTCAAAGAAGAGTTGTTCATTTTTGTTTAATGTAACAGTGCCTCTGTGTGGAGGCATCTCATGTTGATACAGGTTTATAGCCCTCCACGCCGCCACGTAGGGTTCCTAAGTTTATAGGGTTTTTCCCTACTTTTATAAGTCAGGTTCCTTAAGCTAGGGGCCTAGCAAGTAACTGTCTTACTTGCCTTTTACTTTTCTCCTTTTCCCTTTTTGTTTTGTCCCTGTTCTTGAGTGTTTCCCCTTTCTTTGTCCTACCTTTCAGTCCCTCCCCCTTCCTTGCCTTCACCTGCTTTGAGTAGTATTATACTCTGTTGAAGCATTCAAACTAAAAAGTACCATTCTATAGGATGACCAGTCTAAAGTTCTGCACTTATAATGTGGGAGGCTTTAATGTCCTCAATAAACAGACCCAAGTACTTGCATTGCACAAACAAAAGGTGGGGATCCTCTTCTTTCAAGAAACCCACTACCGATCAGGTCATATACCTCAGTCCCGCAACAGATATTTCCTGCACTGGTTTCACAGCACCAACCCTACGTCCAAATCAACAATCCGGTCCGATGGGTAGATTTTTATTTTTAAAAATAGGGCTCTATGGAAAAATATACACCCTAGCAAATCTGTATCTTCCTAATCATGGCCCGATCCAATATGGCATTGATGTATTGTACAAACTGATGTGTTTTAGAGAAGGTCAGGTTATTATTGGAGGAGACTTCAACTTTGTACTAGAACCCTCCATGGACTCCTCTTCAGGAACTGGCCCGTATTAGAGATCCAGGCTGACAAAATTTAAGCAGGCTCTCAACCAGTTTTCCCTAGTTGAAATGTGGAGAGTTACCCATTTCAATGATAGACTATTCTTTTTTCTCCCCGGCACATAATACGTATCATCACTTAGATATGTTTTTATTATCCCAACATATCTTGGTGACCCCACACAAAGCTTCTATAGGGAACCTCATCTGGTCAGATCATGCACCGTTTTTTTATCTCTGGGGTCACAGAGGTACCAAAATCTTCCTTTATATGGAAGTTAAATGACAATCTGCTGTTTGACCCACAGTGTGTGCAAGAGCTCCCCAATATTATCAAACATTTTCTATCAGACCATGCCACAGATGATACGCCCTTACCTATTAAATGGGAGGCACTTAAATGTGTACTGCAAGCCCATCTGATCAACCATGCAGCTAGGCTTAAAAAACACAAATCCGCCACTATCAAAGGTCTGTTGGCAGATATTGATTCTTTGGAAAAAGCCCATAAACAGAAACCCAACACAGGGCTCCTGCTATCCTTGTCCCAGAAAAAGTAACAATTAAGATTGCTCCTGGATGAATTCTCACTTAAGCTGAGAGATATAAACTGTAAATTATTTTAACACCAGGGTGACAAACCAGGGAAGTTACTAGCTGGGGCATTACACCCTAGAGTTAATAGTATCACAGTGCCCTGTATACATCAGAGATCTGGACAGAAAACCTTCAACCCGCAGGAATTTCATTCAGATTTATACAATCTGAAAGGGAAATTTGCTGATATTGCGGATCTCTTTCGGTCCAAGGTACATGACTATGTCTCTGACACAGCACTACCAACTTTACCTGCAGAAATTAAATCCCAATTAGACAGCCCTTTTACGGAAGTGGAATTACAAGCATGTATCTCTTCTTTAGTACCTGGTAAGAGTTCGGGTCCTGACGGGTTCACTTCTAGGTTTACAAGATGTTCCAGGAACTAATCTCACCATTTTTACTTTCTGTATTTAACGCTGTGTCGGCCACCTCTGTGTTCCCCATCCAATCCTTAGAGGCTCACATAATAGTGATACCCAAACCAGGTAGGGATTATACCATATGTAGTAACTACTAACCAATTTCATTAACTAACCTGGATATCCGGATCTATTCCAAGTTATTGGCCAACCGACTGAAAGCCTTACTGCCTCACCTTATCCATTTTAACCAGGCAGGTTTTGTGCTTGGACGGGAAACACAAGACAATACCCTAAAAGTAGTCTCTTTGATAAACTGGGTTGAAAAATCCGCAATCCTTGATGCCGAAAAAGCTTTCAACCGGATACACTGGGTCTTTCTTCAGGAAACCTTGAAACAAATAGGACTGGGTCCAAATATGCTAGGTCGCATACAAGCTCTATACACTGGCCCAACCACCAGAATTCGTGCAAATGGTATCCTGCCAGGGCCTTTGCAAATTCGTAATTGTACCAGGCATGGGGTGCCCTTTGTCCCCCCTGCTATATATTTTGGTTATGGAACACCTAGCTAATGCTATAAGGAATAACCCAGATATTAAAGGTGTGAAAATTGTAGAGAACCAATACAAACTTTCTATCTTTACAGATGTTACATCCCCTCATACCTCTATACCAGTGATTATGAAAGAAATGGAAAGGTTTGGTATGCTAAGTAACTTTAAGGGTAATTACGATAAAACAGAGGCCTTAAATGTATCAGTACCACCTGCAAAGGTGTCTGTTTTCAAAAGCAATTTTCCTGGCAAACTCAAGCCATTAAATATCTAGGGGTCACCATTCTGTCTAATCTTTCTGACACTGCTGAATTGAACTAAAAACCTTTGTTGAGGACTATAGATTCTGCTTTACGCTCATACACTCACTTACAAGTTTCATGGCTGGGGAGAGTGAATGTGGTTAAAATGGACATTCTGCCTAAGCTCTTGTACTTCTTCCCCATGCTTGCATTTTCCCCTCCTAATTATTTCTTTTCGCGTTTACATCATTTGATATACTCCTTTATTTGGCATAGGAAAAAAACCTGTATAAATCGATTAATCCTTTCTAGGAAAAAACTTACAGGTCCAGCCGTCCCTGATTTTAAAATGTATTACCAAGCTGCGGTGCATAGAATACTAGACTGGACTCACAAGAAGCAAAAAGCTTGGGTAACTATTGATGAATTATTGTTTTCAGGCCCTTTACATTTAACCGCCTGGATACAGCCACAACTTAGACCCCACTCCCCCTCACACCACCTACTGTATGTCAGACTCTGTTGGTGTGGGACGATCTGCTGAAGCAAGGGGTCCTTTCCTTTAGACCCAGGCCACTCTCTCCGTTTTTTTAAAATCTGGAGTTTACCCCATCTCTAGAAGTGTCTAAATTTTTGATTTGGAATATCAGTGACCATCCTAGAATAAGCCAGATCCTTATCAGGAGGAATATCCCTTCCATGCAGGACTTATGGGTGCATGGACACCAAGATGGAAGTACTTGGTTGGCGTATTTCCAATTGCAAGATTTTCTCCAAACTCAGCGCCCATTAACCAACATTTCTATACCTTTAACGACTTTTGAAGCTCTTATTTTGCAAAATGATAGAGTGACTCATTGCATAGTATCCATATATGAGATTCTCTTAACAGAACTCCGGACCACCAGGCCCCACTTTTTTAAATACTGGAAACGTGAATAAGGATGTAGGTTAGACCCTGCTGAGATAAACAAAAGTCTTGTACATATGCACATAAATTACTTAGATCAGCTAGAGACCAAGAAAGAAGTTCCAATATCCTTAGCAGATGGTACAAATGTCCAATATCCATACATAGATTTAACCCCGCATACTCCCCACTTTGCTGGAGATGTGGACATGACCCTGGCTCTTTGTTGCATATATGAAGTTCTTGCCCGTCTGTTGCTACACTGTGGAATAAGATATTTGCAGTTTACAATAAGATCATGGATGAGGACCTATCCCTAAGTCCACACATTACTTTGCTCGCTATTCTTCCTGGCTCTAATAAAGCTATTAAAAGTGGTCTTCTGTGCTACTTTATAGTGGCAGGACAGAGGATTATTGCTCAACATTAGGGTTCCTCCGAGAGCCCTACGATGGTGGAATGTAGCAAGCTTCGAAAGCCAAATACTCTAGGAAGAGAATGAGCCACGCCCTAACATAGAATGGGATATGTGGGAAATGTTTAGACTGTTTCCTGATGTCCAAGCATACCTCCAGTGACAAGACATGTAGAATGTTTCTTATAAGACTGTGTTCCCTTTCCATTTCAATATGGTGACTGTGTGTACCTGAATTAATTTACTGCATCCTGAGTCTGCAACAACTTTTAGGTATAATCGACAGCAGAATTTGTATATCCTAACTAGCCATGTGATTTACCGCTTTCTATGTTAAATGGTGTTTTAATAAGTGTATGGTACTAATTAATACTATTATTTCCTGTCATTACTTTTATCTTGATTCCCCACACACACACTTTTTTTGATTGTCTATTCCTAAATTATGTTCTTTGTTACTTTGTTAGTTTGTTTGTATGTTGTTGAAACATCAATAAAGACATATTATACATAAAAGATGGCAGGGCCTGCCTTGGGAAAGCTAAGAAAAAAAACTCTCAGGAAGGTCACTTCCAAACATTTATCACCTTTCCAGCACAGACAATCCAACAAACTCAATAATGATTGGCCACAAACATCCTTAACTCAGTTATGGTTAACTTCCACACCTACTACTGTAAGAAAAAGATTGGAGTTATCCATACCCTGGGCTACAGATGCTCAGGCTAGCTTCATCTCACCTGGCTTAGAAAACACTGCAAAAATCAATTTGGGGCACTTTAGCAGAAGGCTGATGGTGAGGGCCCCAACGTATTACTTACACCTGTACTGCGCCTTCCAAGATACAAAGCTATGTTAACTCCGCACCCCCATGATTCAACTTCAGACCATCATGTAATCTAAATGGAACCAGTTTCCATTATTGATTGAATATTACTTTACCTCTCTTCCTCAGGATGTAAGTCTATGAGTCAGTTGACTCATGGCCAACCATGTGCTCTTGCGTGGATGATATCTCCTCCAAGTAGTTATAAAAAGTAGGCTATGATGGTGGTGGCTAGTCTTTGCCTTTTATGGGTAATATACAGTTTTAACACTTATTCCTTTTTTTAATACACTAATGGAGTGGAAGGACACATTACATATAAACATGGATGGGTATAAGCTTTAAAAGGATAATTTTATCTGTTAGATAGTTATTGCTAAACTCCCCGACAGTCTATTCATCCCTCCTATACTGATCAGATGGTAGTCTCTGTGACCCGTAATATGTTGTGAAATGTCAGCTTTAAATATGGCTGCAAACCATGGCAGCCAATGTAGGCTGTGGTGAGTAGTTTGTCAGCAGAACTGAAATCTGTAGTACGGGGCTATGGTAGGGACTTAAATCAAATTTTCCATTAAGACACGTCCTGAATAAGAACTCCAGATATCGTCTTACTGGCAATACAAGACACCTTTCCTTTAACTACGGGTAAAAAAGTGTCATCATAATTTCTGGGTTTGTAATATCCCACCATATGGGAATAAATGTATTTATAGGAGTGATCTCCAGTGGAAACCCTACAACACAAGTATCTAATGCCGCCACAGACAAGTCCTCACCTAGACAGTTTACACCAGAGCACTGGCTAGACTGTACAGGCAGACATCAGTGATCTCCTATCTCAAGTATTTTGGCAGGACTGTAAAACAACATGGGGAATGGAGCTAGCAGAAAGGTGCTACAATGAAAGAATCCTGTGTATATGCTGAGAACTGCTGGGATCAGGCTTTGTTAAGATAAGGGAAGTTGGTGGGTCTGGATGCCTTGTCTGAACTTTCTTGGCTTAGCATGTTCAGGGAAGAATCCACTGGCTTGTGATGTGTTTTCTCAGGTGATTACTACTGCTTACCATGCTTACACGTGCAGGGTTCCTGCACTCATATACCAATCCAGCACCCATTGCACATTCTTGCCCCTTTGCCCCAATACTGCATACATTTTTTGTAGGCCCAATATAGAGAGATACTAAGGTGGCAGATCACGGGAACCATTGAGTTTTTACATACTCTGAAGCACATGGTCCTACATGTGTGTATTTAGATTGGAACTTAATTCAAAAAGTAAAAAATAAAAATAGGAAAAAAATGAGAAATGTTCATGTTTAAATGTTCAATTTCTTCTGAAAAGTAGCAGTGCATATCGTTCTATGTGAGGCGTGTTTATGCCTTCATAGTTGCATATCAGCAGGAGAGATCACAGACACAGCTGTCTCTGAGTGCTGATCTCAAAGAAAATGTGGTGAGATTTAGGCTATGTACACATGTGTAATAATTGTTATTGGAAAGGATCTTTCACGACTGCACGATGCATGAACAAGCCCTGTACATACAGCACCGTTCTGCTCTATGGAGAGGGGAGGAGGAGAACAATGGAGTGGCATCCCGCTGCGCTCTCTTCCCCTTCACTTCCATTATGATCATTCGTCGTCCATTATCTGTGGATCCGCCAGGGCACTCGTTCAGATGATAGATGACGAGGGCTGTACACATATTTTCTGCAAGATTCTCGTCTGATATCAGCCCTGAGCCGATTATCGGACGTGAAAACTTACACGTGTATACCTGGCCTTAGTATTGTCACTACTGTGCCGATCTCTGTTCTCTTTGCTGGATAATATAAAATAAGGCCAAGTGCCTCTATCTGAATCGAGTGGGATTACACCTATAGTCACATTGCCTAGGCAGACCCTTTCACTGCACCATCCAAAACAGGATAAAGTTTTGGCTGCAGCTTTTAATTAAATCCCCCTTGATCTTCTTAGGGGTATCTACCTGTCTGACAAGGCAAGGGATATAAAAAAAGAGTAAAATGAGGAACATTTCTGCAATTAGCGAAGGGTTTATCAAGACTTGATGCAGCACTCGGATCTGCTGCAACACTTCACAAATTCAGGACTGTATGTGCAGAATTAATAAGTGACACGATGGCATCTCTCTCATTCAGTGACTGGCTAATCCCTATCTATGCTGTAGCTGGAAATGTGATAATGGTGCCTGTTAGTAGGGGTTGGTTGGAATTCAAAGTAGCTTTGTATAATAGGTCCACAAGCCTTCACCCTTCTAGCATTCACATTTTCCCCCTTTATGCATTTCAACCCCAGCTCTATGCTAAAATAAATTCCAAAGCTCAAGCAATTTGATCTGAAAATGCAGATATTTGTAATACGAAACAAATAACGCAAAGACTGGAAAAGGATGAAATAATTCTAGTATTGATTCGTTAGAGAAAGCCAAACAGAAATTTCCGTCCTAGGGACAAAAAGTAAAAAGACAAAGGGAGAGTATGAAACTTCTCAGAAGTAATCTTCTCACAGTTTAATGGAAACCCTCTAAACATGTTCAGATAATGCTAGCACTTTCCTTTTGTTTGGACTACCCAGGATTTTCATTTCCCTACTTAGCTGACTGACTCAAAGTCAATAAAGAGTTTGAACTCAAGTTATTGACATCACCAGAAGTAGAAGTTTCATGCTTAGTTGTCTGCTTAAAGAGGAACTAAACTCACAAGTCCCCCAAAACAAAAAAAATACACTTACATTCAAGCCCACAGGGCTGTCGATCGGTCCGAGAGAGAGAGCGAAAGAGGGAGAGAAAGAGGGAGAGAGAGAGAGACCATCTCACGTCAGAAAGGCCTAAATCAGTACCTACAAAACAGAAGCAAGTAACAGTTGACAATAAAGTTTGCTAACAATTCTTGTAATGTATACAGCAGATTTATTTTTTTTACCTCAGCCGTTCTGGCTTTGGAATTTTGGGGTTGGATAACCTGTGGTCCTCCAGGATTCCAGACCAACAAATCATCATCTGCAATTCTGAACAGTTGAACTCATTGAGAAATAACTGTAGAACTTGCAGAGTAACTTGATATGCTGCAGTTGGCCTATTGGTCTGCAAAGTTCATTTCTAGTGGTGCAGAAGGAGGTTAAAAGCAAGATTAACATAATGAAAAGCCAGGCGATGATGGAATTCTGAGATGCGCGGTTCAGCGATGGCTCTATAAGACCAATAACTGAGATGATTCCAGGATATCATTGGCAATAGTTTATGAGGTTCAAAGTAATGCCTAACACGGCTGAAGATGGCCTCTGTGTTTTGATTGCCAGGTTTGTTGAATCATCTGTCACAGCTGCACTGCTGAGTGAAAACCAGCAATATTTATCTTTATACAACCAAACATTGTCTTGGCATTAGTCATGTGACATGGCACCGGAAGTAATGTCTCTATCCTTCTACGAAAGTTTTACACATGTCACGTCATCAATTGTGAGTAATACAGTAGATACAATAGACAATTGTTTATTATAAAAATGGCATACAATTGTATATCAAAAACAGCAATTTTAGGGCACAGTGGGTGAAAGCTCACAATGTACAAGAACATAGATTACATAGGTACTAAAAATAGGTATGTTCCATGTCTTATCAGTGAATGGAGGAAGCTGTGCTGGAGCTGTAAGTTGTATGACAGTGGTTGCCTTGTCAGAGAGTTGTGAAGAAAGCAGTGCTGGATCAGTACACTGCCCCTGTTTCATCAATGAAATCCGCGCTCGCTGGAAGCGCGAAAGTACGCGCGGCCAGCGATCGCGGATTACCGCGGTCCGGACTCGAGTATGCGCGTACACCCGCCTCACTACCAGCCAGATTCCAGCCTTCACAATAGGGAGCGCGAATCTGCCAATTAAAGCGATTAGATTTCAGCTGCGCGATTAAGGAGGATAGTAAAAAGCTGTCGGATAAGCGCGGCTCCGTGCGCAAGCTTTTTCAGTTGTTGAATAGCGCGATCGCGCACGATTCCGGATCGCTAATACGAATGCGCGACCGATAATCCGATTTTGCTTGATGAATCAGGGGCACTGTGTGTACCTTGTTACAAAGTAGAGGAGGAAACAGCACTGAATCAGTAAATTTTATATAGGGTGAATGTGTGTGCCCTGTTTAAGAGTGGAGAAGAAAGCAATGCTGAATAAGTCAGTAAGATGTATATACAGTAATATTGTGTGCCTTGTAATTAGAGAAGGAGGAAGCAGTGCTGGATCATTAGGTTGTGTTCAAGTAGACAGTGAATGCCTTGTTAGATGGTAAAGAATGAAGCAGTATTGGAACAGTAAATTGTACAAATTGAAAGTATAGACCTTTTCAGATAGTTGGAGGAAGCAGTGTTGGATCAGTACTTTATACGGACTTTATACTTTATCAGTACTTTATATATATGGACAGTGTGCACTTTATCAGATGGTAAAGAAGGAATCAGTGCAGGATCTGTCCATTGTACATAATGTGACCATATGTGCCTTGGCAGATAGTAAAAGAGGAAGCAATGCTAGATCATGACTAGGGTAGCTCAGACTCCACCCCCACCTCCTTTAACTTTGTCACTGCTTACTAGCCCCACCCCTCGCCTCTTTAATTATAACCATTTACAAAATAACGTATATACCCTAAATCTTTATAATCTTTTACCAACATACATACATCAAACAACATATATAATATAACAATTTACCCCAAATTATACAACAGTACTTTGTAAAAAAAAACATACCCATTTCATACCAAACACAACAAGGCTGCAAGTCTCAAAAAGGAAAGGTTCACACCAAACCAGATTTTCATTTCCAAAGCATCACAGCACAATGGCCCCTAGCTGCCCAGCACCGCCTCAGGAACTCCCTTGACCAGGGTAGCTCAGATGTCGCCTCCCACCCCCTTTAACTGTCACTGCTAACCAGCCCCCCCTCTCACCCCAACTTTACCCCTGTAAACACACTGACACTTCACTGGACTTAAAATGGCTGTCAGGCAGCCATTTACTTAAAACAACTCCTTTTTATACCCATTAACAAAATAACATATATAGCATATATCTTTTGTAAACGTTTACCAACATACATACATTTCACATAACATGAAAAACATTCAACAATTTAACCCCAAATTATACTAACAGTACTTTCCTCTTTGTAAAAAAACAATATACCCGTTACAAAGCAAACACAACAAAGCTCAGGTCTTGAAAGGCAAAATCCGCACCTAACCAGATTTTCAAATCCAAGCCATCTCACCACAATGGCCCCCAGCCGTCCAGCACTGCCTCAATGACTGTAACTGTTAATTACTTATGGGACACCACAACAAAATTGGTTTCCCCCTTCCAAAAAAACGACCAGGACCCTTTCCTTCCAAGACCCCAACCACCACAGCGCACAAGTGGGAGACCTCAGGCCTAAGTCAGGCCCTTTCACACTTGTTACACTCTCTGGACCACATCCTGTAAGTCCAGGAACCACATATTTGTCTCTATGGCATTGAGGTGCACCCCATCCCTGCGCAAAAAATGCCACGTCTCCTCCTCCAACTCCTGATGCCACACTACAATACCCCCCATTCCTTGCCACAAAATAGCCCACCTCCTTATTAACTTTGATCCTTACCTTGTCCAGTCCATAGACCACACTTTCTGCCAACAAGTATGAAGAAGAACACAAAAAGCAGGGTTTTTTTTGGCAACTTAGAATAGTGTATTATAAGTAATGTATAATGACTTCATATAACATACACTATCAACATATCAAACGTGAATAAAATAACAGGCAATTTTTTGTCCCGGACCACCCCACAAAACAGTGGGGGGGGGGGGGGGGCAAGGCAGATAAGGGACTGATAATCTAAACACTACTGATCCTAAAATATAGATGCTTGAACAGTTGTGATATGATGTGATGTCCCCACGTGTTTCGCCTGTATTGGCTTCTTCAGTTGACTTTAGAAATCACAGTCATGGACAGATACTGCATATCAGAATGATAATGATAAATATATGCTGATCAGAATTTGCATATTTCACAATAAAAATAATAGTATGTACAAGCTTATATACAATATTGCAGAATATCCATGAAACAAAATCAAAATAAAACAATTATTGCAGAATATCCAAAAAACTAAACCAGGATATATATTAATGAGTATATGTCTGATTGTAATAGTAGGGAAGTATAGGTTGGTAACTGACGAAACCTATAAGTTACCACAAGGTTTAGGGGAAACATATGTGTGAACATGAACATTTGTAGTAGGGGTCGGAGCCATAGTGGGGCTTCCTTTTATGTTAGAATGACAGTACATTTCTAGAGTTAGGTTGGTACTGAGGATACATGTAACAACATGAAGATATAGTGAATATAATACTCAAGGTAGCTGCAAGTACAATCATAGTAAATATAATTAATATAATCAAATCCTAGATTTGTGGTGTATATTTATGCGAAGTAGAGTTGATGGCTAATATAGATAACATATTGATGGTTTACAGCTGGTGCATGAAAATATATATATAATAAAGTACATAGCCCTACTATCTAAACGAGACAAGCTTGACTACCTATAAAATATAAATTAAAGGAAGCAAATACTTGCCCTCAGCACTATTCTCCCCACCAATCCCCCCTTTTACCCAAACAACACCTCCAACCAACCTAGTCACAACAAGTGGAGCCGAACTTACAACCGAAATCTCTAGGACTCCCACCGACCAATTCGTCTAATGGCTACCTCTCCTAAATTCTACCTTGCTTTCTCTGTAGCTGCCCCAATCTGCAAGAAATGGGAGGAATAACCATTTGGATCCACTCCTACAACCCCCAAACAATTCCTAAACATGGAAATAAATTACTTGTAAAAAAAAAAGTGGTATCTGCGTGCAACAAAAAGCGTCCCTCTACCCCCAGGAGCCCTCTAAGCAGCTCTTACCTGACATACTGCTGACACTCTAAAACCTCTCCCCTCTTGGTGAGTCTTAGACCGCAGAAAATACAAACTCACCTTTTTCAGCGAACAAACAACATCCCTCCCCAAAATGCCCTTAGGCGGAGTATTCGACAGACTAACTTACTCAGTAATCCACAATGCCGCAAAAACCGCCATAACAAATGTTGCCCTAAGCAACACTTGCTCATACTCCCTTCTCACACTCCAGCTCCACCCACCCAAACAAACTCTGCAATAACTTGAATGACACCAGCTGCTGTGTGTCCAAAACCTGTGTCAGATCCTGCACTCCCAGCTTCTTAAACCAAAACATCATCCCCGCCAATTTCCTATTCACCGATACTCTGGACACTTCCTCGGCAAAGTTACAATCGAGCCAAAACAACAATAAGCACAAATAATCCTTGATTGTACTCACACTCCCATCACCTCAAACAAAGCCTTATTCCTGCCCATGGAATTAGCGCTCCAAGTTCCTGATCTCACTGACCTCTAAATCATACCTCCGAGGAGCCCAACGCAATTTGCCACAGCAGGCCTGGGCAGTGGAAATCACGTTGCTTTGCCTCTAGTGCCAACATGCAAAACCTGTCCCACTAAAAACAAAAAAATGCATCAGCAATGATATTGTACGCCCCTGGAATGTGATGGGCAAAAATGAAAATGTTACATATTCGTTAAATATTACTTTCTTCAGGCGCATATTTTGTATGCTACTTGCCTCCCTGACCTCCTCTTGCAAAGACAGCAACTTGTCAAAATTGTCCTGCGGCAACTGGATCATCATTGCTACCGTCTCTCCAGCTCAATCTTAGTGATGTTGCAGGACCTTTTGTTTTGTCCGCTGCCAAGGGGACCCCGAAGAACTCTGCCATATGCTGAAGGGTATCCAAAAGCACCCTACAAACTAAACTATCTGGCAGCTCAAAAAACAGAAAGTCATCCAAGTAATGGATGACCAACTTAACACCTGCCACCATCCCTAATCCTTCCCAAACTCACCTCCTTCCCTAACTTTTCTGCAACTATCTCCAGTCCGTGCTGACTTTAAATTCCTAGGCACCCGGGGCGAGACCCCCATAACACACAATACCAAAACCCTTCCTCCAAAATGCAAAACTGCTCATCATACCTCAGCAATGGCCCCGTACACCTGATGCTTACTCTCCTGATGCCCCCCCTCTGCCCCTGAACACCTCTGCAACTTAAAGTGTTCCATGGGTAGCAGCGAAAAAATGTCCAAATACTCACCCTTCCAAATGCATTTGCGCATATCCTTCTTCGGGTGAGGGCAAAGAGGTCCCTCAAAGCAAACACCTTTTGCTGAATCGCTCATACTCACGTAACTCTGCTGCCTCAACATGCGCGCCCCCTGAACTCTGCCCTGTGCCACTGGTTGTTATATACAGTATATAAACATTTTTATATTTGATACCACTTATAGGAATCACTGTACATTCATTGTTGATGAATCCAAAGTACCAGTGTGTGGTTATTGCAGAACGACGCATTTTGTATAAATAGTCAATAACACATCTGAAAACTCTAGAAAGTCTAAGGCAAATGTCGTCCAGATGATAACAAAAAGACTGAATAACCATTTGAAAGTGTCATTACCACGCAACCTGTACCCACCCTAAGTATTAATATCAAACCAGATCAACCATGCAAAGGATTGTGGGAACACAACCCCTCCTAGTGCTGGTGTGGGATTCATCAACGGCTCTATTATTCAGTCCAAAGAGGTTTCATAAACACAAATTTATGCCACCACCTCTGAACAGGCATAAAGTCCAGCGTCTATAAATACAAAAATAATTCTTCTGCCAGAAACCAAGAAAGAATTTACTTTTTTGTGGGTTTTGGCTCTACAACTTTTTATTGACAAGATTTTTGAGACGCTTGAACTCGGCTCGGAGTCACACAGTGTGTTTTGCTGAATTATTACAGTCAAATAAAAACAAGTAGGGATTGGCCCATGAAATATGTGGAATGCAATACTAAAATGTATGTCTAACATTGCAGGCCTGCCCGGAATGCCCGGTTGATATATATCTTTAATATACTGTCACTGGTACATTCACAATGTTTTTATTGTCTGGGGATCTATGAGGAGTAGTAGGAGTAGTCAGCTGTCAGGGTATAATCCACCCTCTGAAAAAGCTTTTAATGAAGTAGCTTTAATCAGGATTGTGTTCCCCATAGTAGGACCCATGGGCCTTGTGTGCTGGGGGGCAAACAGTGGAAGGAATGTAATGGTTCTATATTTCTAAGCATCGTGCGTGTTAGGGTAATGTTCTGGTGTCCCAGTGTGGTATCGTTCTAGTGGCTCATTTTGTGGAGGTGTCAGAATGTTATTGCTTTAGGATGTGTCAATATACTGTTGTTCTGGGATGATTAAGTATCAGCGTGTTTCAGACCAACACCCTCCTTCTCTGACCTGATTACTGTGCTTGCCCTATTATGATGATCTGGTTTTGTGTGAGAATTTTTAGTAATAAATCTTCTTGTAGTGTTGAGTGTGTGGTATCTATATTTGGATAATACAGGCACCTAAGATGCAGGTTCATCATTTCCCATCCCTGGCTCAGCACTCCTGTTTCCAAACATGCAATCTATGGAAATTTTGTTATCTATGTGCAAATATACTATCAAAGAAATTAGAAGAATCACTTTTATAGGAATCGTATACATTCAGATACTCACCATTCATGCCAAACTTTCAGATAGGTTAAGAACAGCAGAACATTGTATACACTGACATACCACCAAATTACAAGTGCATTTTTCATCTTTTCATATAGATGTACATCAGCCTCCATTCAAGAAGATTTTCTTCGTATACAGCCTAATCCCTGATAGAACCATCTAAAAATATTTGGAATTATACGGATCTGAATATTGATATTATACATTGCCCTAAATCCTGCAGTCTTGTGACAGGTTCAGTCGTAATGGCAGGTAATTCTTATCCTTTGACAGCTCATGGAGTGGTGCCAAACTGTGTGAGCCCAGGCTGGAGTATAAATGTTCATAGAGGTAGTGGATTGATGACCCTAGACGTGGTTCAAACTTGAAATCAATCATGGTTTAGAAAGTCGTAAGTCTGTGAGGACTAGTTAGGCCATGTATTTAGTTTAATTCCACCCAGAGGTGGAATTGGACTTCAAGTAACATGAGTGTGTAGAATACATTTGCACTTCTTTTTAGCTTCACTTACAATTTTAAGACCTTGCTTAGCACTTTCAAGACCTTGGTAAAAGTGTCTGATCAGGTGATCTGTGATTTTAAGCTTTTTAAGTCATACCCAAATTAGATAGAAAATAGAAGTATTTCATCAGTTTGTACATTGATCCTGAATGAAAACTTAGATTCCTGTGTAACTGGCTCTTATGTAATAAAATATCTTAACAATCCCAATGGCTCGCATATATTGGTGGCAATATAAAACTACCTTGCTGTTTTTCAGACCCTATAGTTTTAATACTTTCACTGTAACTGAAAAAAGTATACACGTTAGGGAAGCTAAGAAAAAGTCCCAGAATACATACTTTTTGCAAGCCATAAGCTCAAAATATTAGACGATTTCACCCAAGAACCATTTTCAGAATAGGAGGACAGCAATGGAAGATTCTATGTGTATAGAGTGAAAGGTTTCCTTTAAAGTGCCTAAACCTAGGCAGTCACTTTATATTATAAGTAATATAATATACCAGTGGTCAACAAACATTTTCTTGCCAAACAGATTAAAGTAATTTTAGGTTATGTTTGATGCACATATTCCAAATATGGTATTGGTTTTGCTAGATTGGCTCTAGTTTTTGAAATAATGACCTCAATAATAACCTTATAGAAAACCAATGAAACATAAAAAATTAAGCAAAACTAAAAAAGATATGCCTACATATACAAAATTAATTTTTTGAAATACTTAATGTCAATTTATTCTAAATCAGTATATTTACAGAACTAATCACAAAGAAGTCATTGAAAAACTCAGTTTGTATGATTTCATTTTATGCTGATGATCAAATCAATCACATTAAAGGCTCCAGCAGTAGTCTGCCATCATGTGTCTATCTCATTTGGCCTGATACCTTTCTTCCATCACCTTTATATCTTAATGGAACCTCTCCCCTTGTTCCTCACTGAAATCACCAAGGTTTTCTGGAAATTTTTGCAAATGGCTATGGAGATAATGTACTTTTATGCTCATGGTAGCACCCATATTTTTAAAGTTTGGGAGCAAGTTTTGTACCAGTTCTTCATAATCTTGTGCTTTATGGTTACCCCAAGAAGTTCTTGATAACCTCAAAATAGCTGTGTCAGGCTGAAGTTTCAGTATCAGTCATGTAACTTGTGAAATTTGAATCATTTATCATTTTCCGAATCTGGGGTTCATCAAAGATTCCTGCTTTTAATTTTTCAGTACTCAATTTAGGGAAGAATCTACAAATGTATTTGAAGCAATCACCGTCCTTGTTCAGAGCTCTAACAAATTGCTTAATTAACCCCCCTAGCCGTCCAATTCTCTCCATTTTTCCATGCAAAATAGCTGTATTAAGTCCAATACAAAGAAAATTCATATAATATATTTATAATTATTTATATGTATTTATTACACATGCTTCTGTACAGTTATATTACATGTTTAACTATTTTTTTTTAAGTTTATTATTAAATTTACTAAATATTGGTGAGTTATGCCTAAGAATTATAGCCTACAATATAGGGAGCCCAATACTTATCTTGGTCCCCCAGTTTAATACCAAAATTTGCAAGATTTGTTTGTTTCACAAATTCTGTAATGTTTATTCTCTGTTTTTGCTGAGAAAATTCACCACAAATGTAGCAAAATACATTAGGGTCATTTAAACATAAGATCGCTTACCTGATCTGCCGGGGTCCCGCCCCATCCAGCGCCGCGATCTTCATCTTCTTTCTTCCTTTCTTCTGCCTGCTTCTGCATCTGATGAGTCACCGGGGGAGTTCCTGGTGACGTCGCTGCGTGTGTACGTCCCAGCCGGGCGGGAAATTCAAAATCCATTTGTATTGCATTCAATACAAAATAACTGTATTGAATGCAATACATTGGATTTTTATGTGTAAAAGCAGTATGATTTTGTGTTTCAAACTTTATTATACTCATACTATTATATTATACTGTAAAATAAAATTTCATGAAAAACAATGTACCGCTTTTAGACATATAAAACCGGAAAGAAATGAACCGCTAGGGAGGTTAAACTGACGTCATTTCTGGATTCAGCAGACCTGAAATACACTAAAAAATATTAAAAAAGCCATGGCAAATTTTTTTTTTGTTAAGCTGTGTAATTGTTGGAGCAGGAATCAGTGTGTCCACTCAGCTCAATGATGTTCTTAGCCACATCCTACACATTTTGTTTCCAAAGATTTCATCTGGGACAGGTAGATTTTTTTTTTATAGCATAATTGCTTGCATTTTATTTTTTTTTTAATAAACATAGGCCCTCTTTAGGTTCTTTGTCCTTAAATGTCTTTTCAACCTGGTATGAATAAAAACATATTCTAAACTCTTAGTTCTCTCACACTCTAGGTGTCAGTCCAAGATTGCCCTTGGGCAGACTCCCAGCCGCCATACGTGGTCAGGAGAAACATGATTTTCCACCTAGGTTTAAGTGCTGATTTTTAGGATTATAAAAGATGGTCTTTGCTTTTCTCAGCAGAAAAATCCATAGGAAAAAAAAAGGATCTAGTAGTAGTCTGGTCTTCTACACAGCGTCTAGACCCTAGAGTTCAGAAAAAGGGAAGGTGGCCAGAATAGACCTCCAAAACCTTAATTAGTCTCTGCTAGTGGGCATCTCACAAGCAAGCCATAACTAAGGACCAACAGCCAATCACAAGTTTTTTGTCTGTTGATCCCAAAGAGTGCTGCCAAGGATATTAGCCAGAGCTGAGTGAGGCATATTGAGGTACCGCAAAAGAGAGATGGATTATGAGCCAGCTCTTACTTTAAGTTAGAAAATTATAAAGCTATAGAAGAGTTTAATTCCAAAGTAACCACTGCCACCACCACACACAGCAAAAACACTTTGCAAACTGAGTAGGAATAAAAAAGCATGAAAAACACTGAAGGATGCCAGGATCCTTGATAATTGGACATTTGGCAATTTCAGACAGATGTAAAAAAGACTTTGAAAAAAAATTGTTTTCAATTGCTTTATTCAAGCAAGTTTTGAAACATGAAGATTTTAAAGTAAAAGTGTGCTTTGCCGATTCCAATCACCTTATAATAAACTCCCCCACCACCATATTCTGTAATAAAAGTAACACAAACAGTACACTTTTAAGTACCAGGAGAATGTTTCAGTCTCTCTACTGGACAGTACTTGTGCTTGACTACTAGCTGCATAGATAACACACTGCGGTGGAGAAGAAAAACAGAGAGCGGTGGAGAATGGAGCATCTAATAAAGAGAACCTGTTGCAACCCCTCTGTGAGCAAAGCGAAAGCTCACTTTAAATGTCCCAAAAACCAAAGCAAGGAAATTGAGGTATAGGAGAGCACTAATTACATTTAAGGGCAGACCTACCTGTAGGTGATTTTCTCAAGGTCTGTTTCTAGGAATTAGTAAACTGGGAAATCAAACACTGCTTCATCAAATAAGAAAATAATGGGAAAAACCCTCTTAAATTTAGAGATCCAACAATATTGTGCTAAAAAAGGAAATGATGACGAAAGCATTCCACTACTTAAACTTCCTGCAAACAGTACAAAAACTAGACTTTTACAAATCAGACTAAAGGAGGTGAACAGTTGCCCTTGATGGATATTTTGAGACTGGAAATTTTACTTGATACTTTTATAATGGATACTGGTAAATGTTTATTATAATTCAAAATTAATGTGTGTAACTTATATGGATACCTTAAAGGTTGTCATAAATTTTTCTAAGGTGTTCTCTCCTGGATTAGTGAATTTTCTTGATTAAGATAGATAACATTTGTTTTTTGTTTGAGAGTGACACAGTGTTGCAAAGACCCGTAGTGAAATACTTGTTCATCAAGCAACAATGCGTGTTCATCAATGAGCAATTCTTAGGACTCCATAAACTCTTTACACATCATAAAGATTCCCATACTTTGGTATTACAAGCAATTACAGGGAAATGGGAAAGTGTTGACAGTGAATGAAGAGAAACCAGGAAACAGAATTGTTAAGTCTGGGAAAAAAGCAAGATTAAGATAATTTGGGAAAGATGTTGAGCAGATCAGATGACTTTTTTGGATGGATTGTTAGCTTTGCCAACCACAAAGCATGGTGACTTACTGGAGAGTCACCAGTGGGCATATAATAAGCCTTAGGTGTAGTGAGGTCCTGTGCATGCTGGTGGAAGAATTCTGAGTGAGGGGCAATAAGGGAAAATCTCAGTACTGAGGTATCTGGTACTTGTATAACTCTGCTGTCAAAGTGTGCTAGTGGAGAGCATCACGTTTATTCATTAAGATTTCATTCTGCCCTAGTTAGCCAATTCTCTGGGTTTATAGCTGCTCTACAGTCTCCAAGCACCATATTATTTATGCCCATGTTTTATGACCCCCTCCCCCTTAATATAGCACCCTAAATGTACATATCCATGTCTTGTAGTGGCCCTTGATGAGCCCTGTTTCAATTACCACTTACAGGGTGTAACTCTCCCAATGCATCGATGATGCCATCACAATGAGCCAGCAATGATTCCATCTCAGACAGGCCTAATTATTTCAGAACTTAGTCCTTTCCTAGTGAGTATTTAGCTATCATAGTCTACACAATACAAGACAATTTTCTGAATGTTTGAAAAGTACAACACATATTTGCCCACCAACCGTTAGCTAAAAACTGTCCTTATCAGCCATAATTCCTTCATATTGCAGCTGAGTCCCATCTCTGCATCAATGTCATATAAAGTTCCCAAAAGCAGCTAAGTACATGGAAAAAGGACTAGTCTGAAGTCATAACTACCACAGCCAATGTCAACTTAGGGACACATCGTTTTAGCTGGAGACAACACAGAGCAGCACACTGGTCCTAATTCTCCTACGCTCTGAGAGTCCTCATCCATAGGCGTGTTATTCCTCACTAAAGTTATTCCTGGAAAAACAGGCTCTATTCCTGGACACGTTTTGAAAGGAAGACGTAATGAACCAGGGCCAAACCTCACAATATTACAACTTGCTAAGCTGTGCCAGGTAAAGAGCACATTAAATGAAAGACCACCCAAACTGATCGAGCGGGCAGGCCTCCAACAAGCCAGCTTTTATCGAGCTTACATGGGAAAATTAATGGCCCGCATAATCTGTTTAATTCTGCCTGGTCCACGATAAATACTTTGGGAACTGGACAGCAAAATATGAAACAAACAACGCAAAAGGCAGCAAAGAAAAGTAAAAAAACTTCTCTACCGCCATTTTTCTTGGCCTTTAACCCCTTTTGGTTCACTGACTGATGATCCTAATGTTGAAGCCGTAGTCCTTGCAGGTGCAAAATTAATGAATAAAAAAATAGCACAATGTTTAATGATCAGCACATGGTGGTGATAGGAAATATGAACCTAACAGAAAAGAAACTTAGTACATGACACCACTTAAGACCTTTACAAAGAGTATTTACACATCTCCTAATTCCCTCTGTGGCTGCATACTTACTTACATTTCTAAAGATTCAGATCCTTATAATTACATGTGAAATAAAAGGAAAGAATAAATTGTTATATGTAGGAAACAGCGAGGGAGGAATGACTACTGAACATAGTTAGCATGATTTGCATCTATTGTTAAGCTTGTAGGAAGCCTTTTATTTACTCTTCCAAAACACATGTAAAAATTCATCCTGCTCAGTATGTTTTGTAACTTAATGTACATAAATACGTACTTCTCATTTCAATCCATAGCTGAGAATAAAGGAAAAAAACGAAATAAAAGTATTGTTTTCCTGCCCTGTCTCTGCATCTACAGAACAGAAGCAAGTAGGAATGTTGAAGAATCGTTGAGTTGTATATAACTGATAGTCATATGACTTCCTTATAACTTAAAAAAAAAAAACATGTTTGATATTAAGGAAAACTTGAAAATAATAAATAGTTTTTAGATATACATTGTAATATGATCAGCTTAATGGACCTTGTTGTATCAGTAAAGATATATTTTTTTTTTTTTTAGTGGTAGCCATTTTTGCTCAGTACATGTGCAGGCTCTTCTTTCTGTTCAGAATTGCTACACTCTAAATGCCCATTTTTTTCTTTCTGTGCAAGTCTGCCATTTAAACCTATTTGAGAACAATACATTATCTCAACTCCTTATTCTAAAATACCATGTTACGCAGACATACATAATCTCAAAACAGGACTACTTAGGCTCCACTATGTCCCCTGAATCTCTCAGTAAAAGACCCCCTCTGCAGACCTCAGTACAGACCCCCAATGTAGACTTCAGTCACAGACCCTCATTGCAGACTTCAGTACAGAGACAGAAGGGGTCAGGCAGGTGGACAATCAAAGGGAGTCACACAGTGCCCCTGATTCATCAATAAAATCCGCGCTCGCTGGAAGCGCGAAAGTACGCGCGGCCATCGATCGCAGATTACCGCGGTCCGGACTCGAGTGTGCGCGTACACCCGCCTCACTACCAGCCGGATTCCAGCCTTCCATTTAAACAGCGCAAACATTTTTTTTTAGGGCTATGGGTAATGTGTGTGCCATTAGAAAGAATGATTTTTTACGGGAACAGTGGCTTTTAATACACGCTCGCCAGTGTAAAGCTGCCGGAGATGCGCGGCTCCGGCCGCGATCTTTTTCAGTTGCTGAATAGCGCGATCGCGTACGATTTCGGATCGCGAATACGAATGCGCAACCGATAATCCGATTCTGCTTGATGAATCAGGGGCAGTGTCTTACAGTCGGGAGGTCAGAGGTTGGTGCAGGCAGCAAACAAGCAAAAATTCAGAAATAAATGCCCCCCCCCCCAGCAGTAAGTACACACTATGATATAATTAGCAATGCGATCATATTCAGATGCAGCTTTATAAATGTCAAGTGTGACATTTAAAGGATTTGTGTATTTTCTTTGTTGCCCCCTAAGCCCCAAAAAAGGTCCTCCTGCTGGTTTACTCCTTTTTTTTTATTTTTTTTTTACATATTCTCATTGTCTATCTCATTCTCATTGCCTATCTTACCTTTCTTTTTGAAAGTAGTTTGTTAATTAGCCTTAGCCCCCTGTCTATTGCTACCTGCCTAGTTTTTTAGTTTATTATGTAGCTATGTCTTAACACCACTTTCCTATCATCTGTAATTTGTAGATTAGGCTTCTGTCTACTGGTTTGCCCATCAAGTGTCTCTGGATGAATAAAGCAATGAAAGTGTCATGCAGTGAAACCTAAATAATCTTGCAGAGGTAAAGTTGGCCTGTAGCTAACTTCAGCGCAGGGACACATGACAGGGTGAGGAGGAAGACAGGAATGTAGGGGTTAAAATAAAAAAAAAAAAAAAGGGAAAAAACGTGCAGGAATTTCAAAAACAATGCGGGAATGGGTGAATTATTGATTGCTTGGGAAGTTGTTATGGGTGGGGAAAATTAGGGTATAAAAATGGAGGTTGGGGGGATAGGGGGGCAGTTCTTACCTGAAAATCAAGCGTCTTGGATGTCCACTGGAGCAGGAATGGCGGATTTGGAGTCGCTGCTGAGCCGAATGAGGGCTGCTGCTGCATCCAGAGGAGTTGGTTGGCTGGAGGAACAATTTTCTTGTTTGATGGAGGGGGCCGGGGGGGGTGCTGAGCCCGAACAGCTCCCTTCTTTGCGTGCTCAGCGGTCTCGGCCGCCGGAGCGCTGGAGTCCCAGCATGCCCCCAAGGGTCCAGCTCCGCTCCAGTAGCCCCAGGCGGGACCCTCTGTCTCCCTCTGCCAGAAGACAGCTTGCTTTGTCCGGCGGGGGGCGTGGGAGGAATCCTCACCGGAGGCGGGACCCTTCTGCAGCCTTGGCTTCAATAGACCCTGAGGAGGGACAGGCTGCGCGGCGTGGGATCCTAGAGGGAGCGGGGGGGCGCCTGACAAGGAGGACCAGAAGAGGCGCTGCCCACCGAGGAGACGATCCAGCCGGGATGGATGTCGTGGAGGCTACAGGGAGAAGTCAGACGCTGGTTCCGGTGGCGGAGCTGCAGGGTGTAAGTCGGTAAGAGGAGCAACGACGGGTGGCGGACAGTTCCGGTCCTTGTTCAAGTGGGCGGAGACAGATCCCGGGAAGTGGGCGCGGCCGGCTGAGAAGTTCCGGGTCGCAGGTGGCGCCCGGCAGTGAGATCATCAGACATCACCAGGAAGTAGCAGAACGGCAAGAGGAAGGAGCGCGGAACGGTGCAGGAGAGCAGCCAGCAGAGGTCCAGGACTCAGATGGATCAGAGACTTCAGGTCCGGATGGCGGTACAGTGGCTGAGGGGCCCAGCGGCATCCAGCAGCCTGGTGAGTACCTGGCTGTTTGGGATCAGGGAAGGCGGGACGGGGGTAGAAATGTTGGAGGTGCTGGGTTGGATTTAAATAGTGGAAATGTGCTAATGATGCAAAGTGTTCTGGGGCAAACAGGGCTGGGGTCTAAGAGTAGGGGGATTGACGGGGGGTGTTCAGAAGTGGGGGATCTTCTACGGAGTTTGCGGGAGTTACTGTTTAAATTTGAGGGGAGCAATTTAAGCATGGGTAGGTCTGAAACAAACCAAGTGTTGCCTAATGTGAGTCAGGGTGGTGATCAAAGGGATGCGGTCGGTGGGGGGGCTGATGATGGCTTGTCAGTAGGGGGTAGTGGTCCTTCTAAACCGCATTCGGGATTGACGGCAGGTTTGGGTGCGGAAGGGACGCGCGAGAGTGAGGCGCGAAAAGGGGAAGGTGAGTCGGTTGGGGCAAGTGTTACTGATGGTGCTAAGGGGGAGGTGTATGTATGTTTTGAGGGACCTTTGGGGGCACATTTGGCGCCAGAAGTAAGGGAAAAAATTTGGAAGGGGATTACGTTGAAATATTTTCTTTATTGCCGGTGGAGAGATTTGGGGGTCGAGATCTAAAGGCCGGGGAAGGGAAGAGACCTGGTGAGGAAAAGGGGCTTTGGCGCCAGATTCCTCGCACTTTTCAAAACTGGTTGCAAGCGTTTGCTATTTTAGCGAGCATAGTGGGTGAACGTGCGCCGGAGCATTGTTCGGCTCTTTTTTGTTATCTAGACGCTATCAGTGAAGCCTATCGTGTTTATGGCGGAGTTGCCTGGCTCAGATACGATGAACAATTTAGGCAGCGTAAAGCTATGCGTCCAGGCATGCGATGGGATCATCGGGACATCAGTCTCTGGATGCGGCTTATGACTTCTGCCAGATTGAACACGCCGTCGTTTCAGGGAGGTGCTGGGGGCACAGGAGCCGCGAGGACCCTGGCAGGTAAGAAAAAAGGGCTCTGTTGGTTGTTTAATGAGGGAACATGCAAGTTTGGAGTGACCTGTCGTTTCAAGCATGAGTGTTCCTCTTGTGGGGGAGGTCACTCCGGAGCCCGCTGTCTGTTTAAGGGAAAAGGTAGGTCCAGTGAGCCTGCAGGAAAAAGGGATGACTCCGGTGAAGGTGGAAAGCATGCGGGTTTTCCTAGTTAAGTACCCGAACAGAGATGCAGCATTGTTATTAGAGAAAGGGTTTTCTGAAGGTTTTAGAATTCCGTGTAATTTGGTTAATATTCCCTGGGGGGCTAGGAATTTACGGTCAGCTTTGGCACATCCTGAGGTGGTTACTGCCAAGCTGGCAAAGGAAGTGGCTTTGGGCCACATGGCTGGGCCTTTTGGGGAACCCCCGTTGGTTGATTTGGTTGTTTCGCCGTTGGGAGTAGTTCCCAAGCGGGAGCCACAGCAATTTAGGTTGATTCATCATCTTTCCTATCCGAAGGGTAATTCTGTTAATGAGGGCATTGATCCGGTTCTCTGTAGGGTGGTTTATGCTTCTTTTGATGGTGCGGTGTCATTAGTAAGAAAAGCAGGTAGGGGTTGTTTAATGGCAAAAGCAGATATAGAGGCGGCTTTTCGTTTATTGCCGGTGCACCCGGAAAGTTTTCGGCTCCTGGGTTGTGAATGGCAGGGGGCATTTTTTGTTGACAAATGTTTACCTATGGGCTGTTCCGTTTCTTGTTCGTTATTTGAGGTTTTTAGTACTTTTCTAGAATGGGTAGTGAGGGAGGTTGCGGGCGTGCGGTCTATTATTCAATATTTAGATCATTTTTTGTAAGTTGGTCCCAGAGGATCGTTGGTTTGTGCGTCCTTGCTTGGTACTTTGGAACATGTACCGGATGCATTTGGTGTACCTTTGGCTGCTGAAAAAACAGTGGGTCCAACGTCGATGATTTGTTTTCTAGGTATTGTTTTAGATTCTGAAAACATGGAATGTAGGCTTCCTGAGGACAAGCTGGTTCAACTTAAGGAAGTGGTGGACAGGGCACGGAGCATGAAGAAGATATGTTTGAGGGATATGCAGTCCCTGCTAGGTAGGTTGAATTTTGCATGTCGGATTATGCCTATGGGCAGGATATTTTGCCGCAGATTAGCTGCGGCTACGGCTGGCGTGAGAGCACCGGGTCATTACATTAGGCTGACCCGGATGTTACGGGATGATTTACAGGTAATTTTTAGCCTCCTATAATGGGCGCTCTTTGTGGATGCAACCATTGGTCGATAACCAGACATTGGATTTGGCGACGGATGCGGCGGGTGCTCATGGTTATGGAGCTTGTTTTGCAGGTAAGTGGAGTGCAGCCGCATGGCCGCGCGAATGGCAGGAGCAGGGTCTGTGTAAGAATTTAGTTTTACTGGAGCTATTTCCCATAGTTGTTGCATTGGTGTTGTGGGGGGAGATGATTGCTAACAGAAAGGTGCGATTTCACTGTGACAACATGGGTGTTGTGGAGGTTATTAATAATAATACGGCCTCTTCTCCACCGGTCATTTCATTGCTAAGGTATTTAGTTTTGTTGTGTCTGCAAAAGAATATTTTTTATACGGGGTGTTCATGTTCCGGGGTGCGAAAATGTCATTGCTGATTCCCTTTCTCGATTTCAGTGGTCGCGATTTCGAGAAGCAGCGCCAGAGGCGGAGGAGTCGGGGACCCCTTGTCCAGAGGAACTGTGGAAGGTGGTTTGGGGTTCCTTGCAGGTTTGATAAGACAATCTGTTTGTTCAGGTACTTGGCAGGCATATGCCAGTACATGGAGGGAACGGTTCAGGTTTTTGCAGAGTGAGGGGGTCAGTGGGGAGCTAAAGAGTTCAGAATCTGCTGTTTTGATGTTTTTATTGGATATTTTTGTAAATGGGGGTTGCGGGGGGTTCAATGAGTAAAAAGATGGCAGCCTTGGCTTTCCTGTTTAAGCTTATGGGTTGGCGGGATGGGACTAAAGGTTTCCTTGTACGGCAAGCATTAAAAGGTTATAGGAAGGGGACCGGCCGTAAGGACTCCAGAAGACCGGTGTCGTTTGATATGTTGGGTGAGTTATGTGTGTGCTTGAGGGGTGTTTGTTTTAATGGTTTTGAAGACCTTCTTTTTAAAACAGCTTTTGTTGTTACATTCTTTGCAGCACTGCGATTGGGGGAAGTGGTAAGTCCCAACAAGAATAGTGCGGGGGGGGCTTGCTTTGGTCGGATGTCCAGGTGGGGGAGGGAAGGGTGCTGGTTTGGGTCCGCAGGTCCAAGACGGATCAGGCGGGACGGGGTATCAGTCTGCAATTGAGGGCTTTGGAAGGTGCGGAGTTATGTCCAGTGCGGCTAGTGGGTGAGTATATAAGAGTGCGCCCTCAAATGGAGGGGCCTTTCTTTGTGCACGGGAATGGGACGTATTTAACCCGTTTTCAATTTAGTTCGGTCTTTAGATGTGTGGTGGCGTCTGGTAGAAACGGGGGTGAGTATTCGTCCCATTCCTTTCGGATTGGGGCAGCCACAGAAGCAGCCAGGTGGGGCCTAGGGCCGGAGGTGATACAACGGATTGGACGCTGGGAATCTCAATGTTTTCGGTTGTACGTTCGTCCTGACATGTTGTAGTAAGTATAATGCTGGGCTCTTGTTAAAAAAAAAAAAAAAAAAAAAAAAAGATGTGAATGGGGTTAGGGGCTTTGTTTTGTTGTGATCTGTTTATGAAAACTACAGGAACTGGAGACTGGTATTTTTCCTATTGTATTTGCAGGTGGTCATCGATGCCTGATATGGATACTGGGGCACTCATTTGTATATTGGGGCGCCAGAAGGGCTGATGTGCATCGGAGTGGCAGGCAGCTGGGTTTGTGTCGGGATGTAGCGCAGATTCGCTGGATAGGCATACCGGGTATGCAGTGGAGAAGAGTGTTGCCGGTTTGCAGGTTTGGATAGACCTCCTGATTTGTTGTTAATTCATGCTGGGGACAACGATTTGGGGGTTAGGCCCATGCGGGAATTAATTAGGGACATTAGGTTTGATTGTCCTAGAATTTGGGCAGCTTTTCCTGGGATCCTTTTGGTATGGTCAGATATTGTGGCGCGGAAGGTTTGGTGGCATGCTCGGTCAGCTGATAGAATTAATAAAGCTCGCATTAAAGTAAATAAAGAAGTGGGGAGGTTCATAGTTCGCAATGGCGGTTTGGCTTTGCGACACAGTGAATTGGAGGCTGAGCCGGAGCTTTTCTTGCGAAGGGACGGGGTGCACTTAAATGCTGTAGGTATTGATTTGTGGCTGTTGAGCCTGGAGGAAGGTTTGCAGAGGGCATTGCGGGTGTGGAGGCGCTCGCAAATAAAAGGGGTCATATTTGGCGGCTGGTGGCTTTCTTTCAAAGGGTCTATGAAAGGGTTAATGTTGTTGGGGAAGAAATAAGGGGGTGAGACACAGTAGTATTTTGGGTGTTTTGGTTGAGGGAGGCTAGGTGATTAGAGGTGGTCATCCGCTGATTGTCCCCGAGGCGGTGTGAGGGCGCCTGGGGGCCTGGTTAGCGAGCGGAGGTAATTTTTTGTTTTGGTAATTAAATCTAAAAATTTCATGGACCTGTAAGAAAGAAATATTTTGTATGCTGCGCGGGTGAAGATGTTTGCTAATGTTTTTGAAATGTTTATGGGCTGTTTTTGAAATGTTAATATATATATACTTGAAGTGGTTAAATAAACGGGCTGCTATGGCCAACTTTAATCCAACACAAAATGTTGTCCAGAGTTTTTCTTTATGTATGGGCAGAGAGGGGTAGGGTCCAGTTGGTCTTGGGTCAGCATTCATGGTTTATCTATTCTACCCTAGTCATGGATGAAAAAATCGGTACTCCTTAAAAAGATCAGAGAGACGCCAGAGAGAGGTCCGCCATGCAAAGGTATTTACTTACCTTGCATGAGTGTGGATGTTTGTAGCTTTAGATCCCATGCCCGGTGTTTTCCCCCGGATCAAGTCTAAGCTGTTAACACAGACATTTGACAACAATGTACACGTACAGCTATTCATAAAAGCTGAACTCCAAGCACAAATACTTTCATTTAAACATACTTTCCAATAACCACAAAGGATATAAATCCTCTTTATATGCACCAAATGCCTTTTCAAATCCAGATTGGTAAACTAGGTAAAATTGCAGTAACATAATTACCAGGCTGCACATAGCTGTTGCAGAGCTGTAGGTTGAACCCAGAAGGTCCACCCATTGCAAGCTGCCTACAAGGGGGGAAGACACATGACCAGTCCTCCTGAAAGAGCAGCAAGAGCAGCAGGGACTGGTCTGAATGACAAGCAATTGCTGCACAGATGAAACGATTAACTCTGGATTACTGTAAAGATAAAACACACCGCAAGATAACAGTCAGAATACACATGCCTCATGTACTTAGACTGTTTGCCTATCCTAGAGTTCAGTTTAAACCATAAATGTGATCTTTGGCTTTAAAATACACAAATTCCAGATAAAGCATATTTGGTTCAAAGCCTGTAATGGCAAAACTTGCAGTTCCTCCATAGTTGGAATGATACAAATTGTCACCGTCTGATCCACATATCAAGCTATCTTATTAAAATTATATAAAGTCAAAGTGACAGCAAGTTCCTTTTATTCCTACATGTTTGCCTTGAGTTTCAGTTGGAAGCAGTCGTTCCATTCCCTTTTTGATGTACATGAATTAAATCTTGATATCACATGCCCAATTTGAGCTTTCGGGCCCGGCATGTGGCCCCTCTGCTGGGCGATAACCCGGTAGAATCATAAAGGACTCAAAGAAAGGACTTTTCTTTTGGGATCCTTGCTGGTCAGAGGGGATGAAGCAAAACCAGACCTCACAGACAAGATATAAAGTCTGCTCTCTGCCAAATCTTATCTCTTTCCATACTAATCATGGTACCTTATCAAGTCATTTTATTCCCATTATTTGAGTTGTTTTTTATTCTGGATATCTTTTCCTCTGGGGACTCTTGAAAAGGCATGTGGCATCTTTTTTGTTAGAAAAATTGCAGAGAGGCAACTGTTTACACTTATAGGTCTTAGGATCTCTCAATCTTAAAAAGCAACCACAAGCAGCAAGGAAAACCAATCAGGACTGTCAATGGGTTCCAGCAAATATTACAGCTCACCATTTGTTGCCTGGGACACCCGTCAATCCTGGCTTCGCTTGCCGGTAAGGGGACTAAAAGAATAGATGGTGGCGAAGATGGTGGCGCCCTTAATGGTACAAGGACAGGTGAAAGTCCCTAGGGTTTAGTTCCACTTTAATTACCTTTTCTCCTACCCTGTAAAAGAGTTCAGGTCTATACATTAGCTGCCCAAGGGGGTGGTGGTGGACATTTAGAAGAAGTTGTCACATTCTATTAAAAGGAATCTTAACCAAGGGACCATGCATAAAAAGCTCTTTTTCCAAATTACCAGTTTTCTGATGTGGATCCAATAGCTTTAAGCAATACTTACTTACAAGTCATTAACTGGGAACAATTTCTTTAAAAGTATCTTAAATCTGGAACCCATGATCACAAATGCAGGAAAAGGGCAAAGGACTAGACACCAGAATTATGTGAGCTCTCCCAACAGTTAATATTTTCCCTATTAATGACCTACAATCATTTTGTCTGCATTGTTTCCCCATTTGGAAAGATACTGGTAGTGGCAGGGTTTTGTTTTCTCATGTCACAACTGTGCCCCTGATGTTTGGTGCAGAATTAACCAAGAAGAAGCAAAAGAGATGCAGAAAGCACAGATCCACAGAACAGATGAAGAATAGTCAGAAATATGCTGGCACTATGAATCCTTAGGTACAGCTGTCTCTCCAGCACAGAAAACAGGGAACAGCACAGTAATGACCTTACCAAACTGCCTAAATCATAGGCAGCATTATAATAGTACTGCAGATATACAACAATGAGGTCTTAGGCTAAGTACTAGAAGTGCATTGCAATTTTGAAAAAATTCCAAAAAAAATATAAACCTTTCCATTGCTGAGGCAAATAACATTTTGATGTTCCCTATAAATCTAATTTTCTGAGATTGTATCAACTTTAAATTTCTATGTGCAACAAAAAGTGCCTTTGACTAGTTGCCCTTTTGAGGGTCATAACTTTTCGTGACAATTGCATGTAGAGCTCAAAAGCAAGCTTTGATTGTAGTAAATAAACTTTCTTTGGCTAGACGTAAGCTATGTACACATTGTTTCCAGAGACAGAAACTATGTTTTTTGGTTTATAGGGAAAAGGAAACCAACGAGCATTGTACACAAAGCACTGTTAAGTTCTTTGGAGAATAGAGGGGGGCCAAGCAGATTGCTAAATGAGCTGGGGCCTATGCTGCACACGCGCTAGATTTAACCCAAGATGATGACGGGCATTCATGACCAGTGAGGGTTTTAGGGGAATTAGGCAACCTCCTTTCCTTTTACAAAAAAGATGAAATAGTTCATTTTAAATTTCCAGTCTATCCAAAGGTACTTTTTATCTATGGGGAGTCTTGTGAGCTGGTTATGTTCTTATGTGCCTTTTGGAGATCCTCCAGTAATATTTCCACATTCTGTTCTTGTCCTCCTGGTAGTTTTCGTAGTCTCCTTTCTCCTCCTAACACATTCTTGTTTAAAAAAAAAAAAAAAATAAGACCAACAGCCCTCAACAATTTCCTTGTCAACTCAATACATAGAATAAACTAATATTAGAATCTGTAAGATAAAGGAGAAACGGTCAAGTAGTTTATTATTACATCTACCAAAACTAATAGTATTTCTGTCCCTTTAAAGACCTAGAATGCGACATTTGTGCAGTAAAAAAGAATCAAATCATCTTGTTGAAGCAAAGTTAATGTAAATCTATTAAAAAGTGTCTAGACTACAAAAAAAGTAGTGTATTAGTTAGCAAAGAAAAAAAGTTAAAAGACTCCTAATTCTTTTTTTTTTTTTTTTTGCTAATCTTATCTTGTAATTATCACCCTGTGCTTGTAACTCTTCCCAGTGGCTGCAGAATAATTAGTTTACACAAATTAACAACAGGAAATAACTGTGGAACCATTTGCCTACATTTTTAAAGAATTATTCCAGCTCCAATTAAAGTCAACACAGACAAGGAAAGAATCTGCATAAGGATTTTGTAGAACTAAGGGCAGAGGGGGAAAGGGAAAATCACATTCTGTGTCTGAATGGAGTGTGATACAATTCTTTAATGAACACATCTATTGAACAGGCATGAGAGGTTAGTAAAAGAGAAGGTAGGAAGGTTGGCATAGCCTTGGGGTAAAATTACTGAGGTAGGGGTAAAGGCAGAGCCATGTGGTCTAGTCTTTAAGATAAGAAGAGCAGATTCATGAGGACAAGGGGGTCAAGGCTCTGAAGCAGTGAAAAAAGCCTTGGATTTAACTAATGATATAGGTAGAAGGACCAAGGGATTAGCCTCTGAATGAGAAGGGTAAAACCTTGAGAATGTCCTTTTAGTAGACTTTCTGATAATTTATTGTATAAACACCTGACTAGAAGTTACAATGTTTGAAGCATTATAATCCCTGACAGCCATCAGCCAGTGGGAATTTTGTACTTTGTACTTTAACAAAAGGCCTAATGGTTGTTAGGGTACACAGCAAGGTTGCAGTTGGCTGTTGGTATCAGGGACAGAAACACTCAATGCTTTATAATTCTCTGCTGTGTGTCACTCTGTGTTGATTGCTAGAAGAGAAGAAGAGGAAAAAGCCATGACAGTACAAGTGGCTTGGTAAAAAAAAATAGAAGTTAATAAGAAAAGTTTAGCTTTGGGGCATTATTAATATGAATGGTAAATGTTTTTTTTGTTTGAACGATGGTATTATAGACATGCATGTTCTCTGATGCAGGTTTAGACAAAAACATTCCTTTGATTCATCTTAACCTTACCAAAGTAACAGACTACCATAATTTATCGCCAGAAGTTGCAAACTGCCCATGGAAATTTTTTCCTACTTTTGCTGTACTAAGTAGATTAGAGTGATGGTTGTATGTCTGTGTGTCCAGGTAAGTTCACCAAGAGCATACGGGTTAAAAAAAAAAAAAAGAACATGTTTGTAAAAGCCTTTAAACTTTATTCTTTGCTTCCCCCTTCACCCCACCTCTGCCCCCATCTCACATGCACACACTATTTATGTTGCAGAGCAACACGTGGATTCATTAGCACTTATTAATTAAGAACATATGTAGGTTTCAGCACCGCTGCTAATGAGCCGCAGTGGAGGGGCTGTGGAATTTCAGCGTGCCAGGGCTGACTGCTAATGAACTCGCTGTATTGCTCAACTCCACTGACAATCTCTCAGAGAGCAACCACAAAACTTGGCTGTGAAAGCAAAGCCATGTGAAAAGGCAGCCCACTCCATAAAGTTGCACACATGGCTTCAGCCACCTCGCTGTTAACTCCTCATATGCCTGTTGCAGCATCAAAAAACAGACCATACAGTTCCAAACCGATCCATTTAAGAGTTTTAAAGTAAATCTGAACTGTAAAAAAAAAATTGTTATCAAAGAACAGCTCTGTGTCTAAGCTTTACCCTGAAAAATCCTTAGTCTAGACATCCTCCTGAAATGTTGCATTGCACTTACTGGTATCTTGGCTGGGTACTCCTGTGCTAACAGACTCCAGTGACCAATGTGAAATCTAGGGCACTGCTGTTCTGCACTACCAAAGTCCAAGAGGAAGAGTTGGTGATGTCCTTCATGTGCTGCTCATTGTTCTCCTTGCTGGAGGCCCAATGCAGAACAAGACTTTGTAAGTCAGTGATACCAAAAAGTTCTGCAATGCTGGTGATTCGTTTTTTGCCCCTCTTGCCTTTTCGGTACAGCTTCAAGAGTGCAATTCTTTTTTTAAAACCTCTGTTAATGCTTTATCATGCTGAGCAATATGGTGGCTAAATAATTGGTACTCCCTTCTAATACAAATCATGCGCTCCATTGGTATCAGTGACACCGCTCTCTCTTGGTTTGCTTCCTATCTGTCTGACCGCTCCTTTCAAGTTTGTTTCAATGGTAGTTCCTCCTCACCCACTCTCCTCCCTGTTGGTGT
>NC_092871.1:53215647-53218933 GCF_032062135.1 Pyxicephalus adspersus | reverse complement strand
CTGTTATTCGGCCCTCCCCTCAGGCACGTTGTCTTGGTGTCATCTTTGACTCGGCCCTCTCATTTACCCCCCCATATTCAGACCATTTTCACCTGTCATCTTCTGTACTTTGAACCCTCACTACTTCCCACCACTGCATATCTCCCACCCTATTGTGTGATACTTCCCCCACCTACTAGATTGTAAGCTCTTCTGGGCAGGGTCCTCTCCTCCTCCTGTGTCACTGTCTGTATTCATCTGTCATTTGCAATCCCTATTTAATGTACAGCACTGCGTAATATGTTGACGCTATATAAATCCTGTTGATTAATAATAATAATAATTCCGCATGATATTGTTGTCACTCGCCCATTGGCTGTTCAGGCACCCAACATTGTCAGATATGTGTGGAGAGAAAAAATCTCAGCCCTGTGCCACAACAGGGCTTCCTCTCCTCTCTCCTGGTGTTCAAATGGAGCACTGGGGTGGGAGCAAAGGTAAGGTAAGTATGTTTAGCTCCTTAACCTTGTAATGGATTTTTAACGCTGAACACTAGGCAAGCAGTTAAACACATAAGAAACATGACATTCATCTACTGTATGTATATGGACTATTCTATCTGATAAAAAAAATATGTAGTGCTGTTTAGCTAGTATTGTGACTCCTAGACCCCAACCACACAACAGGAGAGTGCCATTATAATTCATGATTGCAACTTTCTGTGTCACTCTCCTATTTAAATCATGAAAGAGGATCATTGCGCAGCTTACTGTATTCCTTTCTTGTAAGCAATCTAAATATCTCCCTCCCTAGTATCCAGAGCCTGAAACATGTTTGATTTACAGCAATTTGCAGAGAAATCAGTTGTGATGAGCACCCAGGGCAGAACATCACACCCATCTAATTTATACTGTGTAGGACATTCAGAAAGGGTAATATAAAGTCAAACCTAGTTCAGCTTTGTGATCATTTCTACATCAATAAATGTGTTTTCTAAATGAAAAAGTGAATATACTAAAAATTAGCTTCTCAACCTGGATAAAACAGAACTCATCATCATCCCCCCCTCAAATTCCAAATCCCCCCCTGACATATATCTAACTGTTAACAACACTGTTATTCGGCCCTCCCCTCAGGCACGTTGTCTTGGTGTCAGTAAGCTCTTCGGGGCAGGGTCCTCTCCTCCTGTATCACTGTCTGTATTAGTCTGTCATTTGCAATCCCTATTTAATGTACAGCTCTGCGTAATGAGTTGGCGCTATATAAATCCTGTTTATTAATAATAATAATAATAATAAAATTGTAGGCTCTGTATGGCAGAGCTGGAGTGTGAGAGAAAGAAGCTGCACAAGGAGCCAGTCATTCAGACTCAGTTGGGCTGAGCACATCTGGTAACAGGAACAAGTACTGCAGGGAAATCTCTAGATTGCAGCTGAATATTGCAGCAAAAGCTGATTTTGTGGGGCTATTAATATTAATATTACTTTTAATGGGCTATTAATTTTCATCTTGTTATTTAAGGTTGGAGTTCTGGTTTAATTCCTTTTGAAAAAATACATACCAGAACAAAGGGGGTTTTCTTTTTTTTTATCTTTCCAGAGTTTGACTTTAACCCACTTAAACCCTTAGCACAAGCTGTGCAGCCTACATCCCCTTCTCCTCCTGTCTGACCTTTACTAAAATGAAGACATTCTCCGTCTCCGAGATATCGGTTAGGCATGCGCCTGTCTGCTCTCTCCTCTAATTAGTGCGAAACAAACTTTCTTGCTCAAAACTTTTCACAGAACTTTTTTAGTCTTGATTGTGAGTTTGCTCCTTGAGGAGCGATCAGCAGAAATGTTTGCAGACGGAGAAAGAGCACACGGCAGCTGTAAGCAAAACACATCCCTTTAGAACAGATACAGGTGCGTAATGTAGCGAGATTTGTGTGGTGTCATCGTGGTGCCGCAAATAAGGTGGGAGGCTGTTGGAAGGAGGAAGAAGGGGGGAGAAGAGTGGATATTGTGCTGGTAATTGGGCCCTGCATATATCATCCTGAAACAGCAAAAACATTGCTAATTAGAGGAGAGAGATACAGGGTCCCTTCCTAAATGTAACGGAGACAGAGGGTATAATTAGCACGTCGGACAATCCCCTTCGTTAGTTTGCTGCATTCTGAGGGACAGTGCAGCTGCTGTCCCAGCTGGTTGGCTCTGGCCTCTTCTTTGCCAGCTGCTGTGAGATTCTCATGGTGCTGATATATCCCAGAAATTAATGTGTCACTTATAATTAACCCTTTCCACCATGGGTTCCTTTTAATTGGGAGATTTATTTGTTTTAGCAATTTTGTCTGCAGGTTTTTATGAAGCAGATCTGTTGGCCTGTATGTAATAGCATACAGAATTTTCAGTAGATGGGCCCTTCTGATGTTTTTTAATCTAGCAAAAAATGCCAGAATACAGAAAGCACGGCCTGTGTACAAAGGCCTTCAGATTTTTTTATCCAGGCATCAGTCTAGTGCATCCAGAACAACACCTTCTGTCAGTAATCACTGAACCTGGATCATGCTTGTTTGTGATGCTGGAACACATTCATTGCTGCCTCTTACAGTTGGATATATACAAATCAGTGCTAAGATATCTCTAAAAGTTGCAATTTTTTCCCTATAAAAGTTAACACACATACATTTACAGCTAAGGCACTATTGGAATCTACAAAAACCACAAACCCTGGGTAAATCCAACATGTCAGGCTATAAAATATGACTAATTCCACAGTTAAAAATTGCAACAGGTTAGAGTTTTTTTTTACTCTCTGGGGGCTTCCAATGGCCAAAAAGCAATGTAGTGGCACCCAGTATAGTGTCTGCCTATAACTAAAGCTACATGCACACTTCCAATAATTATCGGTTGTAAACGAACGACCAACAATTCTGAACGATATCTTTGAACGATCCTATAGCACCGATCCTGTACATGCAGATAACGACACGATCACTCAACGATATTGTACACATGATAGATGCGATCATTTGAACGATACAGGAAGTGACGTGCACCAGAGTAAGCGAATAGTGTGTGCGAATGACATTCACCACACTGCTCCTTTGTCCCTCTGTAGAATATGCCCTTCAAAGTTTGCAGAGGAGGTAGTGTAATCTGTAGTGGATATTAACCCAGGTACCCTGTTTCCCCTATGATAAGGCACTGTCTTATATTTTTTGAACTGACAAAATATGCCCTAGGTCCTATTTTCGGGGGGATGTCTTATTTTTCCATGAAGAAGAATACAGTACACATTTATTGTTGAAAATCACTCATGTGCCATT
>NC_092871.1:53151085-53215403 GCF_032062135.1 Pyxicephalus adspersus | reverse complement strand
AGGGATCAGCAGCTTGCTTGTCCTTTGAAGTTACTTTCAGTTTCACTCTGCACTGCAGCCAGCATCGAGCAGTCACACAGAGGCACACAGTATCAGGTATCAGAGGATGCCTTATTTGCAGGGGTTGCTTTATTTTAATTGTTTGAGCAAAAATCGGGGGGTGGCTTATTTGATGGGGATGCCTTATCATCGGGGAAACACGGTATGTACCAAAATTTTAGAGAGGTAGGTTGCATATGACTGTGTGTAATTTAACTTTTTATTTTGTTTGCTTAAAGTTCCAGAGGGAGAACGAGAAAGTCCTGAGCCAGGCACGTCAGGGCTGATGGCAGAAAGTGTTGGTAAGCATTCATATATTCTTCATGCAAAAATGTCTCATATCCATGTGCAGCTTCACAATATATGTGTAGTTATTATTCTTCTTTTTATTTCTACACAGATGTTGTTTCCCAAAAATTAGAGTGGATGGCCAAACTCAAGGCCATGGACCAGAAATGGAAAGCCGTGGCCAAGATAGTGCGTCATGCACGAAGGGACCTGTGTGCCCTTAAATAAGACATTATGAAAAAAAACTTAGGAACTTTTATATTATTATTAATTTTTTTATCATAGTTTTTATATTTGTTTATTAAAAAAAATTGTGTATGTATCATTTATATTATTTATAATAAAGAAGATCTGTCATATGAATGATAAAGAATAATGACAGGTCCTATTTATTATTTATATGACAGGTCATCTTTATTAGTAATAGATATATATATTTAGATAAATATATATATAGATATATAAATAAACACACATGAACACAGTGAAGCACCTGTACAGAACGTTCGTTCATCTCGCATGCTCGGAACATGCACGATCAATGAAGGACCACACACACGATAGATGTTGAACAATCGTCGTACAATCAGATCTGCCGTGCTGGTCGTTCATTTCCAATGACTATCCTCGTTCGTAGGCGTCACTTTTTTTTTAAGAACGACTTTTGGCCAATCAGTCGTTCGTTTCCAGCGATAATTATTGGACGTGTGTACACGGTTAAGTATATAGAAATAGTAGCCTGGAACCAGTAAGTCACAAGATATGATGCAGACAGGATGGAAAACTTCATAGAAGTACCAGATTGAGAAGAGAGCAGCTGGCTTGAAAGTCTAAGGGGAAGTCAGCAGTGTTATGGTCCAGTGTGCGTTAAGGCCATATTCCCTTTTACCAGAGAGTCGGTGGAGCTGCAACCCAGTGTGTGTGTGTCCTGTGGAGGTGACAGTGTACCATTCATTGATCAAGGACAGCAAATTGCTCCCTCGAATAGCTTCAGCAAGAGTGATTGTGGCCTTCTCCAGCATCTACCTACATTCATCCTCAAGCTTACAGAGATGGCAACAAAAGCATCACTCTTTGGGCATCCAAGTTTAAAGAAGATTGTGGCCACCTCTAATATTGCCCATACATGCCAGTTTTGGACAGTATTACTATTGCTTTTTGAGCTTCCATGAGGCGGCTGCCTCATCCCTGTTGTGAGAATAGTCTTCCAGATTTAGATACCAAATACCAACTTATAGGTTTAAAAACTACACCAAACACTGGGACTTGTAGATCACTGCCCAGTAAGTGAGCATATAATGTCTGTTACAATTGGGTCACAGCATTGCTGTGTTAATGTTATTCTCTTGTTAGTAGTTTGCTAACTCATGACCCTAGGGCCTTTATGCTCTTCTGTCCTTTTAATAAAGCTTACAATTTATTGTCACTTGTGGTGTTCTGTTCAGTCCACATTCCTGGGAAGGCTCACTTCTGGTAGAATAAAGGAAACCAAAGAAATTCAGCACCTGTGTTATCTGAACCTCCTGAAAAACAAATATAGGTGATCTGCCTAACAAATGAGATGCCTGAGCTCTGACATACCATGCAAATCATTGAATTACTAAAAAGGATACTGCGCCCACTGAAATAATCATTTACATACATCATTCAACACAGCCCACAGATCCATATGTTCTGAAGTTTGGGAGCGGAGAGACTTGCAGTCGTCCAAATAAAGATATATCACACCATAACCACGAAGAGTGAAGCCCTTTGACCTTCATCTTGAAGTACTTCATTGTATGTGAGGACCTCAAGTATCTGCACATATTTAAGGAGCAGTGTAAAAAATAGGAAAGTGTTGGCTGTCAGGGGAACAAGAAAGAAGTATTTTTCGACTTAGACTAAATTTAGCGAGACCCATACAATACTTTATTAAAAGCCATTTTGAAGCAACCCCAGAAGAAAAGCCCATGCAAACTGATGGCCTCTATATTCAAGGATAGAATAGGAATGGGAGAAGTGTCCACCTATGGAAAAATGCTGGCAAACTAGGCAACTAAACACAGAACACAGCCTTGGAGCCTTGTCTGTGATTGGACAAGTGAAGTATTTAAAACACGATAATGACATATTCACTCTGCTCTCGCCTTCCATCAGGGAGCTTCCAGTGGTAAATAGTGTGCAATGCAGCAATGGTCTAATTGATTTGCTTTACTCACTATTATCATTACAGTCTGAGATCCAAATAAACTGTGATAGGAAAGCAATATACCACGTGAGCAACAGAGTTCCCTTTGTGGAGAGTAAAAAAATAAACTTTTTCTAGGTAGAAATAAAATAGCGTTTTATTGAAAAAAAAAAAAAACATAAAATGAAATGAGATAGTTTGGTAAATACTTTAGATTAGGGCTGGGTCTACACGGACTTTTTAAAAAAATGTTCCTACTGCGTTTTTTTGCACTTTTATTATGTCATCTATGCCGTGTTTTCCTGCTTTTTTCCCTCGTTTTTACTACGTTTACATTTTAAGTGTTTAAAAAACACCCATAAACAATAACCGCGTTTCTGGCGTTTTACAGCTTTAACCCAGCGTTTTAAATTTTTAAACGTTGCAAGCAACGTTTAAGATAAAGCTCATAAACATGCCTCAAGGAAACGTTGTGGTGTAGAATAACCCATTGGAATGCATGAGGATTTCAAACATGGGCTTTAAAAGCCTCAGGTTAAACGCTGGGGCATCCGTGTAGACTAAGACTAAGTTATTATCTGAAGCTATTTTAATATTTGGATTGAGTATTAAATGTTGAAACCAATTCCAAATATTACATCTATGGCACAAAAAGGAAAGATAAATCTCTACATTAAACTACATATAACAAAAAAACTACTAGATAGGTGGGACTATCAGTGACCTATGTGATGTTTAGGTATGCAAACAGAACGTTTTATTTTATATTATTAAATAAAAATACAGTTCTATTTACTTATACAGCTTAGTACATTGATGCTGTTATGTGTTGTAAAAGAACACCTAAAGCTTTAAGTCAAACCACACCTGTTTCTCCTTCGCTTTATAAACCATAAACATCAAAGCTGTCCTGCCAAAATAAGGACATTTTGCATTATGCAAATGGAACTCACTTTATCTTGGCCTTTTGGTAATGTATAATTCTTTACTGACTTAAATAGAGATATGTTTTTTTAAAACATGATCAGCACCAAAGATAGATTACAGACAGCAGGAAATTAACAAAGGGATCCAGAAAGGTAAGTGTAACCTGAAACCAAAGTCTCTACCACCCAAATTTAAATAACTGGTATTATTAGGAGCACTTGGCACATTGGTTTTACCAAAAACTAACAATTGGGCACATGAAAATTTATGCTACAAAAATAAACATAAATTTCTCTAAGCTTTCAAGGAAATGCTTACCCCGCTATCTACCTTGGTATGGCACCTCTTAAAGAAAAAGATAGCCTTACTTACATTAGGAGCCCTACACATGCCTTCTTCAATTCACCCTTGTGGGTAAACAGAATGGAAAGAAAATAAAGAGAAATGGCATTCCTACTTGCTTTCTTAAGGCCATCACCAAGGTTTAACTCTTAATAACTTTTTCCTTACACGTAACTATACATCTTCAGTAATTCCTAACACAACAGTACTTTGTTGATTATATACCCCATTCTTCACTTTTATTTATTTGCTCCCCAGTCCTGTGGTCAGCCAGGGCAAGAAAACAACCCAATGGTTCCAAAGCATGAAGATACATGTGACCCCCATGCCTGAATGTGCTGGAGGCCAAAGTGGTCAATTGTTGGGTTGGGCTGCCATTGTTGGTTTTACACATACACAGCTGGTTTTTGGGCTGGCAGGAAAGTAAGGATGCGCTTTATTTTATCCTCCTGGTCTCTTAACCTAATTAAGCCCAAAATTAAACAATCACCTGTTCTACTTTATTGAACCAATAATTAATATTCATTGGAGGTCAAATATAACAGACCATTTTAATTTTTTGCCATCAACAAAACTGGGACACCTAAAACCAACAATCGCTCCAAGCAGCTATGTCCTACTTGGTGTCATTGATGAACAGGGGGAAGCTACAATTTGTGTTGCCTTACTATATAAACTTCCCAGCTCCTAGCTTACCTACTCCACCATGAAGTACCCATGCCTTCCTCAGCAGGATGGCAGTCTCATTCTGTTTGCCAGGGTAGATGGACAGTCATGGGAACCTTGGTTCTGAAATATCACTGTCAGAGTCCATTAAGGAATAGGAAAAGCAATCGGTTGATTTAAATTGCCATAATTGATTTTAAGCCACAGTTTCAGACATACTAACTCAATAAATGTGTCCCATTAATTCATTACCAGTTATTGCTGCTTAGGCTGAGCACAGCTACAAATGCAGTGAATAGGTTAATGTTTCTGTTGAACATCAAAAGTAGCAGTTGGTTTGGTTGCACAGGCTGAGCTCAGACAAACAGCTGTATTTATAAGCATGCACTGACCCTACTTTTTGGAAAGTAAACAGCTCAGCTTTATCTTAACAAGCGAAGCCAGGATCCCAACATGATCCCAGAGAAATAAGAGCTGAAACATTAACCAAATGCTAAATATCCAGCTCTGTTTATGCAGCTCTGGACGATGCTTGCAGTTATAACTTTGTCCCTGCTAGATGACTGTAGGGCTTCATTCAAGGAGAAAATGTTCAGGTCAGCCAATGTACTGCATAGGTTAAATTTGAATTCTCTAAACTGCACAACTATCAGCATGAAGAGTCATAATTATTTTAGAAAATAATACAACAATTCTTAATATAAAATACAAGAAATGAGAGGGGCAGTTGTCACCAGGACAGTAATAACCTGACAATGGTTATTGAACCTAACCCTTTCCCTTTAGTCTGTGTCTGTTTCTGAATTAGGGACAGTGACATGAAAAAAACAAAAACCTGACACTGGTTTTATTCCTTTCTCACTCAAGACAAACGTTTTGTCTACCTTGGGTTTTAGGGCCCACTCACACTTCATTGCAGAAATGCACACCATGTTTACATATTTGTGTTTGTGTATCATCAATAATAAATGGCGCAGCTGCACTTGTCCAGAATGCGGTGGTTAAGGTGCACCTTTGATTTCTCAGTGTCCACTATAAGGTTTAGTGTGTTCAAGAAGCTTTATCAAGTCACTGGCTCCAAAATGAGATGTGTAATAAAACAGAAAGGAATTATTCAAGCGTTTTATTTGTATGTTGATGAGAGGAAGAAAGGGGGGACCAAGAAATGCAAAATATAAGCAGATTAAACTTTAAGTGTTAGTAGTTAGGTAACGGTTTAAGGTTAAGGATGGGTACGTTTTATGGGTTTTGGGCTCTGATTAACATTAAGAGGGACATGAAGTGTGAAGTTTAAATTAAATGTAGGGTTAGGTAATCGGCGGGTTAAGATCAATATTTTCTAGGCCAACATTTCTACATACAGGAACAGTTTATGTGTGATAAAAAAAAACATTCTATTGTTTTATGGTATCCTTTTGCTTCTAAGCAGACATCCCTGTCAAGATTGAATTTTTCCTGTTTTTGACTTTTCTATAAGTTTTATGGAGAAAAATGCTGATTTGTTTTTAAATCTAGCATACCCAACATTTCTGTGAAAATGAAATTTTCATCTTTCAGTTAACATAATTATTTTATGGTTTAGTCATTTAATTTTACTGAAATGGCTGACTGCTTACTTTTCAGCTGTGCCAGGTGAGGCTCCCACCACCTACCTTTTGAGCCTCCCTAGCTAAGCCACCCATAACAAAGAACCATTTGGAAGGCTCCAAAAATAGGTGAGGCATTAATGTATGGCCCCTGGTAAAACATTTTCAGTCTGTGTGATTAGAAGTATGGCGCAGCTGCTTTATTCTCACAGATATTTCATTAGCAGACGCTCTGGCTGGATCTATTGTGTACAGAAAACAGGTAGTCTTTACAGTTGGCCATTGCATTGTTGATAGATGTTGTGGCGTGCTCTCTGCGGGTGTCACTAGGATAAATGCCATGCAGAACACATGGCAGACGGCTGACAATTAGTGCTATTTGAAAAGCAGCTCTCTTCCAGCTCATAGTGGATCTGGCTTCATCTATAGAGTCCGGATCCTGTGAGCAGTTCCAGACAGAGTCTAAACAAGAAACCCTTTTCTCGGGCCAGCCTGTAGAGAGTGGGAGTCATTTTTCCAGACACAATATGACTAATTGGCTCATACCGCTTTGCTTTCAGATGACGGTCTGGCCAAAGTTCTTTTAATTAGTCCATTAAGTGTATGCATAAAAAATATCCCCCCGTGAATATATCTGCCATTTTTTTCTGCCTGGCCTGGCAGTGCATTCTATCTAATGTACCCTGAGTAATCGCTGGCTCTGTAATGAGCTTGTAAAGTGAAATGGTCAGTCTGAAGCATTCCTTCATTAGCTGTTCCCTGTTATTTCATCCACAGAGGTCCAATTAACCCAACCAGAGCCAGAAATACAACAAGTCAAGAGCAGAAAAAGAGATTGAAATGTACCACAGTCCAATTAACCCATCCATAATTTTACAGACAATGAACTAAGGAGAGAAAAATGTACCATAATCCACTACATTCACATATGATGACAGTGAGCTGAATATAGAAAAATTCACTGCACTCTGCCACAGTCCAATTACACTATCAACATTCCAAAGGAAACTAGAACATGCAGAATTCTGCCATAGTTCAGTTCACCTATTCACAAACAGAAGAACAATGAAGAGTATAAAAAGGAGGACTGCACACCACCATGGCCCAAGTAACCTCTCCATATCTGAGGAAAGTGAGCTCAGTTTAAAAAAAAAGATCCTCTTGATCAGTGCAACTAACTCAACTAGATCTGCAATTACAATGTGCCAAGAGCAGAAAAAAATGACTATACTCCAAGTCAAATTACCTATCCATATTCAGGACAATAAGCTGAGAGAACTATACCATCAGCTGGAAAAAAAAATGAACCATACTCTGCCACAGTAAAATTCATACATCTAACAGGACAAAGATCTGATGATGTAATGCTACAGATAAGTCTACAGTAGAATACATGTATCTAAATCTGGAGGGTCAGTGAACTAAGCACAGAAAAAAGCACCATACTCCCTGACAGTGTAACTCATCTATCCGCATTTGTAAACCAATGATCTGAAGAAAAAAAATGGACCATACCCCACCACAAAACAATTAATTGATCTACATATAGAAGGAAAAGAAGCTAATTGTACAGTATGTATGTATGTATGTATACTCTACCACAGAACAATTTATCTATTCACATCTGAAAGTTCAATTATCAGAGTGTATAATACCTTACTGTACTCTACCACCTTTACCACTGTTGAAACTGTGGAAATTAAAATTCCCCCCAAAAAAACTATTATTGCCTTTAACATCTATGTACTACCAATCTGGACTTTATAAAAGCCTATGGTCTAAATGGATTTGGACCCCCTTTTTATGCGTTCCTAAATTAGCTAATCCCCCCCCCCCGCCCCCCCCCCCCCCCTCCGCTTTTCCAGCCTAAATTATACACTTGACAGCAGAAATCCTTTAGTTTCTAACAAGGATTTTCTTACAAGTATTCAATGCAAAACCAAAAAAACATTTTAGTTATCCAGTTTTCTGCTGTTCTACAGCAATCCTAAATTAGAACATCCAATTGCTGTCTAGGATTTAAGAAGATCACCTTTCAAATATCAACATCAAAATAATGAGGGAGAAATCAGATCACACAGAGGGCTCAAATTATTAAACAGGCTATTGATATACCATTCTCAGCCATGTATCTGACCAATTAATTTTCTTTTTTGGTCATGGATGCTGGGCAGGCTATTTATTATGTCTACTGGCCTTAATAAAATATGGTTCTTGCACACTTTGGTTTATAGACACAACCATTGTAATACATAGCTGCAAGTGGTTCACCTAGTTTATTGTCGGTGAGCCTTTCTGGTGTGGTCATAGTTGAAAGAAAGATTGCGTTAGGGTTAGCCCTTTCTGCTCTTTTATTCTATCTCATACAGTAAGTAAGACTTTGTTAGGACTGGATGACCAATTCTATGGAATACTTTACCCATAGCAGCCACACTTTAGGGTGCATTAATATTTGTGTACTATTAGGAACATAAGTGTCATGTTATATTTGACGCAACTGGACTTGTTCCCCAGCAAGGGGAATTGACTAGCCAAATGTCAGATGAAATAAAGGTTGTATAAAACCACATGAAGTAAGTGTTAAAGGAGTTGAAAGATGCATAGTCAAAACGTGTCATCAAAGGTAGTGCCAAGGGTTTTGAAAGCCAAATATAGCAATTCAAACTGCAAAGGAGTGTTGTATAATGGACAAAAACAAAATAGTATTGGGCAGCTTATTTAAATTGCTCTATGGAGACAAATTTGCCAGATTTCAACTATAGTTTCAATTCAACTAATTTTCAAAATAGTTTTCTAAGTAGTACATATAGTATATGTACATTTTATGATGTGTAGACATTTAAAAGCCCTGAAAATGGTGCTATTAGATGCAATGCCAGCCATCCTAGCATGCTCAAACATCACTCATGTGATACTGTATATCATTTCTTCCCCAGCATCTACAACAGGTTACGTAGGAATTTGGAGTTAAGGGTGAAGTTTTGGCCAGCCTTTAATGAGACATTCACGTAAGAGACCGGGGCTATGTCTACGTCACACAGGTCAGATGATTTTTTCCCGATATGAATGGTTGGGCTCATCTCAGGGCAAAAATCTGATATGTGTACAGAGGTGGCCCAATGTCGGTCATGGATCCTTCCTGATGGTGAACAACCTCAATAAAAGTGAAGGGAGGGGAGGTAAGTGGGATACCACTTGCTAATTCTCCCCCTCCCCTCTCTGCTTTGCATTGTTGGTTTGCAACATCAATTTAGTTAACTAAAAATTTTTGCCCTCACAGCATTGGCACTAGTTGGACTCAAACCTTGCCCACTCACATAATGAAAATTCCAAAAAATAACATATTAACATAAGAGAAACCTTGATATGTTTTGGGCAAAGTGCTTATTTTTAAGGCCTTACAAATAAGAATATTGTGTAAAATGCATGAAAGTTCCTCCTCTGTTGACATCCGTTAACCCAAGCATACAATTTATACAATAAACATAGGAGCTTAAAACTACAAAACATATTGTTATGGATTTTCAATATGTTATTAATGTGAAAAAAAAACCTTGAGCTTTAAAAAAGGTCCTCTAAACTATTAAGTTTTTCTCTCATTTGTGGATAGAAAAAAAATCTGAACTTTTACTTATTACTGTGGGTAGGAACACAAGGCAATCCAAGAGCTACAAATGCCGTTCACCATTATCTAGGCCAGCACATCACTGGCAACATTTCTAAGCTATAAAAAAGACAATTTTCAGCAGTAATTACTGTCCTTGTTGGATTTATGAATAAATGGCTCCATCTACCTTTGATTTTCATGGGTAGAACAATTTATTCAAAACACTTCTATTAAAAATATTTTTTTGCTTACCTGCCAGTGATAATTAAAAACTTGGACCTTTACATAATTTCCTCCTTTGCTCCAGCCTTTCTTGCTGGGAATGTACACCAGTGTTTCCAGAGTTAATGTTAATACCATCTGATGGACATCTAACACACAGTAGATTTACCCAACACTTTTATCATGGAGATTAATTTTTTTATCAAATACTTTGCTGGAAGTTTTGGTTATATAAAGGCATTACATCTACAATTCTGTATTCATAGGATAGTCTATTTATAAAACAGGGAATCTGATTTTCCTACAAACATTTCCTGGTGGGAATCAATTACTGCTATGAAAAAATACATGGCCCTGGGAGATTCCCACCAGAGAAAATTTGAGGTGAATGTATGAGTCCCTGTTTTATAAATAGAGCCCATAAATTTAATGTAGACCTACTATAAGAGTATTGTTTACCATGCTAAGTGCAAACATGCTAGCGATTAAACATTTCTAGGTTTTTCTTTCTTTTCACAAAGATCACACCTGCCATTCTGAAAATACTGGTCTCTCGCTGAATGATGGGGCCATTTTTTTTAGGCATCATTCACGTTCATTTGTTTGATTTTATTATGACAAATAACCATCCAAAAAAAAATCTGATAAAAATTTGCACATAATTTTTAACTTCAATCTGGGGTAGAGGAAACTGTTTCCTTCTTATTGCAGCAATTTAATGACCTCATCTCAGCCTAGGCAAAGTCACCTGACTAAAGCTCAAGGACTGCTGCCTAATGGTAAAAGGAAAGTTTTGGTTTCTGTATATTGTGACATGTCAGAAGTTCATGCATACAGACTTGCATGCAGACAGGTCTACTTAAAAAAGATCCCTGATTTCAATACCCTTTTCCAAAGTAAAGGCCTGAACACAGGCTAGATAAATATTGTCTACTGCTCGAAAAATGCCCAACTTATCATTTTAAATTGTTCAATAAACTTGTGACAAATCATAGTTAAAACAAACAACCATTCTTGTGGATTTGTTCATCTGATGATCTGTTGTTATCTAGCTTCTGTACATGACCAGGTGCTTAAGGGAGCATGTGTTACCCAATCTCTTAGCAATTACATCTGCTGCCTGCCCACTTGTCTAGCATGACCTATAAAAAATTATGGGCAGCATGGTGGCTCAGGGGTTAGCACTCTGGTCTCTGCAGCGCTAGGTCCTAGGTTCAAATCTCAGCCAGGACACTATCTGCATGGAGTTATCAGGTTCTCCGCGTGTCTGTGTGGGTTTCCTCTGGGTACTCTGGTTTCCTCCCACTTCACAAAAATATGCAGTTATGTTAATTGGCTTCCCCCTAAATTTACCTTAGACTACATTATTGACATATGACATAAGGTAGGGGCATTATATTATGAGCTCCTTTGAGGGACAGTTAGTGACACGACTTTGGACTTTGTACAGCGCTGTGTAATATGATGGTGCTACATAAATACTGTGTAATAATAATAATTGTATCATTACTGCATGTATGCAATTGTGTGCTTTTAGTTGTTATTATAGAATGTTTGTATATTAATATTTGTTCATTTCAATTACTTTTGTCTAGTGTCTGTGTATAGCTTAAGCTCCTCATGTGTATGAATATTTTGTGTGTTCTGTATCCTTCTATTTTAGTCTCTATATTAAAATTTAATTAAAATTTTAAACACGGACATTATATTTTCAACTGTGATTTATTTGACTACACAGATTATTGTTTTCATTATGTTATTGTATTTTGTTTGTTTTTTAACCAACAATAATGTCACAAAATCGCCTTTCTGAAGTTTTCAATTATTCAACTATTGTTAGGAGCAATATTTATGTGTTACAAGCATATTTAACATCCTGTGGTGTATAGGTAATTTATATTTCTGTTGTATTTTATCTTTCATTTTTGTAATCAAAAGGAGGAGACTAAAATGGTGAATAACCTTTATTTTTTTGTAGCAATCGAAACACAACATTACTCAACAGTGGATGATGGACTAGCTGTTGTTTATTGATTGCAACCTGTAAATCGATTGCTGGTTAGAATAGTGTACGACTTTCTTTTTCCTTATTTAAACAGTTGGAAATATGTGACTACCCCCTTGAAGAACCCCTTTCTTTATGGCACAGAGCTCAATCTCCAAACAAAAGCCATACTGAGAAAGAAAATGTTCCTTATTTTGTATCCAAACAGTTTAGAACATCAAAGGATATTTTCCATTTGACAAAGCAGAGACCCCATAGACACAAGTGACAAAGTAACAGTTGGCGTGTGAAGCAGAGGAGGGGTTAACTCCCTGTCTGAATGTGATTGTACCTAGGGCCCCCAATCTGCTTGCAGCAGAGGGCCTGTAACAAGAAGATAACACAACATTTGGCATCAAGAACACTTCCTAACAATCCTGGGTATTCTTAATTAAACAGATTGGCACCAATTAGTGGCTTTGGAAATTGGTTGCTTTTTTCCTTTCTTTTTTTTTTCTATTCAAGAAGTGCACTTTCATAAGTCTCAGATTGAAACTGATGTTGCAAACAAAACCTAGGCTGGTTTAATATTTCTTTCCACCTTCACTGCCAACATTCTTTTATTGAGGCTAGTTAAAGAGTGACTCCACTTTGCATTATAACTGATTATGAAAAAAATCCCCAAACCCAAGCCATAAAACCACATTAATTTGCTTTAATGCAAGTGCCAACAGCAACACATACTAATTTTTACTATGTGCTCTACCTGTTCTGATCAGATACTAGAAGCAGTTCTGACCTGGAGCTTACACAAGACTGAGGATTTTTTCCATTTCCCATTTGACAGGGCTTTACTAATCACCAAGCATCAGCACTGCCATGAGGGGGAATGGGAGTAAGTACCATGGTCTCTATATTTTCAGGTTTCAAGTACTTGTCTTTTCTATGAGCAGCAGGAGTTAAAGAAAAGGAAATGCCATATATAATTCTGTTAAAATAAGAAAATGGTTGCCATTACAATTGAACGTGTTGCTTTACCCTTGTCATTTTCTCTCCATTTTATCAACAGCTTTAGGGGTTTTAAAAGGCCATTCAATAGGACAGGGGGTGGCAACTGTCTAAGCCTATCTAATAAATGTACCTGAACTTTTTAGTTTTTTTTATATTTACTCTTACAAAGAGAACCTATAGATGAGCTCCACTCCAAAACAGAATTTCACACAAAAACATTACTGTTCCCCTTGTGGATTGAGCTGGATGCTGACACATTAGGCCTGATTTATTAAAGCTCTCCAAAGCTGGAGAGGATACACTTTCATCACTGGATACATGCATCAGTGAAGCTGGGTGATCCAGCAAACCTGGAATGGTAAAGTAATTTGCTATTTGCTAACAAATGTTTAGAATCCTTGACCAGATTTATTTTCTGTTTTTTGGATCACTCAGCTTCACTGATTAAGGTATATCCTAGCCTTGGAGAGCTTTAATAAATCAGGTACAATACTTATGAATGTCACAACAAGGTTCAGAAGCATTTTATCCCAGGGGAGCTTAGAGGGAAAAAAATAGGAAATAAGAGTCAAAAAATGTGTCAGATTCAAACAAAATGCAGGAAATATCATTTTCAGAAGTTGCTTCCATGAAATGGAGCGTACACATTTTTAAGTTCTGTCCTGTAAGTCCTGCAAGGTGAGATAGGACTGTACACTAATAAAAAAAAAGTATATAAAAAGTAATTATCCTACCTGTCACTTGTGGTAAAAGGTGTTTGATTTCTACAATACTACAGGAGCATTGTAAACGTTGTTTGTTAAAACAGACAAGCACCATTATTTTTAAAAGCCAGCTCTGGATTCAGGTCCTTCTATTCCTGATAGCAATTAACTGCATTTTGGGCCAAATCTTGGGGCCAAAGATACGTACCCTTTCCAGCGATGTTGGGTGTGGATGATATGACAAGCCTTATTTTCTCTCATTTTTCTCCCCTGTTTGGCAGATCCTAAATGTCTAAATATCTGAAGTATTCCTCAAGAGAGTCCAGGGTGGTGGGAGGGGACCTAAAGCCCATGGTTCAATGGTAGTGAAAAACATTCATAAAAAGAAAAAGTAAAATACGTTGCTAGATTGGTAAACATAGTTGGAAAAGAAAAAAAAAGAAACTTCCAGTTCTTGCAATTATCTCCTCACATGACCAGTACTAGGTCATGTGACCTTTAAAGGTCATGTGACCTTTACCAATGCTGAAATTTGCTGTTTTGGTCAGAACTGCTGACTACTTGGCTATGGAAAAATGTCCAAAATGGCAAATGGGACTGGCTGATAGCCAAAAACATTTTTGTAATCACAAAGTTCAGTTTCTAAATGATAACTTTTATTAAGCAGCTTATTGGTAATATAACTCAGATTCATTAAACACAGGCCAGATTTATATTAATACCTATTCCATTGTTCTTGAAACTATTAAACAAGCCTAACATTTTATAGCCTACTTTTTCTTTTTCTTTATTGTAGTGTAATTTTACGGGTGCAAGCATTTGCACTTTAGATAAACGCCTTCAGTGTCTTCCCTATCTTCTGTCATTCTCTTCCACCTTAATTAAAGGAAGAGCGATAAAGAGCGGTCAAGAAAACTACAGAGCCGGTGGCCTAACATGCCCCCAGTCCCTAATATTGGTGTTACTCACTGTGTTTTAACTGTCACAAAAGAGCTAATGGATTCAGTGTCAGGGGACCTGACGACACAGAAAATCCATTTACTTTCTAAAGGCTTGGCTGGAAAGAATGGTGTTTCTTTAGCTATTGTAAGTAATGCTTCCACTTTGCTTTGAAAGACGAGTTTCAAATAGGACTACATTATTGGTGGCTGAGTTATTAAGTGCTCTTTTGCATGGCTTTTCATGATAAAGCAAAAATAAAATTATGTGCCAAGCAGTCATAAGATTCAGTTAAGGTGTCATATACAAAGAGGCCTTCTTGCTTGCACTTGCTGCACGGACCAGTGTCTCTGTGGGGAAGAAGCTGTGATAGTCATTGCTCCCCCTTTCTGTTCCTACTTTCAAGAAGGCTCAGTTTTAAAAAGGATTGGATGGACTTTTTTTATCCATAAGAAACAACTTGTCATATCTGGATGGTTCCTCATTGAATGCAAACTTCCTCTTGGATGTCACTTGGTCCTGTCTTTTCTCCACATCTATCTATAGCAGCATGCTGCATTAGACCTAACAGTCCACTTATTAAAAGAGCTGCAACGCACCTAAATGCATTTAGAAAAGGGCTTGCTGCATCTATTTGCAGTGGACTATATTGCACATCTTGCACTGAGCTGCACCGTGGTGCAGGAGCATTGGTATTGAGTAGGTTGAGCTGCTTTTGGGGTGCCATTTAAAAGTAATGGTGATACATAGTAAGTCAGGTTGACTTAAAAAGACATAAGTCCATCAATTTTAACCCCTAGGGAAATAAACATATCCCAGATATAACTCACAAAAGACATGGTTGATCCAGAGGAAGGCAAAAAAAACCTGGTACAATTTTCTCCAACAGGGAAAACAAAATCCTTCCTGATTCCATGAGGCAATAGGATGTTCCCTGGATCAACAGTCTAATATCTTTACTTTAAAGCTTTAATACCCAGTTATATTCTGTTCTTCTAGAAAAACATCTAGCTGTTTATTAGCAATCTATAGTAGTTGCTGGAACTACTTCCTGAGGGAGCCGATTCCACATTTTCACAGACCTTACAATAAAGAATCCCTTTCTTATCTGGAGCTTAAACTTCTTTCCTCCAGATGCAAAAAGTGCCCTCTTGTTCATTGTAATGATCCCTCGGTCCGTCCGACAGGTGGGCCTCAGCTCTGGCTGGTGCACCCCCCAGTGGATTTAGGGGAAGACCCCGCTGGGAGGGCACACCGGCCAGAGCTGAGGACCATGTCTCCTGTACGCATCACAGGCTTAGAACGGTGGGTGGGTTGTCTCTTGGTACAACCCACCCACTCTAAGCCAGGTCTGAGCCTGTGATGGTTGAGTTGGTGGGTTCTGGCATCATGATGTCACTCTGGGGGAAGTTTATTCCCCTTTAAGTGACACACTGCTCCCCTCGCATGCATGGTCTGTGCATTTTGTGATCCGTGAGACCCAAAAGTTTGGGGACCACTTCTCTATATAAACCATTTGTAAATTTACAGGGTGATCATATCCCCCTTTAAATGTCTCTTCTCAATGAAGAATAGATTAAGTTCAGCTTATCCCTCCTCATAGCTGAGCTCGCATATTCCTTTTATTAGTTTAGTTGACCCTTTCTGCACTCTCTCCAACTCCACAATGTCCTTTTTGTGAACTGGTGCCCAAAACTGGACTGCATATTCCAGATGTGGTCTGACCAATTCTCAGATCCTTTTCCATTCCTGATTCGCCCAAATGTATTCCCTCTAGACAGTATGAAGCATGCATGTTGTTACATTTATCTATATTAAGTGTCATTTGCCACTTGGCTGCCCAATCAAACAGTACATCCAGGTGTGCTTGTAGATTATAGACATCCTGTAAAAACTTAATTCTGTTACATAGTTTAGTGTCATCTGCAAACACAGAAAACAAAATCTGAAAGCAGATACCATTAACCAATGCATGAGTACAGGTCTCAAAAGGGGATTTTCCTTTTTTTTAAGACTATTGGAATCCCTGTCACTAAAACACAGACAAACCTGTTAAATGGTCCGTCTAGTGATATTTTAGTTATAGGTAGAACATAGGAGTAAAGTTAAACTTTGGCCTCTTGTATAGCATACTCTGAAATAGATATTCCTGCTATAATTTCCCACTTCTGGTTTTGAATAATCTGTCCCCCCAAGGTGCGTTTCAGCTTATCCTTTTACAATGTCAGTAATATAGATTAAATAAAAAAACTCAGAAGGGACAGTGGAAGATCCTCTCAATGGTCACGGAAAGGGTGCAGATCTTGCCAATAGAGTTAGATAAAGCAAACTTTTGGGTTTTATTATTCAGTTTTCTACTGAAAATATCAGTGGGATGGAGTCACTTGTTATCGTCTGCACTACCTGATTAGTAGAAACAATATTTAGATTTAATTTGATCATTACTAGCCTTCTGATTGTGTGTGTCTAACATCCAGAAATCCCATTGCTGTGGTTTCTAACCAACTTTGTGTGGACACCTGCATCTCCATTTATCTCCCAGCTGTCACATTAGCACCATTTTGCACCAAATTGCTGTTCAGTTTATAGTTTAGCCCTCTTTTTAAAAAAATGTCTTCTTTCTCTCTCTTAATGAATTTTTTTCTCTTAATGGAAAGTCTTTTTTAGTAGTTAATAATTGCTGCTGAAGTCTTGCTAATAAATGTGACTTTTTTGAAAAAGCATCCTTATGAGCTAGGGACCAGGGGCAACCTCTGACCTTTTCCCTGTACAATGTTGCTTGGATCCACTGCCAAAGACACCGGGATGCAGAATAAAGGGACGTATTCCTTGCTGAACAAGTGATTCTTAAGTGAATAGGAAGAAATCATCATTACTAATAACACATTCTCTTTTGCGAGTTTCTCTGACTTTTTCTGAGCTGACACAGATATTCCTAGTCATTTCTTATTAAAATATTCTTTAAAATAAGGCATTCATTAAAGTAAATGCAAATTCCTTAATCTCATGTAATCATCAGGATACATAAATTACCTTCAAACAAATTCAAAATCCTTTTTTTATATACCTAACATATATACTTAGTAATAATATCTGGCAATTCTACCATGAAGGTCCTGTTCAAGCACTTTCTGGTATAAGGCGCTCTGTCCCTAGTTCTTAACCCTTCTGCTCTGTTGTCAGCATATCACATGGCTTCCAGTGGAGAGTACGAATAAATGTTTCAACACACATCACACAGGTATAATCTAGTGGTGTCATCATTGAGGAACCCACTCTTAGTCATTGCTGAGGAGCATGTTGACAGTCAGTGGCTGTAATGCAACAGAGGCTAAAAATACAGTAACATCAGTATTTCATTATTAAACAAATCAAATCGGGAGCAAGTGTTAGAAGCATGCTAGAAGTAGAGCTAGTAGTAGTACTAGTAGTAGCTAGTAGACACTAAAACTGTATGTAGACACATTAGATAAATCTAGTGCGTATACAGCACTCTCCCACACATTGTTTACCAATCTGCCAAGACGGATCTCCCATGGTGGAAGATGCAGCAGGGTGCCTTCCACTCGTCCTTCCTTTCCCCTCTCCAAAGATCTGAATAGTGCTCTCTGTACAGATCAGTGACACCTGTTCAGACCAGTGCTGATCTTAACAGGTCTCATCTGTTCTACTGATGATCAAAAGAGATTGTTTCCAGTGACAGAAATCTAACACCTGTATATTGCTTAAAGCCAGCCGTATGCTGGTCAATTTCTGCATGACCAGGTAAATGATCAATATTTCCCGATATCTATAATTTAACTAGATTAATGTGCCCCACACATTATCGAACATCCAACATTATTTTGTATAGTAATCACAAAAATACAAAGACTGATAGCTGATGGTTATCAATCATCACTGTTGTAACTAATATAAACAAAAAGCATTGGTACACATTGTTTTCAACTTCAAGTGTCTGGTGGATGGGGCAGAAGTACACCCACTGTATTCCAACCCAGCTTGATTGAACTCGGTGTTGAGAGTGCTCACGTTTTTAAATAGATTTTCATTGCATTGTTTATTCAGATCTAGCAACATATATATATGTGTAAAATCAACCAGTATATGTCCAGCTTTAGTTTTCTTGTGAACGGACCCTTTAACCAACAACTAACATATTGTATTCAGTAATTTCAACATCTCCTTGTTAAAAGGCAATTGCCTGCTTTTCCATCAGACCAAAATACTGCCCACAGTGAGCCCAGGGCCTGTTATCTGGCTGGTCAGCTAACTGGTGCCCCAGCACCAATACACAGACAGTGCTCACTGCCCAGCTCAGATTCACTTATTATTGGGGAGCCATCTGTCCGCTCATTGTCTTGAAAAGGTTACAGAGAAAGATTGGCTGAGTTGGCTATCGCCTATCTGTCCTGTCAAGAGCAAGTACCATTCTGCTGTATCCAGAGGTGTCCAAGACATTTTCTAACTTTGATTTCCACTGCAACTAACTCATTAAATGACCACTGAACAGTTATTATTAGGAACAAAATCCAGATGAACAACAAAGTATAGGGAAAAATAACACATGACTTGTTTTATATGGCTACAGGTATATAATTGTGTTTAGCCAGTTTATACAGCCAGTGCCCATTCCAGCTTGCAACTGGATAATGAAGTGGTAGCACAATGGTGCGATACTATTCCCTCCTGTGGGACTCCTTCCACTTCTTCCATCAAGGCAACACTGGATGTCTATGTACAAAAATATTAGGCCAAGGTAATGAATGACACATGGGGGTAAAGAAATTCATCAACTCCTCACCTGTAGGCTCATTGCAGAGGTATTTGTTGTTTATACTGAGAATGTGCAAATAATGTTCAGTATTTTGAATGAGTGCTTGAATGAGTGAAACCTGGAGATCGGTGTTACTCACATCTCCTTCTGAAATTGCTAGTATCCTGGCTATCATGCTGAGTTTGTTGCATCTACACTTTGTATATGTGACCTGGGAGTTGGACAAGCACATGTAAAAATTGGTCTTGGAATTTGGAATCAGAAATGGGCAGCAGGTCTGCAATGCCCCCAGGCTTTCAGACTAAAATGCAGATGGCAGTTCACAAATATAACATGACAGATTTACTTTAAAACAGTTTTCTGCCAGCCCAGCATATTCTTTATTGCCTTTTTTCTATAACAGAGACTTATGACAGGCCTACTTTAATCCGCTCGAGCTTCTTGCAATCTTACAAACACATCTCAGTCCTCCCCTAGTTTTTCTCATCGGAGATGTACCTTCCCTTCCAGACAGGCAGTTACTATCCATGGATTTTGGAAGGCTGGGAGGTCATTAGTGGTTTTAGTTCCTTTGAACAGACCTCTGTCCATTTTGTCCTAGGGAGTGATCGTCGGTAATGACAGCCAAGAACAATACAGCCCCGTTTGGCAGGGAATATTGATTTTAACAGGCTTGAGCTACCCTGGGAGAAGGCTGCTGTGTGCTTCAAATTTTTCCTCTTTTGGACAAGTGCAGATGATGATTTTCAGTGCCTGTCTATATGTGCATTCAGCTGATGCAAAAAGGATACAATTGCGGGGCACGGCATTGTGGGTAATATATGGGCTGCTCCGACGATTGGCATTTAGAAGATTATGCAAGCCATGCTGAAATATTGAGCCAAATATTTTCCCAACTTAGGCTAGCAGAACAATGCTTGATTTTTATGTCACTTTTGATAATTTCAGTTTCAGTGTAATAGTCAGGTAAATGTCAATCTATAAACTTGTTGAAGATTTTTAGCTATATATGTGAATAACTAAAAGTAAATAACTATATCTTTAAATGTTCAGGTTTTTACATATAGAAGCTTTGGTTCCTTTATGCCAAGAAGTTTAGTTCTTGGCATAGTAAGGAAGATTAACAACCTCTGTCCACTTTTCATTGCTGGGTATGCAATGAGCAAAGTGCCAGAAACACACTACACTACACCACACTATACTAAACACAATATATGAAGTACAGATTTATGTTTATGCAGAATCTTGTTGCATAAAAAGATTACATGTATCAGTATAATAAATGATCACCCTTTATAAGCAGGGAAATAAACATACCTGAATGTTCACTGACTAGCTGAGGACTCTGTCTAAAGATTGTAAAATCCCCAGCTTTATAATAGAATGTGCCTCTGATCATAAGAAACCTAACATATGACCTATATTTAATCCATAAATGCCCAAATTATGTCCACATACCTAAACTCCTATTGAAGTCCCAAGTAACCTGTACTTAATAGGCCAAGTATGGCCATTGATAGGATTATTGGGATTACCAACAGATACTGTATGAGACCACAAAGGGCCATTTCTAGACAATTTGGTTACCTAAGCAAGGTTTTCCTAATTACATCTCCCCCTTCATTGGTGGTGCTCCCATCCACCAAGACACCTCACACACCCATGTTCTACTAGTAATTATAACATCACAGACTAGGATACTTGTTTTACTGGTGAAGGCAGGAATAAAGTATACATCAGTAGAGGCTTAAAGGGTACAGTGGAGGTCAGAGGGGTCTGGAGAAGTACAAGGGAGGTCAGGTGGGCTAAAGGCATGCATTGGAGGTTAAAAGGGGAAGGATAGATACAGTGGAGGGACGTGTCACATCACACTTTAAGGAAATTATAGCAACAACAATAGCAGCCACAGTAAACTAGCAGAAAAATAATCCAATCAATAATCCATAATAATGCGGTGTCTATGCCCTGAGCACAGATCTGTTGGCATGCATCCTGTCAAACTCTCTCCTGATGGGGAGAAGAGCTGGATGCCAGTGCCTTCATCTTTAAGTTAGTTTCACTAGAATAAATCTATTGAGCTGGTATAGCCTGCATTGACAGACAAATAAACTAAGTGAAGGGGGAGCATGCGTGGATGGGGAAATTGGGGTATGGCCGGGTAAGAGAGCCTTCACCTCCAACATGAGTAGTTAGGACTCCCCTGTACTTTTGAATGTTTAAAAGAAAAAAAAAATCAGGGCAAGGAAGACTTTTTTGTTGTTAGCACTTTGCCTTCTTTTAATCTTTCCAATTTCCTCTCTTCCATTATCCTTTCTTCCATTTTCCTTTTATCCCTACGCCTAATGTTTTATACACTCATCTCTGTCTCTTAATGTCCTCCCTCTCAGTTCCTTACTCTTTTTTGGTAAAGGAATTAGTCAAGCATATTATGAAAAGGTGAATCTCTCCAGCACTCTGCCACCAATCTTGTCTCAGCAGCTGTAGTTGACTCTCTCGTTATGCTGGCTTGAAATTTTAGCTGGAGTGCTGGTAATCATGATTGTTAAATATAAAGAAAGTAGAGGATGAGTGAGAGTCCATTAACCATCTGACCATCCTAATGGGCCTGATTTGATAAACCTCTTCAAGGCTGGAAAGGATACACTTTCATCAAAAAAGCTGAAATGGATTTCTTAAAAGTCATGTGCTATTTGTGCTGTTTGGTAGCAATCTACTGGAAATCTATCTATTGGAGAGGATTAATAAAGCAAGCCCAATGTCTTTGTTGTTTACCTCTCTAAACAGAGATACTTTAGTCACATACTTTAGGCATACTTGTTTAGGGCAATCTAGGAATAAAGTGTAGTTGTTCTTTCAGCAATTCCTTGGTGTAAATACAATTAAATCATGCAAGATTTTGTCTGGTTTGTTCCCAGAGAATGCCTGTTTGGGCTGCCCTTTCCTGATCTGCAAATATTAGATTGTCACCCCAATACAATCATATCTAAGGATACCACGTAATGAATTGTTATATGACCTCTAAAGAAATTAGAGACTAAAATCTTTTGTCTTGTTTGGAGGCTTTTGGCACTGTGATGGCCATGTCTTCTTGAGATACGATATAAGTTCAACTTCTTTTTTAAGGGTTTGGTCAGGTTTTGGCATTACAGCCCAAATAGTTAAAAGATAGGTATGAACCTGGCTGTGTGGCAATGTATCCCAGAAATAATCCAACCGAGGAGCAAAGCGATAAATAAATGTAAACTCCCGAATTTAATCCAGACTTGAAGAGACGAAATGTAGCTACAAGTGTATGACCAATATAAAAACCGTAGCCAAAATATTTTTTTTGTTTGTATTGATAAAACTTAGGAGGTAAGCAGTTATCGTGAAGGAAGAAGACTTTGCACTAGCATGTTAATGGACAGTTATATTAACTTAGGAAAATATATAGTATATAACAATTAATAAACATATAATATATAGTAATACAAAATAATGTGTCTTCCTATTCTAAAACCATGCTTCATATTATAGTTGTATGTCTAACATCAGAGTTAAGTCAGTAACCTGAAATTTCTGCACCGTGGTACAGCAACATGAAAGCTGGACAGTGAGTGGGCATCCAGAGACAAAGTATATCTCCCAAACTCCACTGTTTTAGTAGCCTAACATGTGGCCTTTATGATCTGAGTCTATAAACCAATGAAGGGACAGCACCCAATAATATATACCAAATATATACCTTTAGCAGCATTTGTGCATTGTAAAGTAATTCTCCATCCTAGCAATGACTAGCTCTTATGTATAGCTACGTTTCCAAATTGGCCTTTTTTTTTGCTTTGGTTATTCAGATCAGAACCGCTGAATGGACCCACATAACCTGCATGACATAACACCGTACTTGACTGTCTCCCTGTCCTATGTAAATAATGATATGGGCCTGTTTTACATCTGCAACTCCCAGGTTACAATTTTTACTAAACAGAGAAGAAAGGATTAAAAGGTACGTGCTGCTGGTCCCTACTTTGTTTATAGTCCTAACAATCTGGTTTGAATCAAAGAAGAAACATCTTGAGAATTGCAAGTTAACGTCTTCACAGCCATCTAGCAAGTTTGAGTTTTACACGGTAAGGACAGAACAAGGCATATCTGATCTCAACGTTGCTTAAATCCATTACGTGGGTGCAGGAATTTGCTTTTCTTGTTGTAGAAACAACAGCTGTATTTAAATTTCAGCCAAAAACATTCAGATTTGTTCATTGCCCTAGAATCAATTTTTTGGCCAAGAAAAATCTAATGTTTTACATAATGAGATATTTGTGCAAAGGAAAAGGCTCTATGTAAATTTACTCTCTACTGAATAGAACACAAAGATACATAAGTATTTAGATCAGTGCCTCTGAACCTATTTTACCAAGAAGGAAAGCTTGAAATAACTTCAAGTAACTCCTTCTATAAATACTATATCCACAATTGACAGTACATCATCATGGTGGCTAGTAGGAAGAATACCTGTCTCTCCATCTCCATTGTGTACAGCTTGATCCCTAGAAAAATCTTCTGTCTTGTCTACCACCAAGGAGACCCAAAAGCGTTCCGCTATGTGCTACAGGGTAGCCAACAGAACCCTAGAAACTGAATCGTCCGGCGGCCCAATAAAAAGAAAGTCATCCAAATAATGGATGACCGACTCCACACCCTCCACTGTCCACACCACCCACTCCAAAAAAAGTGTAAAGCCAAGGTCATGTCAGGATCTATTCTATGGTCTTTACCCTCCTTTTTTGAAGATCATTTTATTTTATTGTCTGTCAATGGCACGTCCTTTTTCTGAATGGACCAGAAGACCCAGATTGATGTATGTCCTGGAGAGGATGCAGAGTTAAGGAACTTAGATGGTGGATTTAGGTATATGTTTCCATTAACAAGGTAAGTTATATTCTTGCAAGGCGGGGTACGAAGAAGGGTTGAGGGAATTTAAAATTGGATTATATGCTTTTATGTGGTCCCGCCAATTCTTTAGATCATTCAAATATTTTATTGTGCAATATCTGGACCTAAAGATGACTCCAGGCTCTGCGCTATCCCTTTCCATAGGTTCCCCTTCCCCGTTAAAGTTTCTCTTTCATGCTTTTTATATTTGCTTACCCTTTTCTTATGTCCACCTACAAGTTATGTGATGTGCTAGTTCTGAGCGAATGAGACAACTTTGGACTAAAGGTTGGTATTGTCACACTTACCTGTTCCTCACTAAAACACAGGCATCTCCCTCCTGTGCATGCGGGCAGTTTTGTCCCCGGGAGTGCCTCTGTTTCCAACCTTTAATAAATAAGTCCATCCTGCTGGCCAATCAAAAAATAGCCTCTTGATCAGCCCTGGCATTTTAGTTAGCTCTCAGACTGCACTCAGTGTTCGTGCAATGTGTCTCGAGCCCCTTGTTCTGTGAGCTAATCCAGTGTTTCCTGTGTCCAGGTCCTGCGATAACCCCTCGTTGTCTAGTCTGTTGGTTCCCAGTCAACTTCCCTGTGCTATTGCAGTGTTCCTGTCAGTCTGTGGATATCCCTGAGTCTCCTGTGCCTCCTGTTGCTTCCAGTGTCTCCTGTGTTCCATGTGCTCGCAGTGGCCCCTGTTTCACTAGTGTCTGTCTCCTGGATCCCTGGCGTGTGACCTGAGATCCCTTGTTTGCTGTCTGTCTCGACCCGGCTTTCCTCGACTATCCGCCTGCCTTGTGATTTTGTACCGTGCTTGCCCACCTTAATGTGCCCAAGGACCGCAACCTGGCTGTAACCAGCAGCGCGACACCCTCACCATCAGAGGCTCTGGAGAAAACCTGGTTACGGCTTAGACTCTGCGCCTTGGACCTTCTTAGGGCTCACACCACCTCCATACAAGCTGCAGCGCCCCTTAGTGGTCCTGTCTCTCTGTACATGACAGGTATTTAAGCCTTTTTCTTTAACATTATTACATTTGCTACACCATTATTACTTTAAGGAACCGACTTCTGTTTAAAATAAGTACTTGAGATGGTTAAATCAACATGGCTTCACTTTCTTAGGGTCCCTGGACCAGACAGAAGTGTGCCAGAATCAGCTCCTAGCTGTGAGGAGAATGTTTCTTCAATGTACATTAACAGGGAGTTAGGCTTTTAATTGCTAGGCCAACAAACCACAAAGATTCTCCATGACAGGTCAACTGACTGTAGACACAGAATGTTTTTTTTTTTTTTTTTTATGGCATGTACAGCCCTCACTTTTAACAGTATATGACCTACCCATTCACAATGACTGTTGTTAAGACTGTAAAATATGTGGCATTGTATGCTTTTACATATATGACATTACTTTGTGACAAATGCAGGTAGGTGACTATATGGACAAAATGGAATTGGGAGACAAGTTTTTTATGATATTCTTGACTGTATTTCTGGTTTTAGGAAAAACAAAATTAGCTTGGAGTTTGGATTTAAGGGGTTCTCTATGTTACCTTACTGATCCCTGAATTGGTGATTTTTACCGGTCAAGGCACCATCATGTAGTTGGAGTTTTTGTCACTCCAACTTGGGGTAGTGTCACACTTACCGCTTCCTTGCTAAGGCACAGGCTTCTTTCGTCTGCGCATGCAGGCAGTTTTGACCCTAGGTGTGCCTCTTCTTCCAAGTTTTATCAGTTTGGCCCATGCCTCCAGCCAATCAGAAGTAGCCTACTATTCATCCCTGGCTATTTAACTAGCTCAGACACAACACTCAGCATTCGTGCGACGTGTCTCCACTGTGCCGAATGCTTTGTTGAACACCTGTACACCTGTTGGTTAAGTCAGTGTTTCTTCTGTCAAGCTCCTGTGTTAACCCAGTTGTGCCCAGTCTGTTGTTTCCAGACAATTTCCTTGTTCTGTTTCCTGTCTTGTTCTGTTTCCTTGTTCTGTGATCCTGTCTGTCTGTGGATGTTCCTGTGTCACCTGTGCCTCCTTTAGCTTCCAGTGTGTTCCCTGTGTCTGCAGTGGCCCCTGTGTCACTGGTGTTTATTACCTGGCTCCGTGGTATTTGACCCCTGGCTTGTGACCTGACCTGTTTTGCTTGCTTGCCTTGAAGAAGGCAATAGTGCAATGCTACACATAAATCTGAGCTAGAGTTGTCCTAGCCATGACAATCTGCAGAAGCACAAGTGCTCAAATTTAGGCATAGAGGGGATCTGTCCATAGTGAAAGAAAGCAATTATAGTTCCACCAAGAGGAAAATATGCCCTATAACTTTGTGAGACCCATCTGGAGAGGAACTTGTGAAAAAAAAACGATGAAGAACTCTCTCTCTGTGGTAGCATAACCACTACCTAGGGAAGGCTTTACATGGCTGCATGGTCTTTTACCCCATAAACCAACATCAAAGAGTCCTATAGCAATCACAATTTTGCATGTGTTTCAAAACCAATTTAGCCAGCCAGTTTTTTTAAATATTGTGGCATTTTGTAAACTTTTTATGGTGTATACACAATGTAACTCTGTCACTTTGGGGTTTTCATAAAAGATAATTTTAGATACTCAATTTATTTCCATCCAGACGAAGATCCACAAGGCCGCATAATTGAGTTTGACCACTGCTGTAAAGGTATATTGGCAGACCCCCTAAGTCTGATGTTATCGATCTCTTTTTATCCCATTATGCACTTCTTTCTCTCTCTTCCTTCTATTTTTTTGCTACCTTCCCCATCTCTCCCCCCCCCCCCCCCCCCATCCTCTTCACCTCCACATTTTGCCTTCTCTTTAACAGAATCTAAAGCAGCTTAAATTAGGCACTTAAACTCCAGTGTTTAAATCCCTCCTATTATCTTAACCATTTAAGAGTGAAATCTCCATGTAATTTCAATTTAAACTCATTACTACCAGCTGCATTGACTAACCCCTCCACCCTGTGCAGCAATAAGGAGATGGGATTTAATACAACGCTCATAAGCCATCTGCACAGCAAAGAGGTGCACAACAACAGACTCAGGCATTTACACGCACAACTACCCCTCTTCCCCAACCCAGCATAACTCCCAAGTGCTTTTTATTTGAACACATTCAAAATGTTCCTTTAATGGAGAGAGCGATGTACAGATAATGAATCCTTAGTATTCAGCGGACACTTGGCACTGGCTGAGCAAATAATACGCTTTGACAATGGGCCGTCGAATTGACATGGATATAATTTGTGGTAATTTCCTGCTCGTTTTCCATGGCTCTAATGACAGGGGTTTGACAGAGAGGTATTTAAGGCTTGTCAGAAGAAAAGAGAAAATTTAGCCTGAGCTGGGGTGCAAGTTGTCTCTAACCAGTTGAGGCACTACGCTGCAAGGGGAGGGAGGGGTAAACAGACCACCAGCCGTCCATTATCACACTCCATCAAATTTTTTTTTTTACTGTTGTGAGAGTATTAGGGCTCCCGATATCACTCTGCAATATAGAAGAGACCAGAAGTCTCTGTAGCCTAATTTAGATTTGTTAGAATATTTTTATTTGGAATTTAAATCCTACTGGTATGTTTATCACTTATTGATTCACCTAAAGCACTGAAGCGATGCACACTTGACAAACATTGAAGAGCAAAAGATCAGCCTTGTTACACAATGATTCAGAAAGTTGGAGCATCTTTGTGAAAGTTAAAGTATTACTTTAAATGGCTGAAGACACATTTATTCCTTACCAGGATAACTCTAAACAGTCTGATCTACACCTGAGTTTTGTATTAAATATCTTGATAATCAAAACTTTTAAGAAGGATGCACCATGTTTGTTTAAATCTCTGCAACAGATGTTTTGTACATTTAGGTATAAACCAACATGTGTAAAGCCCAACATTCTTGTGCAGGATAATAGAACTCTACAAAATTAATAATGCACAACTACTCCTTTTGCCCAACTCTGTATACTCACACACATCCTACCTGTTCCTCCACCTGTTTCCCTAAATAGTGACTGTCTCCTTTTCAAGGCCACAAATTAGTATCTTTCAGCATGTAATATTACATAGAAACCATAGGGGTAAAATAAACCCACCCAATGCCTCTACAAGATAGAGAACCTCTAGAAATTCTACTCCTTCTTTGGTAGAATGCCGGTTCCGTAGCAATAACTTGTATGTAAGCATTTATTGCTAGCCATCATGTAACTTGTGTAGGCAACGTGGAAGAACTAGCCATCATTGTTCATTTGAATCAAACTAAAAATATAGGCATCCTTAATTAACAAGCTGCCTCCACTGATCATTAATGATCAGTTTTGACATGGGAGCTTCCATACAGCTTGACACTGGACTGACATTTTGCTTTGGCAAAGACAAAATAGAAGTGTATAATGGCACTCACAACACAATTTTCCTAAAGCCAAGGCTGCATTAATAAAACAAATTAGGATTGAACATTGGATTAGGATTGTTATTAATGCCAATTTTCTTTAACTTCTCTTTAGTTCAAGTTAAAGCTTGTCACATGACCATCAACCTCACTATTCGATCCTTTGTATGTGCCGCTTTACTTCAGATGGCCAGGTTTCAATTCAACCACAAACTTTAAATATTCTTACATAATTTATCTGATAAATCCATTTTTAGGGGTCGCCAATAAGACACGAATACTACGCGTGCACCTTTTTTCATCCTGCCTTCTTCTGGTTTCCAAGCTTGGAGTGCTGACAGATTAATTCGACTCTTACCTCCCCTCCCATCATAAAAGTAATACAATGTAACACTAGCTTGCACTGTAAAAAGCAGCCTTTAATCTCGCACTCCACTTTATGCCTCAACCACTCAAGTCACAAGTAGAATAGTTCAGCGCAATTAGTGACCTTAGAAGCTGGTAAAGCAACATCACTTTCCCCCAAAAAAACAAGAGAATGAGAGAAAGAGACAGAGTTGGAATAAAAATAAAGGCAGGGGACTGGAAGGAAAAACTGTTTGGCAGTAAAGGGAAGGGTGCATTCAGGGGATATACAGATAAACTGTATATCCAGAGTGTCTGTTTTTTACAGACACTCATATACATTAAATTAGATAGATGTTTATGATGTTAAAAAAAAAAACTTGACACTAGCTATTTCCTTTCTTGCCAAGCCTAGTAATTTTTCAATGCAAGTAGAGAGAGGAAAGAAAAGTGGCATTTTTGGCAAACTTGTAAAAGTAAAACAATACTATTTTAATTTAGGTAACTTTGTCTCAATACAACATAAAATGAAACAAAACATAATGAGCTCATTGGAACATAGCAGGAAGCCTTGTTTACATTTCACTATTTACTATTTTATGTCACATAATGTCATTTTCAAAATGGTGAGTATTTGTCTCATTTTCAAACATGTTCTAAATGTACTAACAGTAGGACCGGAACTCTGGCACAGGCATGCCTAGTGCTGGGTCTTGGCAGGAGTGTGAAGAAGCAACTGTTGTCCTTCTGCCTGCAGGCACAGTCAGGCATTTGTATCGATCCCCCTGCTTCTACCTAGCTTTCTGGGACTGGGTCCTCCTCCCCTACTAGACTTTCACCTCTAAATTCTGTCATAAATGCTGCAGACAAACCTATCCTTCTTACTATTCCTCATCTGCTTCTCCTCTCTGCAAATCATTTTCATTCTTCATTTCATAATAAAATCCAAGCTACCTTTGGTTTGCCTATAACACATTCCACAGCTCCTGTCTTGCCTACATTTCCAACAATATATAAAAAAATACCCTTAAGTGTTCTCATCTCCCCTCTATTGGCATTCTAATGATGTCTTCATTTATAACCTCTTCACACACACAGCTCTAAGACTTATCTTAGACTGCCAACTGTTCTTCTGTATTACCACACTATTACATACTCCACTGGTGAGACTATAAATGTCAGTGCTGACACAGATTGCGTGGACATGGTCCACCATTGTCACTATCAGGATGCTGATCCAGAGTAATGATGTTTAGCAGACTGGAGTGAGTGCATGTAAAAAGGAAATGGCTGAAAAAGACTGAAAAGATTTAAAGCATGTACAAAAAAACAAAAACAAAAAGCAATCAGCTTCCTGCTGTACTGGCACTTCAGTTAACCCCTAATCTTTTGTCATGTTTTAAATGATTACATATTCATTGTTTATGTACACAGATATAATACAGTTTAAAAATGTATAAACCGAAAACCAACAAAATAAAATATATAACCCTGACCTTTCAAGGTTTACTTTGCACACTCTACCATGACCAGGGTAGCTCAGACACTGCCCTTCATTTCTCTCCATAACTATCTCCAGCCCCTCCCCTTTCTCCCTCCCCCGACTTTACCTCCTTAAAAATCAACATGCTGACCAACTTTCTGGACATAAAATGGCTGGTAGGCAGCCATTTTTTTTCATCAAAACAATATTCAATAACAATTTACAATATAAGTTACCTTTTTTTGTAAAATTTTATTAACATAATCATTTTCAACATTTTACACACATTACCTCCACCCTTGTAAATAACAAAATCTCTACTCCCAGTCAGCAACACCACAAATGACCTTTAGTTGCCCAGTAAGGCCTAAGGGATCATAACCGTTAATTACTTAAGAGGCACAGTACCCCCTCTCACCATAATTACCGGCCAGAACCCTTGCCCTCCAAGACCCAATACTGCCCCCCTAACACACACTACCTTGGGGGTTAGGTAGGTGGGTGGTAAATCTTTTTCTATCCGAAATGTTTTAGATCTTTCCTACCTCCTACCCGTCATCCTTTTCCTTCCCTCTGGCTCCACCCCAAACTTCTGACTATCCCCCACTGACCTCACCCTAACCCCTCCTTCTACTTAACCCTTCCAGTCCCTGTCTCCTCTTCTCACTCTGTCATGTAGACCCTATGCCTATCTTTGCTTTTGCAGCGGGCCTCCCTTTATACTCTAATGTCCTAGCTTTTAGCAGTTAAGATGCACCAGAGGCCCTAGAGGACTCTAACTTTGCATTTCAGTTCACTTTCTGTTTCCTAAGAGCAGCTGGAATGTAAACCAATTTGCTTGTGTATGATTAAAGAACTCTTTATAACCCAATCAAACTTATGATCACACTGTCTCTCCAACATAGTGGAGTTACATAGGGGATAGCAAAGCAGATCGAATTCTAATTTGGCTCAGGCCCAATTCTGACCAGCAATAAGCCATTTAACTAACACAAACAGGAGCATGCAATCCTTAAATGAGCTTTTGCAAAGCTTATTCAGCATGAAATAGCAAATTAGGTTGTTTTTGGCACCTTAGGTTTCTAAAAACTTGGCTTCTGGGTTTAAGTCCAGCATGGGGACTGCTGAATCTATTTTTAAGACTTTCCTGGTATTTAGAGAAATATATACAGGTAAAGAATCATTTGATAGTGGGAAAGAAGGAACGGTTTGTTCCTAAGACCACAAATAACTCTTTACATACATAAAATAAAAAAAAATGCTTTACATACAATTTCTTTCTTGGTGGAAATATATATGGGGAACAGAGATTAGAACCAACCAACATGGCAGTTTTTGGCTTGTCTTGGAAATTGCTCAAAGATTCCTGAGGAATAAAGAAATACAACATGGCTGACTGGGGACATCAGAGGAGGCTTTCAACGCAGTGTGGTTGCGGGTTTTGTTTGGAAAAAAATAGCACATAATTAGCTAGTACTAAAGAAGCAAAGGCATGTCGAGAGGGGGAGAAACTAGCTAGTTTTTTAAAGAACTAGTTGGGGATTTGTTTGTCCTAGGAAAGTAAAAAAGCTGGTGAAAAGATCCAGAGATTCAGCAAAAAAAGAGAATCAGCATCTCTGTGGAATACAGACTGGGCCTGACAGGGCAAAGGGTTAACTAACTGTGCTTGATGTGTATGTACGCCTACTGTGTAAAGTCTAATGTTCATACTGTGGTAATGACAGAGTGGTGAATTTGTTCTGTATGTTATCTGGCTAGAGGTAATATTAATACAATTTGTGCGGGCTTATTCATTTTTAGCATGCTTTTATTAGGTTGAATATGACAGGTTACAGGGATAGTTCTGTCTGATAATAAGTTAATTAAATTGAATCAGTACCTTACCTACACTACTTATATTTGCCATACTTGTGCTTCTCCAAAATCCTATTTTTCTCAGCTACTGTTTTTTTTTGTTAGAAATATAGACACTAAAAGTTACCTAATAATGTACCGCCAGTTGGAAAAACATGCATGCTTATGCTTTTGAATAGAGAGGAGGACAGCTCAAGTCCTGTGCTCTCTTCAGAAGTTAATAGCAAGTGGGTGGAAAACCTCAGCCAACTGACTCTTTCAAAAAGCAGAATCAACCAGGTGATATTAAAGACATTTGTATACTTCCTGACCAATTAATATAAGTATTAGGACCAGGTAAGAATTATTTTATGTTGGTACCTTTTAATTTACTTCTAGCTGTCTGATTGGCTGTGGAGTTCACCTGGAGTTTCTTTTTATATAATATATCTATATAGCTATAGGTCACTTATCTGATGTTTAATCTGTGGTCTTCTTCATGGTCTTCATGTGCTGTTGCACAATACCATTGCAAATAAAACTCAGCTTAGACCCACCTCTGCCTGTGACCCCGATTCTGCTTGTGCCTATTCCTTTGTACCTTGTTTGTGGGACTGATCTTCTGTGTATGACTTTGGCTTCTTTTCTGGAATTTCTGGTCAATTCTGTACTGTTTATCTGTGGGCTCCTGGTCAGCTGGGGGGCAACTAAGTGCCGGGAGACTGCTTGTCACAAGCAGTGTCCCGAGGCTGACCGGTGTCTTGCTATAAGTGAAGAGTGCAGCGTTAGAATGGGTGACTGGGGTCTGGCGAGTATTGGTGGCCTTTCATTTAGTCAACAGGCTTTTTTTAATTGTATAGGTGGGCAATTTGTGGGGGCTTATTAGTTTTTAGCCTGCTTTTAATAGGCTGTATATGACAGTTAGAAAAACAGAAATGTACCAAATGGGGGAGTCTAATATAATACAGATTATATACGATTGCCAATATGACTATATAGGATTGCCAAGCCCATTTTTTTGCCCATTATTTTTGTTGTATATTAATTAGTTACAAATTCTCAACTAGAGCTAGCTTCAACTATGCTACATAGGCAAAATAAAACATATAGTGAACATATGTTACATATCACATAAGGTCATGATGTCATTTGTAAGGATTGTCTCATTTCACAACGCATTTCGCCCAGTGGCTTCCACAGGGGATTCAGAGACTTGAGCTAAATTAACAATAAATACATGTAGAGACATATATTACAAAGATCAGGGAATCAGAAAATTACATATCATCATCAATACCATGTATGATAGTATGGTGTATATTGGTATATTGAAAGGGTATTGTATTGAATAGGGATTTGATAAGACGTCAATTATAGTAATAAAAAAAAGATAACAATGGGTATTGGCTTACTTGGTAGTCAGTAATTGTTGATCATGAATGTAAAATGCAAGGAGGAGATGGTTCTCTGGGTGGCTAGGTGTAAAAATATAAGATAGCGGGGGCGCACGTGAGCAGAAATCCAAGATGGCTGCTATTTGATCGAGCTCCACAGCTCCCAAATCTGTCTTTCCAGCAATCAGCTTGAGCAGACCCGCAGGGCTTAGATGACAAGCTGCCACTATCTCCTATAAACATAGCTCCACAGACGGGATTTCTAGCGACGACCCCATCTTATCATTCCAAGTGAACAACCCAGCACAGTTTGAAGGGATGCTGAACTGTTGGAGCGCTTCAAACAACTGCTGCAGCTCTCAAGCCACAGGCAAGTTGTCTCATACACTTACTAGAGAGATAGGGGAATGTGGTACTAGAATTCATTCTCTAAAGCAAAGGATGAATGATGCCATTACAGGTAAAGATTACCATGAACAGGATAATAATATGTTTCAGAAGCATCTGCAAGCTGTGATGGTTAGCATTGAAGATTTGGAAAATCGCCATTGCAGGGCTAATCTTTGTGTAATGGGGATCCTGGAGACAATTGTAGATCTATCTGTATTTATAATAGCCTTTTTTTCAGGAATTACTTCCTGATTTTCCAACTGAAAGGCTTGAAATGGACCGGGTCCATCATCCTAAGAAAAAAGGGCCCTCCAAGGGATATAATCATCAGACCTATCAGACCTACCTTTTCTCCTGATTCTACAGCAATTGTATATTAGGTACAGATGGGGCTTCCCATTTCAGACACAATTCACGTATCGCAACCGTCTGCACTACATCTCCACACCTGAAAAAGCTCAGGAATTATTTGATCATCTAGAATTGCATTTATCTCATATATCTTCTCCCGCCAAGTCACCATCAGTTCCTCAGCAGTCTTCTCATCTTTCTCCAATGTGGGAGAAGGTCACCAAATTGGGACGCTCTCTAGTCAAAAGATTACCTCTTTTGTCCAGTAGTCTTACCAGATCAGGGGACTGAGATTGATGCGGTGGCCCAATTATATAGTAAGTTATTGTAAGCATGCTGTGTTATTTCAATATGGGTTTGCCCCAGGGTTGCACTTAAGATTGGGGTACATCCTCAGTTATTTTTCCTAGTTGGAAATAATGGTTGTCCCTATAGGACATACTAATGTATGTGCTGTTTTTGAATTCTAGGCTAGTTAGTTGTCAAATATACAAATCTTTATATGCTTTAGTTTCTCATTACATTTGCTCATCCAGCCTATGTGAGGCCTTCATGTGCAGATGTTGTGGCTGAGTGACGCTGGGATTCCTTTTGGATCCCAGTGCCATTCAGGCTCTAGTTATCTGTATTTGATGGTGCGATTTGATGTATTTGTTGGCTACATAAAGTCAGGTGATAATGATGAATCTTGTGTACGGCACCTTTTTGAAAAATGGATGCCTGCAGTTCAGTTAGAGTGTGTACCTAATGCCCTCTATTCCCATCTAGATGGTATTGGTTTCTTCAGAAGAGCCTTATATTTTTAAACATTTTCACAAATTACTATTTTAGTGATACCTCCATGCCGTCATGCTTTTTTTTTTTTTTAATGATGGGACCTGGTGGCCTCTGTTTGGAAACATATTTTCATATTTGTGTGCATCTATGGTGTTAATGTTTGCTAGGTTATGCTAGTTTTTATGTACCTTTTTTCTGTTTTTTTGTTCTTTGTTTTTTCTGGTCGGGGACCTCCACTTCCAATTTTGCACAATCATCGCTCTTTTCAAAGCTACTGACCTGGCATTAGTGGTTTGATGTTTGTTGGGGACTTCCTCCACCATGGACTATTTTGTTTGTTGGGGAATCCCTCCACCATGGACTATTCGTGTTATTCTGCAACACATGGTAGTTTCACACGAATAGACCATATTTTTGTACAACACTTTTTGCCCTGAGTTTCCAAATATAAAATTTTAACGACCCAGTGGTCTGATTATTTTCCTGTGATGATGCAATGTAATTCGTTGACTCCTAATTTGAAGGAGTTTCATTGATGTCTCAACGATGCACTAACTCTCATCACCTGTGGTGACTAAGGAGATAGAACAGGCATTAATTAAATATTTTGATTTGAATAGTTTTTCAGTAGCATTACCAATTATGCTTTGGAATCTCCACAAGGCCACCTTACGTGGAATTATAATTCAATTGTCATCTGGTCAGAAAAAGGCTGGAATTCAGAAAATTACAGAATTTACAAGGGTTCATGACCAATTACATTGTAAGCTGAAAAATAAACCGTCTAGACAACTGTACAAGGAGATACATCAGGTGATACAACAAGCTGAGAAACAAATTTGCTGGTCCAAAAGCAGGTATTATGCGAGAGCAAACAAACCTTGACCTATGTTAGCTAAAGTACTATTTCCTAAACACGGTCTTACAGACCCCATAAAACTGAGAACTTCTAATGGTCAGATTACGACTAACCCGATAACTATATGTTCTATGTTTACAGATGCACTTTCTAATGTACACAGTGCAGGTGAAGCCTTTAGTTCTGGGAAGGCTGATGATTTTTCTTTCGTACAACAGAATCGAATTCCTGGTATGCTATTGGCTTTAGATATCCAAAAAGCTTTCAATTCGATCCCCTGGGACTATTTGTTCTATGTCCTCCCGAGATGGGAATTCCAATCAGGGTTTTTGGCAAGGCTAAAGACGCTTTTTTCAACACCTACGCATATTACATATATACATATGCATATGTAATTGGGATAGCTAACGACATTTACAAACTCAGTTTATGTGCGGGTGATCTCCTTTTGACTATTACCCAGCCATGGATTTCAGTTCCGAATTTATTTAGGATACTGAAGGAGTTTGCAAGAATTTCTGGCCTTGTTGTCAAGGAGCAGAAGTCTGTGGCTATAAATTTAACTTTGCCTGACCAGCTCTGTGAAATCTTACAGGAAGAATTTCATTTTAAATGGGCTCCATTCCATCTGTAATAACTGAGTATGTAAAGTGACCCGTATGTACTCTACGCCTATGTCCACCCATTGTCCTCCCTTATTTGTACATTTGAAGCGGATGTTGACTAAATGGAGCTCCCATCCTATCTCATGGATCAGTAGGATCAATTCAGTCAAGATGACAGTGCTTCCAAAATTATTGTATTATTTTAGGACACTTCCAGTCCCTGTCCCTACGCACATGTTGAAAGCATTTCAAAAAATTATATTTTCTTTTATACGGAAAAACAAGTAACCCAGAATACCACTGAACACTATGCATGCTCACAAACATTGCGGTGGGCTGAGGGTACCTGACATTTTAAAATATTATCAGGCGGCTCCCATTCACCATGGAGACCACTAAAGGGTTTGATAGGGGGGCAGCCAGCATACTGTACTTTGACACCAGTTGTTGGTTTATAAAGATTCCGGCTGCGCCGGAGTCCAGAAGGGCCTGGGACCAGAAACAGTAACCCTTGCATGGGATCTGTACCGGAAACATAATCTTGGTAGGTGGAGATTAAAAAGGTTTGCCTAGGGGACCCTCTCCCAATCTCCCTGGGCACTAGAGTTTGGGGCCTTTAGTGGACAGTTAGACTGTTAAGCTGCGTACACATGTCCAATTTTTATCGTTGGAAATGAACGACGAACGAACGACGAATGACCGATTGGCCAAAAATCGTTTGTAAAAAAAGTAATCAACGACGCCGACGAATGTGGATAGTCGTTGGAAATGAATGACTGGACCGGCGGATCGGATTGGACGACGATCGTTGACCATCTATCGTGTGTACGGTCGTTCAGTGATCGTTCATAGTTCACGTTCGCAGATATCGTGCAGGATCGTTCGTCGTTTGTTTACAAACGATAATAATTGGAAGTGTGTACGTAGCTTTAGAAGTGGACAGTTAGACAGTTAGAAGTGGCCCTCTCGGGTGCATTACATGCAGAGATTCTGGTCCCTGCGGCGAGCGCGTTCTTCTGGAGACAGTCGAGCTTGATCTATTTGCAAGGGTGCTATTACAGGAGGAGGGCTCTGGAAATTAGGGGCCCAATTTTTTAGGACCCCGGACTTTCTGAGTCTCCTGTGCTCATTCCTGGAAACAAATGTCTACCCAAATGCAGGGGGATACCAGGTCATCGGGTGTACACGGGAGGTCTCGACCTGCAAGTTCATCTGTGATATAACTTGCGAGGCCCTGCCAGAACACTGCCACAAAAGCTTTGTTATTCCAATTCAACTCCGTTACCAGTGTTACAAATTTTACTGCATACTGGCCAACAGAGAGAGAGGCCTGGGGTGGGCGCAGGATTTCTGATGCTGCTGAGGAGGCTGGACTAGATTCGTCAAATACCTTTCGAAAGTCCTGCAGAAAGGTGTTGAAGTAATTTAGAACAGGATCCACCTTCACCCAAAGGAGCGATGCCCATGCCAGTGCCTCCCCTGTCAGGAGGGAAATTAAATAGACTACCATGGATCGTTCTGTGGGAAAGTTCCAGGGCTGCAACTCAAACTGGATTTGACATTGGTTAATAAATCCCCGACAGAGCTTGGGGTCGTCGAAGTAGTGATGAGGAGTGGGGATCTGGAGTGTGGAGTAGGGTGGCATGAAGGCTGGGACTGGAGCTGGAGTCACAGTAACAGAAACTGGAGTTGCAGAAGCCAAGGTAGGGGTCTGATTAATGGCTGACTGAAGCGTTCTTCATACCTTTGAAGAAAGTCCACCAGCCTTATTTGCAATGACTTCTGCTGCTGTATCCATTGCAGCAAATCTTGCATGGTCAGGAAGCTGACCGTCAGTGAGATCCATGGCCTGAACAAACTGTCACGTCTCCACAGAGCAAAGTGGTGGACCCTCTGTGTCACCAACCCATCAGGCGGAGACTTGCAAGGGGCACAGGGTCCAAGCAGTAGTTCAGTCTTCTCTAGAGCCTCTAGAGGTGAGGTTGTTGTGGGGCGAGCTGCTGCCAGGTTGCGGCCCCCATGCCCACCAAGGCAGGTGACTGCTAACAAGCAGGAACAGAAAGGTAGTGCCAGAGGGAGAGCCAAACATTAGTCAAACAAGCTAAAGGTCAGGGCAGGCAGCTATAAGGAGTCGTCAGGAAACAAGCCGGAGGAGGTACATGGATAGATCAGGAACAGGGGACCGAAACAGGGACCAGGAAGCAGAGCCAAAGGAACTTCTTGTTCAGGCAACTTCCTGTTGCCAGTACCTTCCTTATATAGGGAGGGTCAGGTGATGGATGGAAGCCATGTGACCTGCTGGCACCTTTCCCCACCACAAGAGGGAGTGCTGGAGACGAGAGGTAGGTGATGTTCATATCTCCAGCAGCAAGGGAAGTGTGGCTACGGGACACTCTAATCCTCTGAGGTAAGGGAGCAGCTGACTGGGAGTCACATGATCTGGACCAGCAAGTGAGCCGAGGTGAAGATCCCTGAGCAGAGTTGGTACACGCAGCAGGGGAGCGCAAGGTGGGTGACACTGAAGGGGTTACAGATCCCCTGGTCCTGCGACATGTCCTGCCTTTTTTCTACATTGTTATAAAAAACTTGGTTCAGCATAGTACATATATCAGTTATAGTTGGGGCTTCTATAAACTGTACCATATGAATATCTTGTAATAAATTAATAAATGTCCGCCCTTTTGCTGTACCTGTAGTGCCATTACTCCAGTCAATGTCAGGGTAGTTAAATTCTCCCATTACTAAAACTATGCCAGCTTTTTCAGCCATTTCTATCTGTGCTAGTAGTTGATTCTCTATTTCTTCCTTAGCACTGGGGGGGCCTACAGCAGACTCCAATAATTAACATTACCATAAATATGCCTTCCCATATGCAACTCCACCAGTAAAGTCTCAGCCTCATCACATGTTTCATCAACAATTTCTTCTTTCACATTCACTCACTTTCAGTGATTAATACATTTTCTTTTATTCATCTGTTTTATGCCTTGCCTGGCTCTGCTAATGAACAAAGATTTTCTGCCTCAGCCAGACCTGCTCTACATCTGCCAAAAACATCCCCATATTTCTGTTTAGTCTTGTAACTGCACTTTATTCTTATCTTCCTCTTCTGTAAAACAAAGAAATGTTTAATGATGATCCATGGTAATGTTTATGGAGGTGAAGTGCAAGCAAACAGCATTAATAGAGCTTTTTCACTACTAATTGAATGCAGGAATCTCTCATTTTGTAGATGTTAACGCCTTCTCTACCCTGCTTATTTCAATCAAGTTCTTGCCCTATAAGCTCTGAAGGGAACCAGTAATGTTAACGCTGCATGAAAAGCCTTGTGTCATGGACAATTCAGTACTTTTTAGTGATTTTATAAGTTGAATCCTCAGAAATATTGTTCAGTTCCCAATCTAGGACACAATATCTTCACTTTACTGCTGGGGACCCTTGGGGCTATGGCACAATGGTGATACTGTTTCTGGCAGGAAGTGAAAAAAATCAATGCATACATGTGTCGCTGTCTCAAGGAGCGAGTCAGCTTTTATGCCGATTGCCAGCCACAAGTACCCAGCTGTTTGTATGCTACAGCCATGGTGAAGACTAATATAGGATCAGTCCACCCAAAATATATAGTTCAGTATTTGAATAATTTGAATTCAGAATTAAACTACTTAACAATTTTTATCATTTAGTGACCTGTTTGGTGTGAACTCTGCTATTTGCTCTGCAAGTTTTTGAGTTCCCATGTCTACACACCTGCTGTGCCTAATATTTCAAAAGAAGATAATTGTCAGGATTTATTTCTCCTATTAGACCCTTGAGATATGTACAATAGGGTACAAAGAGATAACATTTTTAGTTAAGTTAGCTCAGTAACCAAACCCCTAAAAACAGTACAAGCACTGTTGAGACTAGTGGCCCAATCCTGGGTGAGAACTGGAAAATAGGGGTTTTGTAGTTGTACATCAATCAAACCTATTTTAAAATCAGAAAAATTGTACAACAAACACATTTATTAAACATATAGTTTGAAATATAAACCTAACAATCTTTTAATTAAGCTTTTAAGTACATCAGTCCAGTATCATATACAGTTAGGTCCATAAATATTTGGACAGGGACAACTAATTTTGGTTCTGTACATTACCACAATTAATTTTAAATGGAACAACCCAGATGCAGTTGAACTGCAGACTTTCAGCTCTAATTCAGTGGGTTGAACTTCCAACAAAACTAAAAGATTGCATAGAAATGTGAGGAATTAAAGCTTTTTTTTACACATTGCTTTATCACTTTATTTTAAGGGTTCAAAAGTAATTGGACAATTGTCTCAAAGGCTGATGTGGGCAATTCCTTCGTTATGTCATTATCAATTAAGCAGATTAAAGGCCTCAAGAAAAAAGTATGGAGCATACCACATCATCTGTAAAACATGGCGGAGGCAGTGTGATGGCTTGGGCGTGCATGGCTGCCAGTGGCACTGGGACACTAGTGTTTATCCATGATGTGACACAGGACAGAAGCAGCCAAATGAACTCTGGGGTGTTCAGAGACATACTGTCTGCTCAAATCCAGCTAAATGCAGTCAAATTGATTGGGAGGTATTTTATAATACAGATGGACAATGACCCAAACTATACAGTCAAGACAACCCATGAGTTTATTAAAGCAAAGAAGTGGAATATTCTTGAATGGCCAAGTCAGTGACCTGATCTGAACCCAATTGAGCATGCATTTCACTTGTTGAAGACTAAACTTCAGACAGAAAGGCCCACAAACAAACAGCAACTGAAAGCCACTGTAGTAAAAGCCTGGAAGAGCATTAAAAAGGAGAAAACCCAGCATCTGGTGATGTCCATGAGTTCAACACTACAGGCTGTCATTGCCAGCAAAGGGTTTTCAACCAAGTATTAGTCCAATTACTTTTGAGCCCCTAAAATGAAGTGATTGTTTAAAAAAAAGGCATTAGTTCCTACATTTTTATGCAATATTTTTGTTCAACCCACTGAATTAAAGCTGAAAGTCTGCCATTCAACTGCTGTTCAGTTGTTTCATTTAAAATGAATTGTGGTAATGTACAGAACCAAAATTGGAAAAAAGTTGTCCCTGTCAAATATTTATGGACCTAACTGTATGTACATACATAAAGTTCTAAACACAATCTTGACTATCTCTTCGAAAATCAACACCAATCAGCATTGAGTGAAGGTATATTCCCTCGAGAAATCCCTCAAATAGCTTATTCAAACTGACCTCCTTTTCTAAGGACATCTACACGAAATCTCTTTGAAAGCACATACAAATTGATTTGGTATATCACACAAGCTGGCTTGAATTTCTATTTTTCTATATCTCCTGAGGAAGACATGTGTGAAACGTGTTGGGAAACTAGGATTTACCTAAAGACTTCAACCACACTGATGATATCCTTTGGGTAGTTGTCTGTTTGGACATATTTGATACTGGACTGATATACTTAAAAGCTCATTTAGGAGTTTTTAGGATTGTATTTAGAACTATATGTTCAAAAAATGTGTTCATCATAAATTTTTTCTTTGTTTAATTGATGTACAACAACAAAAAAACGATTTCCCTACTCTGACCCAGAATTGTGCCACAAGTCTCCTTTGTGCTTTAATTGCTTCTAAGGGTTTGGTTAGTAAACTAACTTAACTAAAAAAGAAATCTCTCGGTACCTTATTGTACATATTTCAAGTGCCTACTAAATCCTGACAATTATCTTTTCCTTTCAAAGTATTTATCCATCTTTAATTAGCCATTATTTAGGGTCAGCATTTACCTCTTGGATAGGGCTGCTGACTCAAAGATGTTACAGTCCTATATATCCTGATTCCTTGTTAGCTGATGTTCACAGTTTTCTGACTCCAATCACCCCTTGCTGCAGCCTTTATTGCTAAGAAAGTTACTATGTAGAGTTTGAAGAATCACTGGGGAAAAGGACACATAAAAAATGCTACCTTCTGTCTACAGTATTCTGGTAGCATTGGAGTGGATTTACTAAAAAGTTTGGGCTGCTCACTTAGAATATGAATGACACTGTAAGTGATAACTCACTCAGAACATTGTGAAATCTTACTTTGCAAAAATACCCAGTCGAATGCAAGGCGACTTAAAAAACAGGATCTTTGCTTGTACATGATTGGATGGCAACAAAGCTTCAATTAAGGCAAAATTAAACTAGAAAAAAAAATCATCTCAAAATGCGCAGGTGCAACATCAGAAGTCGTAGCCTGCTGTAAATATCAGATGACCAGAAGTCCCCTTGGATGTGTGGTGGGTATCCCAGGAGGCCCTGCGTTCCCATTCTGTCGCAGCTACAGTAAAAGCAGAAGGAGAAGAAGGGCTTCACCCTTTTTCTTAAAAAAAAAAAAAAAAAATTAAACAAAAAAGAGGCACATTTTTAACTAAATAATTTCTTCCTAATGATAAAAGACACATTTTTTTAAAATCTCTCCAAGTCTGAAGAAAATTAACTATCATGTGAGAACCTGGGTGATCCAGCAAACTTAGTATGGATGTTTTCCTAAAAATAATTTGCTGAGTTGGCAAATTTTTTAATCCTGAACAAGATTCATTATGTGTTTGTTGGATCACCCAGGTTTTTACATGATATTCTATTTTCTCCAGTCTTAAAGAGCCTTAATAAAGCAGGCTCAATGTTATAAACAAATATACTTTTGTGGCATGTTAGGAAGCTGGCCATGCAAACTTGTAACCTTACTAAAATGAATCACTTTAATACAAGCAACAGTGCAACCATTAGTTGTACACACACAGCTATTCTGCATTCACATAAATGACCTAGGGAAAGGAGCCAAATTTGGAATGGTAGGTTCAGCAAGGAAAATATCCAATATGCACGTGCAATGCTCTGTATTTACTAAACAAAATATTAGAATTCTTGTAGTCCTGTGATGGTATAGCACAATCACAGGTGGCAGCCAGTTTGTCTCCACTATAAGGATTATAAAATTCTTGCAGAACGAAAAATGATTTAAAATAATGATGCGGGTTTCAACAGGAAAATGCTGTAATTTTTAGAATTACATATGGAACAGGCGGGGGGGCAGCAAAGTTGATTGATACCTACTCTCTCTCCTTCCTGCACCCCTCTCCCAACCACAGTTATGTGATGAAAATGGACAGATGGCTACAATTTCATACTGTGTATCAGAATGTTAATACATGTAGGTAGCAATTAATGATGGAGCGCTCTCGACTAAGGTGTGAAATTGTTTATTTATGTATAAGAGGCTCTAAAGTACTGTCTCAGCTGTTCTTGCTTACTTCTTGACCCTGAGGACCCACCCAATATGCTATAAATCATTCTCCTCTTGATTACAGAGTTGACAGGCTTAACCATTTAGGGCCCAGACAAAAGCTAACTTTTCACAGGCACTTTTAAAATGTTTGTTTTGGTCTGAGTTTGAATTGGCGGTACACATCTACACTAATTTTTGTGCCAAATTAGACAAAGGCATATTGAATGTAAAACATTTTTAGATTAGGCCAAAAGTAATGAAAGAGACAGGAGAGTTTCAGTGAAGTAACAAGACATTATTTCTCTGCATGTAACAGATTGTTGCAGTATATAGTCAAATAAGTCTCTGTACGATACTTTTTCATTAAGGTTTAAAAGGCCAGTCCATTTCAAATTGATCAAACACACCAGTGACAGCATTCAAACGTCCTCACCTCCTACTACATTGCTTCATGGTTAGTGGCTCTGCCACTGCCTTCTCATTGTCAAGTGATATTCTACAGCACTTTGGCATAAGATCTCCCAGCCACTTTAGACTCCACTAAATCATTTTTTTTTTATTAGAATTTTATCAGGAACTGCTAAACCACCTCTAAGACTTTTATCTGCTGCTCCATGTGGACCAGATACATTACGGGCTTAACCGTGGTCCCAGATGCTCCTTTTCAAATGAATTGGAGTAGTTAGGAACCATTTTGTGCATGTAGCTACAGTGCAACATGGCCAGGTTCCTGAAAATTACAAGTCGCCTTTGCAAGAACAGCACTGTGGCTGCAACTGCAGCCAAATGTATTACCTGCTGTGTGGTTTGATGCTCTTGGGCCCACAGGAACACTTTGCTATGTGCCCAGGAGTGACTAATCCTGCAGTTGTCACCACAGGTATGAAAGAGGCCTAAGACTTTTTCCCACAAAGTGCCCATGTTCCTCTAATGAAAACAACCAAAATGAGGCATCATGGGCTGATAATCACAGGACAGCTAAAGTAAAGCTGATACCTTAATCAACCTTTTAAGTACAAGCTGATAAAGATTCTAGCAAAAAAGCACAATATAAGGCTTCCCCCACCTTGACAGATCTTGGGAGATCTACAGCGTTTGACGCTATATTTGACCGAATTGCACGCTTGTGTAAGCTTGTGTGACTTCTGATATTTTGAATGCTTCCATTTTTAATTTCCTCCTTTTTATCAAGCCCACGCTTCCAACATGAAAATTACCTCTTCTTTTCCACTTGGATTGTAATTAGACCCTCTGATTGGTCTTGACGACAATTAGCACCAGAGAAAATAGAGGGGGGAGAGGGGAGGGGGAGGACACCAGCATAATTATTAATTCATAGCTCTGCATATACAAAAAAAAAGTTTCTTGTAAGGTGATTCAAGCAGAAAATTTGAAAACCGTCGCTCAAATTTCCTACTATTGTCATTTTCCAAAAAGACGGAATCAGAGCTATCTGACAGTGACTGTTCATTTATAAGCCAGTTTCCGTATTCAGTGGACAGTCAAACTTTGTAAAGGCGCTGGTGAATTGAATGGTAAATAAAGAGGAAGAAGGTTTGCTTTTGGAAAAGTGATCTGGTTGGTATCTGCCATATACTCCAAACATACAAAACATCTTTTAGTTTATGTTTCTTTATAGCTCGTTGAAAATTTTATCAAATCAGCCAGTTTTTGGACCTGAAATATTGTTTTTATTTGTTGCCAAACAACTATGGGTTGAAAATGTGCTTGCAATGAGTGTGGCTGTACTAAAGCTAATGGATGATTGTAGGTACTCAGGAAGATATGTAGGAAGATGCAGGTACTCAGGTAGGTCTTCAGGAGAAAGAGATGTGACCCTGTCATAGTGCTGAATTTCACTTTTAGTCCAAAGAGCTGGCAGGAAGCAGATCAACTTATAAATGCACTTGAAGTAAATGATAATTAATTTACCAAAATCCATTGGTTATATATTGAACCTGATTGTCTGCTTAAAACCCTTACTCATTAAACTGATATGTTTTGGAAGCTCTCTACTAGATTTCCAGACTCTGTGCTGCCCCAGGGACTTTTTTTTAGTGATCCAACTTACCCTTGTGTGTTCCAGCTGCTCCTATTCCATTCTCCATAACAAATGCACATTAGAAATCCAAACCCAATCAAAGAGAATAGGGACCCTTAGAAAAGAGCATCCCTTTGAGATACTAGAAGCAACTATCCACCAAAATGTGAATTAAGAGTAAAAACCAATTTCACATTGGGGACTTGAAATGCTGTTAAGCAAGTAATAGGAGCGTTCTATATATTCATATACAGAACTAAATATTTATGTAAGCATTGCTAATCCTGTAGCTCACTTTGATACCTTGTAACACAGGAGCCTAACCCCAAAACTGTATTATATCTGTATAGGTAAGCGCCTTAAAAAGATGTGTTGAACTTGTAAATACTGTTAAAGCTACACAGTAAAAAGGACACCAAACACCAACAATGGTATGACTTTTATGGCATCTGTGGCCCAAAGTAGAACAGTTGCCAAGAAATGTAATCTCAATCTTTCTAATAAAGAGTAATAGATGGGTTTAAATACATTGCTTTCTTGGAGAAACCACTGCCCCAGTCTCCTTCCAGTTCCGCTGCCTTAAAAGTGTAACATTAGTTTAACTCAGCTGGACAATACTTTTTTTTCAGTTTTGCTATGTACCTTAAAAGTATGGCAGCAAACTCAGTTTGCAGATTTTTTGTTCCTCCACCTGTTCATAGATTTGCTGATTACCGTTTCCAAATGTGAAAGTCTGCCTTCATTATCAGTGGCTAAGGATTAGAAAATATAGCTACTGTTAAAAACTACTTCTGTGAAAAGAATGATCAATCTCAATCACTAATGGCTGCCCCCTATTTTCTTTTGAAAGTGAACCTGTGGCAAGGTCTAACCACTCCGCCCACAGATCATGTGCTCAGCAAGCTGCAGCATCACCTGCATCACTGCAGCCGTGTATTTTTCACTTTTTAAACGTCTCCAGCCCTAGGCTCAGGCCAATTCCTGCCACTCTAGTGTCTGCAGTCGTAGGTAGATAAGTAAGGCAACAGCCTCTCTCGGCCTGAGTTTGTTCCCTCTGCTTCACACCCTGTTGCTATTGTGGCAGACACTGGCAGAACATTATTTGGGGGTGATCACTGCCAGATTAACTACCCGTGCATTTTTTCCATGCAGAGATGGAGTTGGGAGGTGTGCGCATTATTGGGCCTAGCTCAGCAGGGCTAAGGATGACTAACACGTTTAAGATTGTGGAGAAGCACATTGACTTTGATTGAAAACACCTGGTGATCTTCTTCTTGACCAAAGGAGGATATTCTCTGCTTACAGGAACGCACACCTGGTGAGTATTACCTTACCTTGATCAGTCCTGCAATGTTTTTTTTTTTTGACCGGTTTCGTAAACTTGTCAATAACTCTGAATTTTTTGGTCTTTAATTCATGACCTTGTTTACTGGAGGGGATATCCACATTACCATTCAGGTACATAACCCATATGTCCAATTTGAAAATGGTATTTATTTTATTCTTTCTTTTTAGATATTGTGAGAAAGCCAGGTTTTCTCCATAAGGCTATCAATGAGTTTGATATATGGAAAGGAAAAACACCTGTTTGTAGCCAACTTCACAATCACTACTGATGAACCTTGTGGTGTGAGGCACCTCCCTGCAGTCTTTACCCTTGGCAGGGTCAGATGTTTGGTTTACTACCAGAGCATGCCCAAATATTGCAGGCTGTGGAAAGAATACTGGAACACTGCAGATGAGTGTACCAGGAGAAGTAATCCTGTGGATGGACATTGTGGGCAGGAAGGTCACCAGGCTGTAGACTGCAAATGTAATAGTTGTGGGGAAGAGGGCATTCCTTCAAGGACTGTGTTGCCACAACTTTGTATGCCCGTGTCTTGTCAAATAAACCTAAGCCTACTGTAGCTCCTGTTGGTCAACCCACTTCATCCATCACAGTGTGTGCTGAGGAGGAGGGGACGTCACCCGTGGAAGAGGTCCAGGTCAGTTAAACATTGATTCCAGAAGCAACCGAGGCTGACCCAGCTGCGACTGTCATGACAGAGGCTGCAGCAGTTAAGCAACCGGTGAGGAGGGGCTGCTGACGGAGGAAGTCCAGGACGATGATCCCACATGTGCTGTGTCACCCCAGGCAAGTATGCCTTCACAGGTTGCTGTGGCAGAAAGTCCTCTGAAAGGGTTGAGCCCTCAGGCAAGCCAGTTAGGTGGAGGAAATGGTTACATCTGCTGGTACAAAAAAAGAAGAAAATGTGAAGTTGAATCCAAGGTAGTTGAAAAACCACTCTGTTAGAGGAGTTACAGAAGTCACCATGCAATAGGGTCAGACCCTGTAAAATTTTCAATGTTGCCCTAGTCTTACACAAGTGGAACAATCCTGTGCTGGTTGCGCAATAAGGTGGGACCCTGCAAATATACAACCTGGTGCTAACCTTACACAAGTGGAACAACCTGGTGCTAACTTTACACAAGTGAAACACAACATTGTGCCATGTGACATAGCTGTCTTGGACTCCCCAGCAGGACTGCTTTGTTTGATATGCTGTCTAACTATGATTCTCAAGTATTTTGCCTTTAGGAGTATGCAATAGATGATAATCAAAACTATGAAATTTCTAGAAACACTGTGTGCCTCTATGGTCTGGAGACAACACCAACTGGGCTACAGGAGTAGGCATTCTGTTAAAAGGTAATGATCTACAAATAACATCATATACAGAAATTGTTCCCGATAGAGCATTACTGGTTAACTTAAAATTGGGAAGCAAAGACATAAGAACTTCCAATGTGTATGGTCCGGTCATTAGGTATGAGAGAGAGGAATTTTTGAATGTCATCCAGTTTTTCATTCCAGGCTCAACATCTATCATTTTATGAGGGGATTTTACCTGCTTGTTCCTAAGTGAAAAAAGGATATGGCTGCAGATCACAACAGCAAGATAAAACGTCTAAATGTCAAAACCCGATGACTGATTTCAACTTGCCAGATGTCTGGACCCACTGCCACCAGGGGGACTCAGGATACAACCGCAGTAACATTGCACGTAAGTTCCACATAGACTTTATTCTTTCCAGCAAATTCCTATGTACTGATAAAATGCTACTAATTCCTAACATTTCTTCAGATCATAAAATTTTAGTTGCAAAACTTATTTGTCCAGCATAACCAAAGGTCATGGGGTCTGCAGGTTAAATACCCTTGTTAGAAAACCCTGAAATGAAGAGTTCATGTTAATATACAGAAAATAGAGACATGAATTATGCAAATGTCCTAGTTATTTGGAGTGGTGGAAATGATCAAAAACAAAAGCTTTTTTCATCAAGAAGGGGACACAAAAGGCTAAAAGGAAATTAAAATGGTTCCAAGCTGCAAACATTTCTAAAATTCAAACAAAATGGCATCCCAATGGATAAACAAATTACCAACCAAAAATCATGTCATAAAGTCCAGGGGTAAACAAATTATTTTCAACGCAAAAGTAAAATAATTGGAAATAGATAAAAAATGTTTCAGGTTTTTTATTAACCAACCCATTCCAAACAATACATAATTAAATTCCAACCATAACCACTTCCAAACAATATATAATCAAACTCCAGGATACGATTACAACTACAGAAATGCTCAAAAAAGCCCAAAGCTTCTTTACCAACTTGTTTAGCACCAAGCAAATAGATACATCTCTCTCATGACTGCATAAACTCACTCCACCAAATGTTTAGCCTCTCTGATCACAAGTCGTTTTGCAGAAAGCTGGAGGATAAAGAACTCTTTGATACAATTAAAAGTTTTTCAAAGAACAAGTGCACAGGATTAGTTGGCCTTCCATTTAAATGTATGCTTTTGGAACTTGCTTAAACCAGACCTGTCTTGTTTTTCATGAAGCGTTCAAAGTCAACCAACTCCTTGCGTCGTGGCTCCAAGGAGTTGTCCCCCTGCTACCTAAAAAAGCTGGTTTGTCCTGCTTGGAGAACTGGAGGCGGAACACCCTTGAACGCTGATTAAAAGATCTATGCAAAACTCCTGGTCAATCCCCTGAGGAAAGTATTGGACCAAGTCATATGGCCTGACCAGGCATGTGGTATCCCTGGGCAGAGCCCCTACATTAATTTAAATCTCATAGGAGACATAATCTGGTACCAGAGAGAAATCAAAACATTGCATTACTGTCATTAGATTTCCAAAAGGCTTTTGACAGAGCCTCACATACTTTTTTTATGGAGAGTTATGGAAGTCAACTTTTCTCCTGCATTCATAAACTAGCTTAGCTCTTTATACAGGAACGCTAAAAGTCAGGTCTTGGTCAATGGGTTCCTTTCAGATGCTGTTCCACTAAAGACTGCTGTCAAGCAAGGCTGCCCAATGTCCCCCATGCTTCTCATATGCGCCTTGAAACCTTTGTTGACCATGGTCTGAAAGGAGAATTTAATTAGGGGTATTCCCCTTCCTGGGAGCAGTAGAAATATGGTAAAAGTCTTTGCTTATGTAAATTACATGGTTGTAGTGTGTGAGCTTGCAGTCAATAGAGCTATTCTAACAACTAACCTTTTCTATGCTGGTTCAGGTTTCATACTTAAAGTTGACTTAAACTCAACTATTTTACTTTTCATAAAGGGGTAGACACTTTAATGGAAACAAATGTGATTGTCCAATACTGGGATCTTGGCAAAAGCAACAAATAAAAATATCATCTCGGGCTGAATCTAAGGTAATTCTGGTAACCAAAGTTGGGAAAATGTTAAGAGCAAAATCCATTACAAAATTCTGTAAGTCCTGGAAGTTGAGAAAAAAAGGAGAGCAAAGTGTTAATTATCTAAACCATCTTGTTCCTTCTTATGTTATACATCAACCTGGTATATCCACCAAACAATTTAATGCCAAAGGCACTAACTAAAGTAGTTTTCCGGTTCTTGGGGAGCCCCACTGCTAATAAAAACAAAAGGGAAAAAGTGTATAAAAACCAAGATAATAGTGGCAAAAACCTACCTAATATTTAAACCTTCTTATGGATATGCTTTTTTTTAATTCTGCTACAAAAGTTTATAAACAAAAACAATAATTGAATGTTCTTCCTGAAATATGCTGCTGGACACATATATAGGAAAAATGGGTGGCGCCAACCTTGATCACCGCCTAAGCAATATATTATTCTAGAAAGATGAATTGGTATGTTTTAAACACCGAAGCCTGGATTCAAACACCTTAATGGATTCCAAAAAAAAGGAACTGAGCTAAAAACTAATGAGGAAACTAGAGTATCCAATTTTACAAAGGAGAGATCCAAAAAGATCTGGAGAAACACAAATGCAAACTTTCTTTCTAACGAGTTGAAATATCTTGCATGTCAATGCATTCATGATTGCTTTCCAGTGAGGGCCTTCCAGCACGGTGAGGAGTGCAGTCTGCCCAAGAGCAGGCTGTGTTGTGGATGAGACTGTATTATACTTGTTTTGGAATTGTCCATTTGCTCCATTTGCTAGGAACATCTGGAGGAAAGTGGGCCCACTCCTAAAGTCTTAGACCACCAGGTGGTACTGTATGGGCCTCCTCAAGAGGTCCCTCTGGGGAAAAAATGGTCTTTTGAGTATCTATTAATTTTGAAATAGCCTTATGGAAAATAGGAGGAATAACAAGGTGGATCACATTCTGGAAGGGGAGTGCAAAAAATATTCGCTGAGCAAAATTTTTGACTTTGTTGGATTGCAAAAATCTTGAGAAGCAGAAAGCACAAACCTGTGTCTGGTGTTCATGTGCAAATTATTACTGGGTTCATGATTATCACAAATGTAATAAAGATTTAAAACAAAAATACATACTTACCATATACCATGTAATTGATAAGATATGACCATTTACCTGTATTGGTGAATTTCCTTGCACCTGGAAAAATAAATGTTTGTATATTTTATGCATTGATATTTCCCAAATTGTCTTTATACCTGCCATTAAAGAATTATTATTTCTGTATATGATGTTTGCATTTCTTTCTGTTCCATGCATTTTACCAAACCTTCCATATTTTATGTAAAATTGACAATATTTGTTTATTCACTTACCTGTATTGGTGATTTTCCAATTGCACCTGGGAAAGAAAATGTTTGTACATTATTTTATGCATTGTTTTTTTTTTTACCTGCCAATAGGGATATATTGTTTCTGCATATGCTGTTTGTATTTATTGTCTGTTCTATGCATTCCTACCATTGGGATTGACTCCTCATTTCTTATGATGAACTTTTTGTTTTTCTTGGACTTAATTATCATATGGATTTGTTTTCATTTGGTAGACTTTATTCCTGCCTTAAAGATTTTATTTTACCTTGATGGACTTTATTATTTCTCTGGACCTGGAAAAGGAGATTTGTGTTGATTAGGTTGATTTATGCAGATGTATACAAATTTAGTTGTTTTGTTGTTGAAATTATAATTGTATTTAATCATTTTTCTTTTATTGTAAACATTTTTTTTGTTATTTTTCCTAATAAAAATGTAAAAAAAATATTTATGTTTGGATTCGCTTAGTTTGACCGTGACTTTGCCTTTTCTACCACCTGCCCTGACCTCAGTCTGTTCAACCACCTTGCCTTGACTTTTTGTGCTCCAGTGAATCCCTGTCACACCCAGGTAGGGGGAGGCGGTGGGCCATGACCTGGTGACCTCCTTACAGCTAAGAAGTCCTGTGGCCACTAGGGTCGTGCGCTTTGAAGACCGGGGGGGGGGGGGGTGGTCACCTAAATTGTCACCTAGGGAGAGGCAACCTGTAACACAAGGCTATAGATATTCAAACATTTAAAAATTCCTAACAAGCAGTAAATAATTCACCTTAAAAAAATAATTGTATAGGTTGGTTTGCAGAGAGTTTTTTTTTTTTTTTAAACTTTTATTTAATTTTTTTTTTTAGTTACACCAGTATTCAGGATAAACAATTCAGTTACAATAATGGGAGAAATTGACATATGTGTTACAGATTAAAACAAACAAGTCAACAATGCATTTGAGTATACAGAATGACAGTAATTGTACATATTATTATTGCAGTTAGTTAACAATAAAGCAAGAAAAAGAAAAAAAAAAAGAAGAAAGGAACAATATGAATACATTAGCATTGCGATGTCAGAGTTAATCTGATGTTCGCCAATAATGGATGTGGTCCAGGAAACCCCATGAAGAGTGATTTTGCTCCTAATCTGGTGGGCCTAGAGGTTGGTGGACAATTTAGTTTGTGACACTTTGGGTGGGGAGCATTATGGGGGGGAGGGGGTGGTTCATCTCTAAGGTTCTTATGGAGTACCAGGTAGTTTGATTCAAACACTCATATAGTTTAGTTTTAGTGGGTATGTTAAGTTTCAATGAAACTCTCCCATGTGTCAAAAAATTGTGAAGTTTTACTTTCTTTAGAGTAGGAGGGCTCAACCCATTATATTTTGAATAGATGTTGGAGCTTCATAAGGAAAAACTGGATCAAGGGAGGGGAACTGGAAATCCAACAGTGGAGAATAGATTTCCTTCCCACTGCAGATAAAAGGAGCAGTAGCCGTTTGGCACCCCAGGTGTAGCGCATACCATTTCTACTCACCATGACAAATATTGCCCATAGGGAGTGAAGGGCAAATAACTGATCTGATGTGTTTGGATATATCGGGCAATTTGTCTCCAAAAATATTTGATTGAGGGACATTCTCAAAAGTTATGAAAGAGATCTGTGTGATATGTACCGCATTGAAGACAATTATTAGATTCTGATAGGCTCATGCGATGTGCTTGTGATAGGGAAATATATGTCTGTAAAAAATATATGTCTGTAAAATATACGTTTGTAAGAAATATATGTCTGTAAAATAATTTGTAGAACATCTCTTGGTATTGTACCGATGGCATTGCTTTCCAGGACACTCTTAACATTTGCAGCAGGGATGATATTTCTTTGTTGGGGAAATGTTGCCAGGTGACCAGGCCCATGGTAAATGTGTTGTAATCTAGACCTTACTTGAGGAATTTATAAAATTTGGAAAGGGATGGGGGGCCTAATAGCATGGTGTCTAAGAGATTTTTCCAATCTGTAGCCGAAAGGAAATTAGTTTTCAAATGATTGAGGAACTGTAGTTGCATGACCGGAAGAGAGCAAATAAATTAAGTGCGTTTTTTGGGTATTCTGATTGTAGTTCAGTGATAGACAAAGGCTTGCATGTTTTGGGGTTTAGTAATGATCGAACTGAGGATAGACCTGTGTCTGTCCAAACCTGAAAAATAGGGGAAGTAAGTCCAGGAGTGAAATCAGAATTCCCCCACAGAGGAGTGCTCTGTTATGAAGGGTGTGCCAGAGGTGCCATTGTGAAGATAGTAGCGGGTTGTGTTCAATGGTGTCAGCTAAAAGCTCTTTGTGGAGATGTAATAGAAAAATAGGATGTAAGGGGGCACTAAGAGCAAAGTCTATGTTTAAATTGGTGTATATGGAGGTGCCATGGAGCCAATTCTTGAGGATACGTAGTAGTGATGCCTCATTGTATAGTGTAATATTTGGATGGATCAGCGGATCCTGGCGTTTTTACTTTCCCAAATGAAATGCCTCAGTAAACCATTGACATACTGGGTTTCCTTGGTTGTAAGGGAGATAGGGAGTGCCTGAAGAAGAAATAATAGCCTGAGGGAAAGCTACCATTTTTATCAGGGCTATGCGACCCATAAACAAGGGGGGGGGGGGGGGAGAGGACTCTGATTTGAATGAGTGAGAAGTTAACTATATATAGGCAGGTTGGGTTTTTGGGGATTTGAACCCCTAGGTATTTGAAACCTGTTTTGGCCTATTGGAATGGAAATTGCTTGTTTCATATTCGTTTCTGTTTAAGATACTGGTATAGGGCCACTGAATTGTCAAAACTGATGGATTATCCAGATACGGGACCGAAGCAGGATAGAAGGCCCATGATGACAGGAAGGGATATTTTAGGGTTGTGAAATGCGGGTTGGAAATTAGGAGACACAAGAGAGGATCTAGGGCGATATTAATTAATGAGAGGGGACATTGGACACCCTTGATGAGTGCCTCCCTGCATCTGCAGAGGTTGGGACAGCTGATTATTGACTATTAGAGCCTAATTCATCAATGAAATCCGCGATCGCTGGAAGCGCGAACATACGCGCGACCAGCGAGCGTGGTTTACCGCGGTCCGGAGTCGAGTGCGCTCGTACACTCGCCTCCTCACTGCCAGCCGGATTCCTGCCTTGATAATAATGAGTAATAGGGGTCGCGAATCTGCCAATTAAGGTGATTAGATTTCAGCTGCGCGATTAAGGAGGATCTGTTAAGCTGTCACTGGTGAGATCATAGCAATTATGTTGCTATATAATGCAAACATTTTTTTTTAGGGCTAAGGGTAATATGTGTGCCATTAGAAAGAATGATTTTTTAGGGGAACAGTGACTTTTAATGCAAGCTCGACAGTGTAAAGCTGCCGGAGATGCGCAGCTCCGGCCGCAAGCTTTTTCAGTTGCTGAATTGCGCGACGGCGTACGATTTCGGATCGCGAATACGAATGCGCGAGCGAGCGTCTGATTCTGCTTGATGAATTAGGGCCTTAGAGAGGTGGTGGGATTCTGTGGATAGAAAATGGACATAATTTGAAAAGTTGGGTCCAAATTCTCAGTGTGCTGTCAGTGAGTTTCTTAAATGCATACAGAACCTGGGTTTAAAGGTCTGAAGGTTTTATTATCACAGAAGTGATCTTGTATACAGTATGTGCTTCTACCAATTTGCCAACTCTTTTCCCTTTTAGAGTACAATGAGCTGAGAAATTACATCATTCTGGCCAATCAATAGACTGGAGACTTGAAGTATGAATTGGGGGGGTAAACATGGTTATCTCCTCACTGTAAAGGATCATTTGGTAAGTATGTATTGATGGGTGGGGATGTTTTAGAAATAACTGTTAATCCTTTATACATTATTTGGAGGCTGTTTTTTTATCACAGGGTCCCAAAATTTTCCTAGCTTACTATAAATACTTACAAAGCATGATCTTTACATTGAAGTTGCAAGATCAGTAAAAGTTTACATACAAGCTGCCATCATCATCCTCCACTTAAATGTGATTAAATTACCCATTAAGGGGACAAAAAAGACTTTGGGTCTCTTTCAAATAACCTCTCTTACTTTTAAGAATTTTTTCTTCAAACTTTGAGATCTTCCTTTCACTGGCCTGGGTTTGTTTAAACTATTTTAGTGGTTTGTTTCATTTCCTCTCTTTCTTCATTAGCAGTCATGCCCTGATTTTCTGCAGGTAATAAGGACAACAGTTCTGACTTTGCACAAAGCTCCGCTAACAACCAATGGTGGCTCAGCCTGAAGTTTGTTTGAGCTTGGGTGCTAACAGACCATCACGCAGTCCGATGGTGCATGTCTGGTCCATTAGGCTGATGTCTTCCAGTAGCATATATGACCCTTCTGGGCAATAACCATGCCAAAGAAACTGAATGAAACATATTACAGCATGACTTCAAATGATCGCTGTTTATGTTACAAAAATCAGTGACCTTATCCTTGATTAATAGCTGCCAAGCTGTCCCTTTTCAACCTAAATTTGTTAAAAGAAGATGATCAGTGATTGATGTCTCTTGAAGCCAAGAGTATTCATAATTCCCTCCACCTTTCAGCACAGTGCAACTGTTTGAACAATCATTTCTTTTTTTCTGTTAAAAGGATAATGCCAAATCGGAATATGTCCTACAATAAGGAGCCATTTAAATTGATAAATACAACCAGCAAAAAATGTATCCTAAGCCAAAACATCATTTTCAGTTTTAAAAAAGTGTATGTCCACTGGAAAACGTCACTTTCTGTTTGCACTGGGGATCTGTGATTCTAATACAAGTTTGTGGCATGTGTATTTTAATATTATTTCTACAACTGCTGAGAATAAATCTGATAGATGGGCAAATAGAAAAAGGTTGGAGGCCAGAATGAGCAGATCCTTGGATGCTAAATTGGGTTTCAAAAGAGGGAGATTTCCCCTGTTCATTCATGCTAATGCCCACTGTTATAAGAACAGAAGGTGATAAAAAGTGGATTAACTATAGGTCATATATATATTGGTTGGTTTGCAGGAATTTTCTTCAAAGCATACATAACCTGCTGTCAGAAAAATGTGGGAAGATTACCTGCAACTTTAATGCCTTTATTGTATATTTGAGGATTAATTGCTCCACAGTGCATGAAGCTACAGTGAAGCCAAGTTTCAAAGCTCATTTATTATTATTATTATTATTATTATTATTATGAGCATATATGTACAAACAATATTAAGCAGAAAATAAAATATCTTGATGACTTTGTATGCCCCCTTACTTTGTCTAAACTGTAAAAGCTTAAAGTAAAACTTTACCAACTTTGCTTTTTTGTTGTTGAGTTTTGCTGTTATTATACACAGTGTCAGGGGGAGGTGGCTTTTTTGGTTGATAGTTGTTAGGGGCAGGAATGATCCATCCCCTACTTGCAGAGGTGAAAAGAATTAAAAAAACTATATCAGACTTCAAGATGTCCCTGGACTACATGGAAGGCTAAGGTGAAAATGACAAAAAAATCACAAAAAAAAAAAAAACAGGAGAGGGAAGACCACAGATCTTGCAATGGGGACACCAGTTACATTGACAATTGTCACAACAGGATTTACCCTAATGTTGACAAAACTGCCTCTAGGCCCATATACTTGAAACGTATTACACTGACATACATGGTGCCAAAGACGGTATTTCTACATGCCCCTGCAATAAATCCAGCACTGGCTTTATTTATAAAAATTCTGAGCTTAAATGTGAAAGAGAAGCCTAAGTGGTGAAGCTGTTCCAGGTGATTCATGATCTTGAGTCTGTTCATAAACTGAATGCATCTGGAGATACCTTATTGAAATTACAACAGGCTAGAGAACAGCTGCAGACTTTAAGCTACGCTAAATTCAAAGCGATTTTAAACAAATGCCATGGGTCATTTTTTAAATTCGGCAATAAATGCAACAGGAGCTTAGCCATTGCTTTACGCAAACAAAGAGCTAGAATGTACGTACCCAAAACTGTGGATATTGAGGGCCATATACAATATATGCCAAGGACTATCCTCAATATGTCCTGAAAATTTTTTGACTGTCTGTACAGTTTACAATCCCCCCAGGGCCCTCCCCTGGGTGGGACGATGGCTGACTTGATACTAGAATACCTGACTGATGCTGGCATGCCATCCATTCCTAACCAACACTGACAATCGCTAGAGAGACCGATCTCTTCAGAAGAGCTCTCCTGGTAAAAACTTTAGCGACTGGAAAGGCGATGGGCCCTGATGGCTTGACATTAAAATATTATAAAGCTCTTCTACCATCGCTTTCTGCACATTTTTTAGAGGCCTTTAACACCCATACCAGGTACATAAAGACATTTTGGAAGCCAATATAACTGTAATCCCTAAAGAAGGAAAATATCCTGCTGCTTGTACTAGTTACAGGCCCATCCCTTTGTTAAATGTAGATGTGAAATTGTATGCTAAAATTTTAGCCGCACGTCTGAACCCATTCCTACCTAGTTTATTACACATGGCCCAGGTGGGTTTCGTACCAAGTATGTACACAATGGAAGATTTGACTGCTTCCATAAAAGAGAAAGTAGCCAAATACAACCAGCATGGGTTTTATTGGATTTTGTTCCGAGACTCACCTGACTATCTGACAGTTCTCCACGATACAATGTAGTTCCACCACTGTCTGTACAGCCGGCATTCATTTGTCTGTTTGTTCATCTATCAACTGAAATGGTCTTTTGCTTTTGGTATGATAATGACATTTCTCATCTTCTGTTTTAATGCCCTCACTTCAGCACTGAGTCCCCTACTCCCTAATCCCTATATCCCTTTCCGTCTCCATGGCCCACATATACCCCCTTTTTGTATTTGCCTTCTGGTTATTTCCCCTCCCCTTTTTTTCATATATTTAAGGGAAAAATAAAGTCTGAGTTTAGTTCTCCTGGACTGGAAATTTTCGGTGTGTACTTAAATGTTGATGTTATATATTTTCTTTATGTCGGTATTCCCTGAGGTTTACATGCTGGAATTTTGTGCAACTGTTTTATTTGTGATTTTTATACTGTCTGCAAAATGTCTATGAACCTTCTCAATAAAGTTTAAAAGCAATTCATCCCTGGTGGTATGAATACTAAGTATTTTTGAATGGAAAAGCGTTACATTTACAAATCCTTAGTATTTTGTATTTCCTGCCTGGTCCCGCCTCTCAGCCACACAGTCGTGCCCCCCAGCCACACGCTTGCGAGCAGATGCCCGGCCAGCATCTGCTTCTCCTGGCCTCGTGTCCCCAACATTCACATGCCAGGGACACAGATGCCCGCCAGGCATCGCCAGGTTACACAGATGCCTGGGCGGCATCACCAAGGGAAGAAGATTCTGGGCATCGCTGGAGGATGCCATGGGCACTGCTGGAGGACCCTGCGGGCCCCGCTTACCAGGTAAGCTTTTTAAACTCCTTGGCAATTCCACCCCGAGTGTTGCTCATGGTTACCGCGTTTGGTAGGGATAATTCACTCCGAGCCACACCGCTTACCGCACACCAATTACTGCTAAGGAGGTTAAGAATCATTAAAAGGCAATATATATACAAAAGAAACAATATAACACAATAAAAATAAAATATAAACAGGCAAACAGATGCTTGTTTAGCTATTTATTCACACTTTGACTGTCAGGAAGCTGTTGATAAGGGATCACATGATTGGTTATGAACAGCGTTACATGAAAAATCACATGGTTCATTCAGTTTGTAACTCTGTCCTGTTGCTGCTGATTGCTGATAGTGAGAATGCACACAGTTGTGCCTAATGCTAGGCCTACACTTATCAGTATATGCTCAATCCGGATGGCATTTATTATTTCCCTAATAAAAAACTAGTCAGGAAATTTTGATTGTGTTAACTTCCTTGCACCACTCGATAATACATAGATTTCAGAAGAACGACGCAAGATGAGGTACACAGCAATGAACCATCAATTGCCCACTTTTCCCATCCACATTCAACTAATAACAATAGCCTATCCAATTCAATGTTCAATTTTTCAAACCAAATTTAAAAGGACCTTCATTTTTTAAATATTTTTGTTTTAAATGAATGTTTTTATTGAATTGCACATATATTGATTTTTTTCTAATGTATTGCATATGTTATATAGTGGACACCTAGCTGTATGGTACAGACATTAGAGAATGCTTACTTGATCCTGCCATTGGTCAGATTGGGTCATCTGTGATGCCTGCTGCCCAATCTATGTTAAAGGAAAGAATTCTAGCCCATCAATTGTCTATTTTTTTTTTTTTTAGTAGGTTTTTTTTTTTATAAAACAGTACAAAAAGGAAGTATAGCTCAAACAAAATAGGTAAAATAAAGAAAACTATAACTCACAATATTGGTAAATGTACAAAAACAATGAAGAAAGGAAGATAAAACTTTTATGCAACCATATTGAATGTAGAGGTCCAAATATTCCAATGGGTATGAAACTTTTTAAAAGTAAAATTATTGTAAGCGAAGGCTTTTTCATGACAATACTGTTGGTTGACTCTCTCTAACACTTCTAGAACTGATGGAGTGAAATTTTAGTTCCATTTGCTCACAATATTTAGCCTCGCAGCTATTAGAATATGGGTTATTACAATTCTATGAGAGAAAGGAAAATGATCTATTCCTATATTTAGTGTAGCAAGTTCAGGGAACATATTGAAAGTACTTCCAGAAATTTTCTGCAATAAATTGTAAATTTCTAACCAAAAGGGATTGAATATGGTGCAATCCCAAAACTTTTGCACATACGTGACAGTGCACCCGCCAGCATAATGGATAGTAGTTAGAGGTAAATTTTGCCAGTCTATAAGACGTTCTGTACCATCTTAAAATTATTTTTTGGTAGCACTCCCAATGGGATAAACATTTAGTAGAAGTAATCATTGAAATGATAGCGGTTTTTCATTTGGGAAGGGGAATTTGAACATTTCAGATCTTTCTCCCAAATAGAGAAGATTGGAAGTCTCTGCCATTTATCCTTGGATTGGAGGAGAATATATTATATAGAAAAACCCTGTTTACATATTGTTGTGCTTTGGCAATGCTGCAAAAATTTGGAAGGCAATTTAATAGTTGGAAATTGTGAAGATTTTATCAGGTGTTGTATTTGCCACAGTTTGAATTTATCCGCTAAAGAAGACAATAAAGGAAGATCATGCAAATTTTTATACCCTCTTCCAATCCACGATGATACAATCAAACTGTTAATTAAATATTCATATTTTCTCATCACGATTTGAAGAGATATTGGATCGTCTAAGGAGTCAGATGTCATACTTGAGTTTTTTCATGCTAACACCATAGCTTTCATAGAGTAAAGATTTGGGGTTTTAGTTTTGGGTGCAAGGGTTGTTGCTTTTAAAAAAGCCAGGTAGTCTCCTCCTTTTAATAGTAAAGTTTCTATATTTATCCATCTCTTTTCAGTATTGAGAAGAAGACACTTCTCTATCTGATATGATAGTGAAGCTAAGTAATAATCTCGAATCGAGGGCAATCCCTCACCACCTACTTTTCTCTGTCTTATAAGAAAGAGGCTGGCTATTCTAGGTTTTTTGTTATTCCATATAAAGGAATTCAATATTATTTGTATAGATTTAGAAAAGTTTGTAGGAAGAACAATGGGTAATGATCTAAATAGATATAGAATATTAGGTAGAAAGGACATTTTTAAAGCAGATAATCTACCTATCCAAGAAAGTTCAATAGAGCTTAAACTTTTTAGTTTATCTTGTATTATCTTAAGTAGAGGTATAAAATTCCATTTGTAAATATCTGAGCTAGGGTACGATAATTCTACTCCCAAATATGGGAGAGCATTCCGAACCTGTGTAAAGGGGAATTTTTTAGATATAATGTTTTGTATCTTTAGAGGAGTTCCAACATTCAAAATATTACATTTAGACAAGTTAATCTTGTAATAACTTATTCTGCTATTTTTTGAAGAGTAACCAGTAACGCTTCAATAGAATCAATTGAGTCAGTAAGTGTTCGGACGACATCGTCTGCAAGCAAACCAATAACATGAGATATTTTATTAATAGTCACTCCCTTTATTATATCATTGAGTCTGGTTCTTTGAGCCAGAGGTTCTATCGGTAGAGAGAACAAGATCGGGGACAGCGGATAGCCCTTTCTTGTTCCATTGGTGACCAAAAATACTGGGGAAAGCTTGCTAGATGTAATTACCTGCACTGTTGGGGAAGTATACAACGCCATAATGGTCATAATGTTTGTAGGCTTTAAAGTATTCGGAAGAAAACCATCTATACCTGGAGATTATTCAAAGATAAAGATTTATTTACTGTCTCAATCTCATGAGGAGTAAAAGGTTGATTGATCCTGTTAAGTTGTTCTTTTGTCAATGTAGGTAAGTTACTTGAATTTAAAAACTATTATATGAGAGCATTAGTGGGTTGTACAGTGTTTGGGTCTACATTCATATTGTACAAAGAAAAATAATAATCTTTAAATGCATTAGCAATGTCTCGTGGGTTGGTTAATTTGGTTTTGGTGATATGATGATAAACATGGGCTATTCTGTTTTTCGCCATTTTGATTTTTATTTGGTTAGCTAGTAATTTCTGAACTTTGTTAGCTTGGGTATATTATCTAGATTTTAAAGTTTTGTACAATTTTTCTTGTCTACAGATCAGCAGAAGTCTTAATTAGGCTCTACATTTAGATAATTCTTCCGAGATTGAGACAGTAATTTGGGATTTATGTAATGTTTCTAGCGTCTTAATTGTGTCAAGACCCATATCAATTTGTTTAGTTCTCTTCTTTTTTCCCTGGAGGCAAGTTGCAAAAGAATGCCTCTCATATAGGCCCTATGGGAACACCATAAATTCATGGGTTCAATTGGTGGAGTGTCATTGATTTTAAAAAATTCCTTAAGGCTTGCTTGTACATGTTTACTGGTTTTCAGGGATGCGAAGAGTTTCAGGGAAGAGTTGGGAAGAGAATTCAGGGAAGAGTTGTTTCTCCAAAGCCGAACTGGATTTATATTTGTTTCTTACTGTATGGATAGTACCACTGGAGCATGGTCAGACCATAAAATGTTCTGGATGTCCACAGCTATGACCAATTGGAGGGACCATTTATCCAACAGAAACAAGTCAATTCGAGAATAAGATTGTTGTGGTTTAGAAAAAAACGTGTCTCGTTCAGGAGAATGTAAACACTTCCAAGCGTCGTATAAATCCTCTTGTAGAAGAAATTATGCTAGGGAAGGTCTTGTTTTAACTTTTTTGTTGGAAGTGTCGAGATCTGAGTTAGGAACACAGTTAAAGTCTTCACAGATAAGTAGGGGGCCTTGTTGTACTTTTTTGCTTTTTAAGAACCTTTTAATAAAAGCGATAGGATGATCATTAGGTGCATATATGTTAAAATAGTATGTAGAACATGATTAATCAAAGCTACTAGGATGATATATCTGCCTTGTTGGTCCAATTCTGTATGAATTAAAGAGAAGGAAACATTTGTACTGATCGCTAATGAAACGCCTCTTTTTTTTTGAGTATATATCCAGTGATAGATGTGAGGAAATTAGTTGTTAGAAAATTGTGGCATGTCAGCTATACTGAAATGCGTTTTTTGCAAACACAATGCCCCTGATTCATCATTGAAATCCGCGATCGCTGGAAGCGCGATAATACGCGCGACCCGCGATCGCGGATTACCGCGGTCCGGGACTCGAGTGCGCGCGTACACTCGCATCCTGAATCTGCCGGCCTTCCGGATCGCTAATACGAATGCGCGACCGATAATCCGATTTTGCTTGATGAATCAGGGGCAATATGTCACACTTCATTTTACAGGCATCATCCCATAGTACTTTACATTTGAAGGGGCTGTTGAGGCCTTTCACATTCATAGATAAAATATTGAGAACCTGTGTGCTCTGTCAATAATGAGCTCATAGGAAACTGCTTAGGAACTAGTAGAGTGATCAAACTTTGATACTTTCAGCTATTCCTCTGAACTTAATATTGTTCCTGCAAGATCTATCTTCCAGATCAGCAACTTTTATATGTACTTGTTGAATGTTTTCAAAAACCTCATTATGGGAGTTTACTAATTCATTATGAGCTGAAGCACAGTCATCCATTTTGTTTTGACCCTGTCGCCTACTTCATGTAACTCTCCTCTGAGCTGTTGTAACAATGAAAGAAAGTCACTGCCCCTGATTCATCAATAAAATCCGCGCTCGCTGGAAGTGCAAAAGTACGCGCGGCCATCGCTCGCGGTTTACCGCGGTCCGGACTCGAGTGTGCGCGTACACTCGCCTCACT